>NC_071631.1:19107500-19419444 GCF_014839835.1 Dryobates pubescens | reverse complement strand
GACATCAGCACGGGTGTCAGCAGCACTGAGACCAACATCTCCCACCCAGGGCTTTGTCACAGAATCACCAAGGTTGGAAGAGACCTCAAGGATCATCGAGTCCAACCTGGCACCACAGACCTCATCACTAAACCATGGCACCAAGTGCCTCATCCAGGCTCTTCCTACACACCTCCAGGGATGGGGACTCCACCACCTCCCTGGGCAGCACATCCCAATGGCCAGTCTCTCTTGCTGGGAAGAATTTCTTCCTCACCTCCAGCCTAAACCTCCTCTGGCGCAGCTTGAGACTGTGTCCTCTTGTTCTGGTGCTGGTTGCCTGGGAGAAGAGACCAACCCCCACCTGGCTACAACCTCCCTTCAGGGAGCTGGAGAGAGCAAGCAGGTCTCCCCTGAGCCTCCTCTTCTCCAGGCTAAGCAACCCCAGCTCCCTCAGCCTCTCCTCACAGGGCTGTGCTCCAGACCCCTCCCCAGCCTTGTTGCCCTTCTCTGGACACCTTCAAGAGTCTCAATGTCCTTCTTAAACTGAGGAGCCCAGAACTGGACACAGGACTCAAGGTGTGTGTCCCTGGGTGATCCTGCTTTGGCAGGGGGGGTTGGACTTGGTCTCCAGAGATCCCTTCCAACCCCTAATGTTCTGTGATTCCATGGCAAGATTCCTGTCTGTGCCCTGCTCTGGGTGCAAGGCTTGGAGCATCCTCACTGAGATGAGCCCTGCAGAAGGGACATACTGCCTGCTGTCTCAGCAAACTGACTCCAAGGAAAACAAGACTCCATGTCCTTTGGTGTCATGGAGACTCTACTAGGCTCTGATGTTCTCCACTCTGGGACACCCCAAATAGAAACAACAGGAGGAAGCCTCTCCTCGTAGGGCTCCAGGACATCTCCCCTGTGTGCCACCTCTGACCAAGGGGAGAGAATCAATCATAAAACAGTTGGGGTTGGGAGGGATGTTGAAGATCATCTAGTTCCAACCCCCCTGCCATGAGCAGGGACACCTCCCACTAGGCCAGGAGGCTTTTCTGCCTTGCATTTGCAGCATCCCACTCTGCTCTTGCCCGGGTGGGCAGCGATGCTCTTGCAGAAACTTTGCCAGGGGAGGGTCAGTTTGGAAACTGGGGAAAGTTTCTTCGCTGCAAGAGTGGTCAGGGATTGGAAGAGGCTGCCCAGGGAGGTGATGGAGTCCCCAGCCCTGGAGTTGTCCAAGAACTGTGCAGCTGCAGTGCTTCAGGATGCAGTTTAGGGGTCATGGGAGTTGGGCTACAGTGGGACTTGATCTTAAGGTTCTTTTCCAACCTTAATGGCTCTGTGCCTGCTTGGTTTGTAGGGCTGGGGCAGTTCCTTGGGCCTTGCAGAGTCTCTCTCTCTGCCCTTCCTCCCTTCCCTTTCACTTTAGCCTCTTTGTGGTGGTGTTTTTTTGTGGTGTGGGTGTTTCAGGTTTGGTTGGGTTGGGTTTATTTCAGTGGTGGTTTGGTTGGGGGGGATGGTGGTGGTTTGGGGTGGGGGTGGTTATTTGGGTTGGGGGTGGTGGTTTGGTTTGGTGTGGTGGTGGTTTGGTTGTGTGGTGGTGGTTTGGTGTGTGGTGGTGGTTTGGTTTGGTGGTGGTGGTTTGGTTGTGATTTGGTGTGGTGCTGGTGGTTTGGTTTGGTGGTGGTGCTTCGGTGGGGTGGTGGTAGGTGGGTTTGGTGGTGGTTTGGTTGTGTGGTGGTGGTTTGGTGTGGTGTAGTGGTGGTGGTTTGGGGTGGTGGTTTGGTGGTGGTGGTTTGGTTGTGTGGTGATTTGGTGTGGTGGTTTGGTGTTGGGGTGGTGGTTTGGTGGGGTGGTGGTGGTTTGATTTAGTGTGGTGGTGTTTTGGTTTGGTGGTGATTTGGTGTAGTGGGGGTTTGGTTTGGCGTGGTGGTGGTTTGGTGTGGTGGTGATGGTTTGATTTAGTGTGGTGGTGGTTTGGTGTGGTGGTGATTTGGTGTGGTGGTGGTTTGGTGTGGTGGTGATTTGGTGTGGTGGTTTGGTGTGGGGGTGGTGGTTTGGTGGGGTGGTGGTGGTTTGATTTAGTGTGGTGGTGTTTTGGTTTGGTGGTGATTTGGTGTAGTGGGGGTTTGGTGTGGGGGTGGTGGTTTTGTTTGGGGTGGTGGTTTGGTGGAGTGCTGGTAGTTGGGTTTGGTGGTGGTTTGGTGTGGTGGTGGTTTGGTTGTGTGGTGGTTTGGTGGTGGTGGTTTGGTTGTGTGGTGGTTTGGTGGTGGTTTGGTTGTGTGGTGGTGTGGTGGTGGTGGTTTGGTGGTGGTTTGGTTGTGTGGTGGTTTGGTGGTGGTTTGGTTGTGTGGTGGTTTGGTTTGGTGGTGGTTTGGTTGTGTGGTGGTTTGGTGTGGTGGTGGTGGTTTGGTGTGGTGGTGGTGGTTTGGTGGTGGTGGTGGTTTGGTGGTGGTGGTGGTTTGGTGGTGTGGTGGTGGTGGTGGTTTGGTGGTGGTTTGGTGGTGTGGTGGTTTGGTGGTGGTTTGGTTTGGTGGTGGTTTGGTGGTGGTTTGGTGGTGTGGTGGTGGTGTGGTGGTGGTGGTGGTTTGGTGGTGTGGTGGTGGTGGTGGTTTGGTGGTGGTTTGGTGGTGTGGTGGTTTGGTGGTGGTTTGGTTTGGTGGTGGTTTGGTGGTGGTTTGGTGGTGTGGTGGTGGTGGTTTGTTTTTTTGGGTTTTTTTTTGGTTGGGGTTTTTCTTGGTGGGTTGTTTTTTGGCATGGGTGGCAGGGTTGGATCTCAGCAGTGGGCTGGGGAGTGGGTTATGAAGAGGAGGAGTGAGAGCATGGACTTGCCACAGGTCTCCCCTGTCCCTGCCCTGCCCGAGCTCCTGCTTGGCTGGAGAGATCTCTGCACCAGGCACTCCAGGACTCTCACTTGCTATTAATGTGAAAGGAAAACGCAGCTGAACCTCAACTGCAGGCTCTGCAGTGTCCAAATCCCTTCTGAAGGTGGCTCTGGGGTGGTTGTGTCACTGGTGGGGTGACTTCTCCTCCTTTCCTGCAGCTCTCTGCCAGTCTCAGGCGGCTCTGGAGAGAGGTAGAGAGGGGAGCTCTGCTCAGAGGCAGGTAAAATCTGCTTGTGATTGGAGCTGGGGATTGGTGCCCCACTCAGATTCTCAAAGCTCTCTTCCAACCCCAACAGCTCCCTGCTCTGATGCTGGCTGGTTTGGATCTGCTCTGAAACAAGGAGCTGGATGTTGGCCCGGGGCTGGATCCGCACCTCAGCCTCCGCCTCGGGCACAGCGCTCCCCCAGGGCATCCCCTGCAAAAGTCATTAGCAGGACCTGTGATGAATGAGGGCTCTGTTAGCACTCCCAGGGCTCAGAAGGCAGCGCAGCCCTGCTGGGTTGCTCTCGGGTTCCGTGACCCCCACCCAGCCCGTCCGGCAGCAGCGCTGCTGGGGGGTGCTGGCGCTGCGTGGCCTTGGCTCCTTCCCTCTGACCCTCGGAGGCTTCCTGCAGGGCTGCTTGCTGGGGCTGCACTTTGTGAATGAGCACTTTGGGGAGGAAGGGGAGGGTGGAGGAACACAGGCAGCCCTGTGGCTCCCAGCTGCAGCCACCCAGCCTGCCCCCCCATCCCAGCCTGCCTCCCCCATGCTCAGGGGGTTCCAGCCAGGTTGTTTCTTACTGTGGGCTTTGCCCTTGTGCCTCCACTGTGTTCTTTCAGATGCACAGAATTGCAGACTCATTTAGGTTAGAAAAACCTTTCAAGCTCATGGAGTCCAGCCCTGAACCCAGCACTGCCAGGGCACCACCAAGCCATGGCCCTCAGCACCACAGCTGCACAGCTTTGAAACCCCTCCAGGGATGGGGACTCCACCACTGCCCTGGGCAGCCTGGGCCAGGCCCTGACAACCCTCAAGGGGAAGATAGTGATCCTCATGTCCAACCTGAATCTTCCCTGGAGCAACTTGAGGCCATTCCTCTTGTCCAGTTACTGGTTCCATGGGAGAAGAGACCAACTCCCATCTGGCTGCAGCCTCCTTTCAGGGAGCTGTAGAGAGCAATGAGGTCTCCCCTGAGCCTCCTCTTCTCCAGACTAAACACCCCCAGTTCCCTCAGCTGCTCCTCCCCAGCCCTGTTCTCCAACCCCTTCCCCAGCTGTGTTGCCCTTCTCTGGACTCCCTCCAGCCCCTCAATGTCCTTCTTGCAGTGAAGGTCCCAAAGCTGAACCCAGGATTTGCAGTGTGGGACAGTCCCTGCCCTGCTCCTGCTGCTCACACTGTTTCTAACTTGGATAAATTCCTTTCTCAGGCCCTTTCCCCCCAAAAAATTTCCACACATTAAGGGGTCTGAATTCTCCACATCTCCATACAACTGGTTTCATGCTGACTTAAGCTCTCTGCAATCCAACTTAGAGACCTGCAGAGCCAACAGCTCCTTCAGAGTGTTCCTTGGTGTCAAAATGAAGGACCAGACCTTGTGTCCTGCCCTGATATCTATGAGCAGCTGGGGTTGCTTAGCCTGGAGAAGAGGAGGCTCAGGGGAGACCTTCTTGCTCTCTCCAACTCCCTGAAGGGAGGTTGTAGCCAGCTGGGGGTTGGTCTCTTCTCCCAGGCAGCCAGCACCAGAACAAGAGGACACAGTCTCAAGCTGTGCCAGGGGAAGTTTAGGCTGGAGGTGAAGAGAAATTTATTCACTGAGTTGTTAGACATTAGGATGTGCTGCCCAGGGAGGTGGTGGAGTCCCCATCCCTGGAGGTGTTCAAGAGGGGATTGGATGTGGCACTTGGTGCCATGGTTTAGTCAGGAGGTCTGTGGTGCCAGGTTGGACTCGATGATCTTTGAGGTCTCTTCAGGCTGGATGTTAAGAAGAAATTCTTCCCAGCAAGAGAGATTGGCCACTGGGATGTGCTGCCCAGGGAGGTGGTGGAGTCCCCATCTCTGGAGGTGTTTAGGAAGAGCCTGGATGAGGCACTTGGTGCCATGGTTTAGTTGATTAGATGGTGTTGGGTGATAGGTTGGACTTGATGATCTCTAAAGTCTCTTCCAAGCTGGTTAATCCTATCCTATCCTATCCTACCCTATCCTATCCTATCCTATCCTGAATGCATGATCCTGATCTGAAGCCTCTGAAGAGCAGCCCATAGCCAGCTCCCCAGAGCTCCATGTGATCAGCTGAGCCAGGCTGACACATCAGCTGCAGCAGAGCATCAGAAGTGAAGCTGCTTCCCCAAGGTGATTGGCTCTGCATGGAGCAGAGCACAGCTCAGGGCTGTGTCAGCCTGGTCTGTGTTTCTCTGCTTGGCTGCTCTGGGCAGGGTTTGCCTCTGGCCAGGAGCATGCTGGTCACATTACCCCAACCTTCTCACCTTACAGGGCTCTTTGCCCACCCTGGAAGCTATAAAAAGCCTGGAGTGAAAAGAAAACCACAACACAGCTCCTGACTTTGCTGGAGGGATGTTCCCCTTCCTTTACAAGAAGAGCAGAGGATGAGGAGAAGGGATGTGTGTGCACCAGAGGCAAGGAAGGCTGCTGGGGCTCTGTCTGTCTGTGTGTGACTCCTGTGCTCCCACCAGCAGCTCTCCAGGCAACTTCCTCCTTATTTGACAACCCCCCTGCAGTGCTCTGGAGTGCTCAGCACAGCCAGGGACCTGTTGGAGCAGGGCCAGAGGAGGTCACAGCAATGCTGGCAGGGCTGGAAGCCCTCTGCTGTGAGGCCAGGCTGAGAGAGTTGGCCTTGGGCAGCCTGGAGAGGAGAAGGCTCCAGGGAGACCTTCTGGTGGCCTTGCAGTGCTTCAAGGGCTGAGCAGAAAGCTGGGGACAGAGTTTAGAGCAGGGACTCTGATGACAGGACAAGGGGGGATGGTTTGAAACTCAAAGAGGGAGATTCAGAGTGGAGAGAGGGAAGAAATATTTGACCCTGAGGGTGGTGAGAGCCTGTCCCAGGCTGCCCAGAGAGGTGTGAGCTGCCTCATGGCTGGCAGCATTGCAGGTCAGGTTGGTTGGGGCTGTGAGCAACCTGCTGTGGCTGCAGATGTCCCTGCTGGCTGCAGGGGTTGGACTGGGTGAGCTTGGAAGGTCCATTCCAACCCAAACCAGTGTGGGCCTCTGATTGTGTGTCAGGCAGGAGAGCCTCAGCAGTGGGAGCTGCAGCCCCCTCTGCAGGGTGGGATGCATTCAGGGATTGCTTTCCTGCAGCATCTTTCATCACCCCCAGGCAGAGCTGCAGCTGTGAGCCCTGCTTCCCAGTGGGGCACCTCTGTTTGGGGCACCTCTGTTTGGGGCACCTCTGTTTGGGGCTGTGAGCAACCTGCTGTGGCTGCAGATGTCCCTGCTGGCTGCAGGGGGTTGGACTTGGGTGAGCTTGGAAGGTCTCTTCCCACCCAAACTTTGCTATGATTCAGCAAAGGGCCTAAAGGGAAGGAGGGCTCATCTGCTCCACTGACTTACTGAAGGCCAGACTTCAGGTGTGCCTTAAGCAGGGAGCCTCAGAGGTGCTCCTTGGTGGATCTTCTGGGCAGAGCTGAGTGCATCTGCAGGGCACTTGTGGGCAGAAGAGCCCCAGCCTGTGTGCAATGATTTCTCCTCAGCGTCTGCTGCCTCTTTCCCTTCCCCTCTGCTGATGTTTGCCCACCACAGAGGTGCATGCTCCAGATGCACAGGTTCATGTGCTGGGGACCAGCTCTGGGGAGGCAGTGGAGAGGCCTCAGGACTCCTCATCCCACTGGCTGTGAGAGCCTCTTGCCATCTGGAGGTGGCCTTGGTGAGCTGGAGTGGGGACAGCGGGGCTTGCTATTAATAAGGCAGAGCATGTGAGGATGAGGGAGGGTGGGGAGTGAGGTCTGCTGGTGGAAATAGCCTTGGGGAATATAGGAACACAGATCATGTCTTCTGGAGGGGGCTGAGATGCCCCCTGAGGCCCAGGAATTCCCATGCCTTCCAATCAGTGCTGGCTCTTGGAAATAAGCCACCAGATACCTCCTAGCTGAATTGTTGGGCAGGTTTAGTAGGCTTTTGGTTTACCCCTTTGGACAAGGTGAACTTCAGGAAGTCTCTCTGCCCTGGAAGCATTTTTTGGCTCAAAGAGTCCTGAGCAGACTGGCAGAGAGGGAGAGATGGACACCACTTGGGGCAGGAGCTGTGCCTGGGTGTACCCAGCTCTGTGTCCTTGGAGCTGAGACTGGACATGCCCAGCTTGGAGAAATGTCCTCACTGCCCTTAGCTGTCCCTGGGAGGGAGGCTCAGGAGGCCTGGGAAGGATGGAACACAGCCCAGCTGTCACCACAAAGCAGCCCTGGAACGAACCCCAAATGTGGGAAGCTCATTTTATTCCCCCAGATTACTGTTGCTTGAGCTGCCAGGGCTCAGGAGGTGTGAGAGGAGGCCTCTCAGATGCAGCAGGAGATGAGCAGGCTCAGGAGAAGGACTGTAGATCCTCCTGGTCCACAGTGCTGGGCAAAGGCAGGGACTGCCCAAGTCAGAGGCTGCCCTGGAGCAGCCTGGCTGCTTCGAGGGTGCTGCCCTGTCCCAAGGGATGGTGCAGCATTTCCCTGTCCCTCAGCTCTTGCAATCAGTGAATTGGTTTTGTTTGGAAAAGCTCTCTAAGCTCATGCATCCACCCAGCACCACCATGGCCACCAAACCATGGCCCCAAGTGCCAGGGCCACACACCTCTTGAGCACCTCCAGGGCTGGGGACTCCGCCACCTCCCTGGGCAGCCTCTGCCAGTCCCTGACCACTCCTGCAGCAAAGACATTTTGCCTCCTCTCCAACCTCACCCTCCCCTGGCACAATTCCAGGCCATTCCCTCTCCTTCTATCACCTGAGACTAGGGACCCCCACCCCACTGCAGCCCCCTCTCAGGGAGCTGCAGGGAGCAAGGAGGTCTCCCCTGGTGTTTGTCCCTGGGCTGGCAGGACATGGAGGTGCCATGGGGGCAGATGTTTCATCCTTCTCCTTTACAGACTCCCTTTGCTGCCCCCTTTGCCCAGCTGTGACCTCTGGCTGGGGGCACACATCCCCCTGCTCCCTCAGCCTGGAGCACTCTGTACTGGGCTTGCAGCTGTTGTGCCAGCTGTGCCAGGACAGCCCAAGACGCCAGCGCCCAGCCCTGCCACCATCAGCTGCAGGGGGAGGTGACCTTTGGGGAGGCTTTGTGGGCAGGGAATGGCATGTCCTGCTGACACCCTGGCATGTGCTCTGCCTCCTGCCTTCAAAGCCTGGGACATCTGCAGGAGCTTGTGCTGCTCCTGGCCTGTCTCTTGCCCTTGCTGCAAGCGTGGCAGAGGGAAGCCTGGTGTCTGGCAGCACAGAGTTTATCTGGGCACCCTGCACGGGGCCAGGGCCAGCTGGGGGGAGAGAGAATGCTGCAAGCTCTCTGCTGGGGAATGCAGGACGTGCTGCAGCTTCTGTGCTCCTGCAAGGGCCTCTCACTCAAAAATAACTCCCAGCTTTCCTAAGCCAAGTGTCTCCTTCCCTCTGAAAGCCAGAGGTCTGCAGTGGAGGTCTTCATGTGTGGTTAACTTCTGTGCTGTGAGGGTGCTGGAGGCTTGGAGCAGGCTGCTCAGAGAGGCTGTTGTGGAGGCTCCTTCTGTGGAGAGCTTCCAAGCCCAGCTGGGCACTGTGCTGCTGGGCAAGCTGCTGGGGGTGCCCTGCTGGAGCAGGGGGGGTTGGACTGGCTGATCTCCAGAGGTCCCTTCCAACCAGCACCATGCTGGGATTCCTGTGGGTCTCTAACTCCTGTTCATGTGTTTGATTTTGCTACTTGTGAAGAAGGGGAGGAGAAGTCAAGAGGAGGCACTGTGACAGCTCTTGGTGGTGGTGAGGTTGGAGAAGCTGGAACCATAGAATCATAGACTTGTCAGGGTTGGAAGGGACCTCAGGGATCAGCCAGTTCCAAGCCCCCTGCCATGGGCAGGGACACCTCACACTGCAGCAGGTTGCTCACAGCCACCTCCAGCCTGGCTGCAAACACCTCCAGGCAGGAGGCTTCCACCACCTCCCTGGGCAACCTGTGCCAGGCTCTCACCACCCTCCTGGGGAACAACTTCTTCCTCACATCCAATCTGAATCTCCCCATTTCTAGTTTTGCTCCATCCCCCCCAGCCCTATCCCTCTCTGACAGCCTCAAAAGTCCCTCCCCAGCTTTCTTGGAGCCCTCTTCAGATCCTGGAAGGCCACAAGAAGGTCTCCTTGGAGCCTTCTCCTCTACAGACTGAACAACCCCAACTCTCTCAGGCTATCTCCATAGTAGAGCAGCTCCAGCCCTCTGCTCATCCTCATGGCCCTTCTCTGGACACCTTCCAGCACCTCCAGACCCTTCCTGGCACAGAGGCTCCAGAGCTGGCCCCAGAGCTCCAGCTGTGGTCTCAGCAGAGTGGAGCAGAGGGGCAGAATCCCCTCCCTGGCCCTGCTGGCCACACTTCTCTTGCTGCAGCCCAGGCTCTGCTTGGCTCTCTGAGCTGCAAGTGCTCCCTGCTGGCTCCTGTTGAGCTTCTCCTCCCCCAGCACCCCCAAGGCCTTTCCTTCAGGGCTGCTCTCAAGCCAGTCCCTGCCCAGCCTATATTGGTGCTTGGGATTGCCCTGATCCAGATGCCCTGATCCACAGCCCTTGGTAACGCCTGGGATGGAAGTAAGAGGTACACTTGAAATGAAACATCAGCACCCTCAGTGCTCTCCAGCTGCAGCTGACACTTTGGAAAGGGTCTCTCTTTCCAGCAGCCTAAAGGTAAGGCCATTGCTGGAGGCAGGGCTGTGGGGTTTGCCAGGAGGGAGGTTGTGCTGCTCAGTGCTGGAGCAATTCAGCCTTCTCTCAGCTGTGGGCTTTTGCTTTCCATCCCATCATGTTTGGGCTCTCTCTTTGCACAGGACCTGGGGGATGTGGGGGGAGGGTGTGCAGATGGGCAAAGAGGAGCTGAAGGAGAGGGACAGAGCCTCAGAAGTTGGACTCATCTGCTTAGACTGGAATTTAGGAAGGAATTCTTTCCTGTGAGGGTGGTGAGACTCTGGCACAGGCTGCCCAGGGAGGCTGTGGCTGCCTCCTCCCTGGAGGTGTTCAAGGCCAGGCTGGATGAGGCCTGGAGCAAGCTGTGCTGGTGGGAGGTGTCCCTGCCCATGGCAGGGGGTTGGAACTGGAAGATCCTCAAGGTCCTTTCCAACCCAACCCATTCTGTGATTCCTATTTGTGTCTTTTCCCCTGTGGCACTTAAGGGCTTGTCTCACTGGGCTCCACTAAACCTTCTCACCTGGTTTCTCTTGCCCAGAAAAAGTTCTGAGGGGGCTGGCTGGAAATGTCCCAGCATGGGGGGTTGGGGGTGTGGGGTCAGGAGAAGTCCCCAAATGCTTCAGGAGCTCTCCAAAGGGCAGATGTGTTGAGAGCCATTACTGAACCAGTTCCTCAGCATGGAGCTAGGGGGAGGTGATGTCTTTCTGATGATCAAAGTCCTTGTGACCTTCAGAATACAGAATCAAGCAGGTTGGAAAAGACCTTTGAGATCCTCAAGTCCAGCCTATCACCCAACAGCATCTGATCAACTCAACCATGGCACCAAGTGCCTCAGCCAGGCTCTTTCTAAACACTCCCAGTGATGGTGACTCCACCACCTCCCTGGGCAGCACATTAGGAGGCAGAGCAGAGATGTTAAGACCATTTTTATGGCCAGGTGCCTGTGGATTTGGTCCCAGCTGTTGGTGTCATGCAGCAGTACAACCTCTGCCTCTTCATCCCCACAGCTGGCTGTGCCTCCTGGGCAGTACAACCTCTGCCTCTTCATCCCCACAGCTGGCTGTGCCTCCTTAGCAGTACAACCTCTGCCCCTTCTTCCCCACAGCTGGCTCTGCCTCCTAGGCAGTACAACCTCTGCCCCTTCTTCCCCACAGCTGGCTGTGCCTCCTAGGCAGTACAACCTCTGCCTCTTCATCCCCACAGCTGGCTGTGCCTCCTTAGCAGTACAACCTCTGCCTCTTCATCCCTACAGCTGGCTGTGCCTCCTTAGCAGTACAACCTCTGCCTCTTCATCCCCACAGCTGGCTGTGCCTCCTGGGCAGTACAACCTCTGTCCCTTCTTCCCCACAGCTGGCTGTGCCTCCTTAGCAGTACAACCTCTGCCCCTTCTTCCCCACAGCTGGCTCTGCCTCCTTAGCAGTACAACCTCTGCCCCTTCTTCCCCACAGCTGGCTGTGCCTCCTGGGCAGTACAACCTCTGCCCCTTCTTCCCCACAGCTGGCTGTGCCTCCTAGGCAGTACAACCTCTGTCCCTTCTTCCCCACAGCTGGCTGTGCCTCCTTAGCAGTACAACCTCTGTCCCTTCTTCCCCACAGCTGGCTGTGCCTCCTAGGCAGTACAACCTCTGTCCCTTCTTCCCCACAGCTGGCTGTGCCTCCTGAGCAGTACAACCTCTGCCCCTTCATCCCCACAGCTGGCTGTGCCTCCTGAGCAGTACAACCTCTGCCCCTTCTTCCCCACAGCTGGCTGTGCCTCCTTAGCAGTACAACCTCTGCCCCTTCTTCCCCACAGCTGGCTGTGCCTCCTTAGCAGTACAACCTCTGCCCCTTCTTCCCCACAGCTGGCTGTGCCTCCTTTAGCATGCTGGGAGTGCTGCAGGAGAGGAGCTACCTTCAGCATCTTTGAGGAGCTTTTGGGATGAGTAGATGACAGAAGGTGTTGGGATTTTCACAGGCAGGAGCAAAGGATGCACTGAAGATTTCCTTTCTGACATCAGCCACACATGCTGTGTCCAGTTCTGGGCCCCTCAGTTTAAGAAGGACATTGAGAGACTTGAAGGTGTCCAGAGAAGGGCAACAAGGCTGGGGAGGGGTCTGGAGCACAGCCCTGTGAGGAGAGGCTGAGGGAGCTGGGGTTGCTTAGCCTGCAGAAGAGGAGGCTCAGGGGAGACCTTCTTGCTCTCTCCAACTCCCTGAAGGGAGGTTGAGGCCAGGTGGGGGTTGGTCTGTTCTGCCAGGCAAGCAGCACCAGAACAAGAGGACACAGTCCCAAGCTGTGTCAGGGGAAGTTTAGGCTGGAGGTGAGGAGAAAGTTCTTCCCAGAGAGAGTTGTTAGCCATTGGGATGTGCTGCCCAGTCCCCATCCCTGGAGGTGTTCAAGAGGGGATTGGCTGTGGCCCTTGGAGCCATGGTTTAGCAGTCAGGAGGTGTTGGGTGCCAGGTTGGACTTGGTGATCTCTGAGGCCTTTTCCAACCTTGTTGATTCTATGAGTCTGTGCTGCTCCGTTCCTCGAGTCAAGTGAAAGGGTTGCTCTGACACCAAGGGGCCTGGATAAAATCCCTTTTTAGGGGGACTCTCACCCTGGCACAGGATGGAGATGCAGCACCTGGCACTTGGCTCCAGGCTGGCAGGCAGGGAAGATTTTGTTGTGGTGAGCAGTGCTGCTTGGAGACCGCTCCTCCCGGTCCTCTCGTAGCCCTCTGAGCAGAGAAGGGGAAGCAAGCACAGGAGTGAGAGGATTTTCTTGGCTCAGAACATGCTGCAAGTGTGGGACTCCCTCTGCAAATGCAAAATGCTTTGCTTTTGCTTCAGTGCAGCTTCATTTTCACCTCTGCAGGGGGACAAAACCGTTAGCAAGAAGCCTTCAGCTGCTAGCCACCGTGCCACAGAAGGGCCACCAATGCAAGAGTCTCCTCGTCCCTCTGTTGAAGTGAAAGCCTCTCCCAGCTGGTGCTGCAGGATCCCAGAGCTGTTTTGCTTGGAAAAGACCTTGAAGATCATCCAGTCCAACCCCTGCACTGATGCTCTGATGGCTGAGCCCCAGCCAGGCTCACCCCTTCACTCTTGCAGACAGAATCACAGAATGGTTTGGGTTGCAAGGGGCCCCCAAAGCTCATCCAGTCCAAACCCCCTGCAGTCAGCAGGGACATCCCCAACTAGAGCAGGTTGCCCAGAGCCCTGTTGAGCCTCACCTTGAATATCTCCAGGGATGAAGCCTCAACCACCTCCCTGGGCAACCTCTTCCAGAGTTCCACCACCCTCATGGTAAAGAACCTGTTCCAAACATCCACTCTAAATCTGCTCTGCTCTAGCTTGAAGCCATTGCCCCTGGTCCTGCCCCTGCAGGCCTTTGCAAACAGGGGCTTAGGGCTTAGAAGGGACCTCCAGATATCATCAAGCCCAACCCCCCCTTGCAAAGCAGGATCACCCAGGGCAGGTCACCCAGGAACACATCCAGGTGGGGTTTGGATGTCTCCACACAAGGAGACTCCACAACCTCTCTGGGCAGCCTGCTCCAGGCCTCCTGCACCCTCACAGTAAGGCAGTGCCAGCATCATCACAGTCTCACTGTATCACTGTATCACAGTCTCACTGTATCACCAAAGTTGGAAGACACCTCAAAGATCATCGAGTCCAACCTTCTGATGGGGGAGGCTTCTTTGCCAGCATGGAGGTGTACAGAGGTTATTCCAGCTTGCAGGTGGTGGGGTATGGACCACAAGCTCCTGAGAGGGCTCTGTGGTGGGAGTGGGCTGCACCAAACTGCATCACCACAGCCGGGCAGGAGCTGCTGCGAGCAGCTGTGGGGGGAGACGTGGCTCCAGCACACTCGGGCAGCACTCAAGAGCAGGACTCAGTTTGCAGCCACCTTGGGACTCCTCCACCCTGCTTTATTTTTGTTGTTTCCTCTTTTTTTGTGTCCCACCCCCCTTGGTGGAAGTGCTTGTGCCCCAGCAAGCTGCCTTCCAGCCTGGGTGGGTCGGGAGTCACACACACAGGTGGTGAAGGGAACGCCCAGGGGTGCTGCAGCCCAGTTCAGGAGCCCTTTTCTCTCTGCAGGGCTGCTGCTCCACACCTAGGGCTTCTTGGCTTGGCTTATTTCTCTCTCACAGCTCAGGCCTCAGGGGAGGAAGCTGTTGGAGAATACAAGCATTTGTTTTGGCAGCTGCCTGTGGGGTGCTGGCCCTCCAGCCTTCCTGAGCGTCTGCTCAGGGGTGAACTGCTCAGCCCAAAGGCTTGGCAGGGCCTTGATCTTTAACCTTCCTAACAAAGCTGCTTGAAATCACAGCCAAGGAACCAGCTTGCTCTGCTCTGCCACCCCTGAAAGGCAAGAGGCCAGCCCCAAGCTGCCTTCACAGGCTCACAGGAGGTCAGGGGATGTTAGAAGGGACCTCCAGAGATCATCCAGTCCAAGCCCCCTGCCAGAGCAGGAGCATAGAATCCAGCACAGGTCACACAGAACACATCCAGGCAGGGCTGGAAAGGCTCCAGAGGAGACTCCACAACCTCTCTGGGCAGCCTGCTCCAGGGCTCTGGGACCCTCCCAGGGAAGAAGTTCCTCCTCATGTTGAGGTGGAACCTCCTGTGCTGGAGTTTCTATCCATTACCCCTTGTCCTATCCCAGGGTGCAGCTGAGCAGAGCCTGGCCCCTGCCTCCTGACCCTCAGCCCTCAGCTATTGATAGACATTGATCAGATCCCTCTCAGTCTTCTCCTCTCCAGACCAATCAGCCCCAGGGCTCTCAGCCTCTCCTCCCAGGGCAGTGCTGCAGTCCCTTCTCCCAAGGAGACTTTGTCCCCAAAACTGGGGTTCCTCAAGCTTTGAGGTCCAGCAGTGCCTAACCCCACAGCCAGGAGGTGGTGTTTGGGCCCTGCTCAGGTGGCAGCCTTTGCCCATGGGCTGCCTGGCCAAAGCCACAAAGCCACCTGGAGTGTTTCTAGGCAGCAAGACCAGCAAATGCTGTCATGTCTCCTAGCAGAGCTGGGTCCTGCTGTGTGGATAGGATCAGACCCCTCTGTCAGCAGTTGTCATCAGTACTCTGTGCTCCATTATCACAGTGTCAGCAGAAGCCTGCAACAGGCTCCTTTCCCCATCCCCTGAGATTCTGGGTGCCCAGGAGGGAAGTATCACCCATCCAACCCTGTGAGAGCAGGAATCTCCTCTAGAGGAGTCCCAGCTGCCCCAGCTGCTGCTGCCCAGCCCTGCAAAAATACAACACCTACACTGGAAGAAAGACTAATCCAGAGTTCCCTGCCCTGATCCTAGGAGGCCAGGCTGAGGGAGTTGGCCTTGGGCAGCCTGGAGAGGAGAAGGCTCCAGGGAGACCTTCTGGTGGCCTTGCAGTGCTTCAAGGGCTGAGCAGAAAGCTGGGGACAGACCTTCAAGCAGGGCCTGTGGTGACAGGACAAGGGGGATGGCTTGGGACTCAAAGAGGGAGATTCAGGCTGGGGAGAAGGAAGAAATGTTTGCCCCTGAGGGTGGTGAGAGCCTGGCCCAGGCTGCCCAGAGAGCTGGGAGCTGCCCCCTAGCTGGCAGCATTGCAGCTCAGGTTGTGTGGGGCTGTGAGCAGCCTGCTCTGGTTGGGGATGTCCCTGCTGGCTGCAGGGGGTTGGACTGGGTGAGCTCTGAAGCTCCCTTCCACCCAACCCAGTCTGGGGCTTTGTGATTTTGTGATCTCCTTGCAGCCCTCTGTGGGGTGGCTGTGGCCTCTCTGCTGCTCCCACCCTGCAGCCCCAGAGAAGGGAGCAGCTCCCACTCGTTTCACCCAGCACAAGTCTGTCAGCATGACCTGGGAGTCTCCCTGAGATGCTGCATGACTCAGGCTCCTACAACGTTGCCTCCAGACAGTGATTGAGGGCTAATGAGCTGCAGGTACAGGGTTAGACACTTCCCAGGCAGGGTGCCTGGAGGAGCTGGCCAAGGCTGTGTGTGGGTGACCTTAGCTGGGAGGGGTGGGGTTGGTGTCACCCAGCTTCATGCAGGAGATGTCCCTCAGGAGTGCCACAGCCTTGGGTGCAGCCTGTGCCCTTCCTGACCTGGTGACTCATGAGACAGTCTGGAGTTTATGGTCAGGCTGTGATTACCCCAATAAATCCATCTGCAAGGCAAGGGAGGTTTGCCTCCCTCTTCACTCTGCCCTAGGGAGGCCACATCTGGAGTGCTGGGGCCAGCTCTGGGCTCCCCAGCTCAGGAGAGACAGAGAACCGCTGGAGAGAGTCCAGGGGAGGCTACAGAGCTGCTGAGGGGCCTGGAGCAGCTCTGGGAGCAGCAAAGGCTGAGAGCCATGGGGCTGAGAGCCTGCAGAAGAGCAGCCCCAGAGGGCAGCTGAGCAATGCTCAGCAAGAGCTAAAAGGGAGCAAGAGGCTGGGGCCAGACTCTGCTCAGTGGTGCCCAGGGACAGCACAAGGGGCAATGGGCACAAAGTGGAGCCCAGGAGGTTCCATCTGAGCAGGAGGAGAAAGTTGTTTGTTGTGAGGGTGCTGGAGGCCTGGAGCAGGCTGCCCAGAGAGGTTGTGGAGTCTCCTGGTGTGGAGAGCTTGCAAGCCCAGCTGGGCACTGTGCTCCTGGGCAAGCTGCTGTGGGTGCCCTGCTGGAGCAGGGGGTTGGACTGGATGATCTCCAGAGGTCCCTTCCAACTCCTGCCATGCTGGGATTGTGTGTAGTTAATTCTGCTTTAGCCCCTTTGAGCTGGATGTCTCACCCATGCTATCCAGCTGGGCTCACTTCACAGCCCCTGGCAGGACTGGGCTCTCTTTCCATTCTTAGACACCTGCCAGGTGGCTCCTGGTGGGCACTGGCACAATGGGAGGCATTGAGGCCTGGGCCAGCAGCTCACACACTTCACTGCATGGGGCCCAAGATAGGTGAGAGAAGCCCCAACCCAGGGTCACAGCCCTGTCCTGGTGGAGCCCCCTGGCACCCTTCCCTCCCAGCTGAGCCCCATGGCAGCCTTCCCTGCTAGCTGAGCCCCATGGCAGCCTTCCCTCCCAGCTGAGCCCCATGGCAGCCTTCCCTCCCAGCTGAGCCCCATGGCAGCCTTCCCTCCCAGCTGAGCCCCATGGCAGCCTTCCCTCCCAGCTGAGCCCCATGGCACCCTTCCCTCCCAGCTGAGCCCCATGGCACCCTTCCCTCCCAGCTGAGCCCCATGGCATCCTTCCCTCCTAGCTGAGCCCCATGGCACCCTTCCCTCCCAGCTGAGCCCCATGGCATCCTTCCCTCCCAGTTGAGCCCCATGGCAGCCATCCCTCCCAGTTGAGCCCCATGGCACCCTTTCTTCCTAGCTGAGCCCCATGGCATCCTTCCCTCCTAGCTGAGCCCCATGGCACCCTTCCCTCCCAGCTGAGCCCCATGGCATCCTTCCCTCCCAGCTGAGCCCCATGGCAGCCTTCCCTCCCAGTTGAGCCCCATGGCATCCTTCCCTCCCGGCTGAGCCCCATGGCATCCTTCCCTCCCAGCTGAGCCCCATGGCACCCTTCCCTCCTAGCTGAGCCCCATGGCACCCTTCCCTCCTAGATGAGCCCCATGGCACCCTTCCCTCCCAGCTGAGCCCCATGGCATCCTTCCCTCCTAGCTGTGGATGCTGCTGCATCCTCCCTGCATTCCCAGAGATGTTTCCCTGCATTCTGAGCCTGCTCTTGGGATGCCATCCATCATCCCCCCTCTGGCCTGGGTGTCTGGGTGGGAGCTGGAGGCTGGGACAAAGGGATGCCTCTTCTCTTAGCCCTTGGCTCACCAGGAATGCACTAATTGCTGCTGAACAGAAGCTGACCCTGTGTGGGGCTGGGCAGGTCCTGCTGATCCTCCCCAGACCTGTGGTTCCTGCCCTGTGCTCTGCACACTCCTCACATATTTGCAAGCCACTTGCATTTATCTTCTTCTGGTGGTGTTCTACTTAAAAGGCATATTTGGGGTGTGCCAAGGGCTTGCCTGGGAAAAGCATTTCCTTCTCCTTCTCCTTCTCCTTCTCCTTCTCCTTCTCCTTCTCCTTCTCCTTCTCCTTCTCCTTCTCCTTCTCCTTCTCCTTCTCCTTCTCCTTCTCCTTCTCCTTCTCCTTCTCCTTCTCCTTCTCCTTCTCCTTCTCCTTCTCCTTCTCCTTCTCCTTCTCCTTCTCCTTCTCCTTCTCCTTCTCCTTCTCCTTCTCCTTCCCCTCTTCTTTCCCAATACAGAGAGTTCTTCACTCAGCTCTACCTTGACCAATGCTACCTGACATCTCAGGAGGTTTTCCTAGGTCTCCTCCAGCCCTTCCCTGCAGCCTGGCTGCCTGCTACCTGGTGACTCAGCTCCAGGGAGATGCTGATGTTGGGAGATGTGATTTGTGCTGAGGCAGCATCATGTCCCTTATCTCCATGCCAGTGTGTTTGGGTGGGATGAGCTTCTCCTCCCTGCTCTTTGGCCTGGTGGAGCTCAGACTCAGCAGGAATGGTTGTGGGTGCCCTGACTAATGGCACAAGCATCTGGTGTGTTGGGATTGCCCCAGGAGCCTGGAGCAATTCAGAAGCCCCAGAACCACTGCTCAGGGCAGCAAGGAGAGATTTGGTGCTAGAAGTCTGGAAATGTGCCCTCATGGCCAAGAAGGCCAAGGGTCTCCTGGGGTGCATGGAGAAGAGTGTGGCCAGCAGGGCAAGGGAGGCTCTCCTCCCACTCTGCTCTGCCCTAGGGAGACCACATATGGAGTTCTGGGGCCAGTTCTGGGCTCTCCCAGTTCAGGAGAGACAGAGAACTGCTGGAGAGAGTCCAGGGGAGGCTGCAAAGCTGCTGAGGGGCCTGGAGCAGCTCTGTGAGGAGCAAAGGCTGAGAGCCCTGGGGCTGAGAGCCTGCAGAAGAGCAGAGGGCAGCTGAGCAATGCTCAGCAAGAGCTAAAGGAGCTGTGGGGGGCAAGAGGCTGGGGCCAGACTCTGCTCAGTGGTGCCCAGGGACAGCACAAGGGGCAGTGGGCACAGACTGGAACCCAGGAGGTTCCATCTGAGCAGGAGGAGAAAGTTGTTTGTTGTGAGGGTGCTGGAGGCCTGGAGCAGGCTGCCCAGAGAGGTTGTGGAGTCTCCTGGTGTAGAGAGCATCCAAGCCCAGCTGGGCACTGTGCTCCTGGGCAAGCTGCTGTGGGTGCCCTGCTGGAGCAGGGGGTTGGACTGGATGATCTCCAGAGGTCCCTTCCAAGCCCTACCACTCTGCAAGCTTGGTCCTTCCCTCTCACTGTGCACTCATTTAATTTCTGTTTTGAAATGGGCATAGTTCTGTCCCTCCTGTGCTGCAGACGGTCAGTCCTTTGGGACCACGAGGTCCCTTCCAACCCTTGCCATGCTGGGATTCTCTGAACCTCTGACAGCAGTAGATCCTGCTGGGATCCTTTTGAAAGAATGAGAAGAGAAGTTAGGACAATGCTGCAGCTTTTCCTTGTGCAAAGGAGCACAATCCTGTGCAAGGGGTAGCAAGAAAGACAACTGAAGCCATCCTGGGAAGCTTGTGCCCAGCATGTTGGCTGTGTCTCTCCTCCAAGAAACCCTCAGATTGCTGCATTGTGGTTGGGCAAGGAGAAGGCCCTGGGTGCAGGGGAAGCCCAAGTACCTGGAAATAAGATGAGGGCAGGTAGGAGCTGGAAAGCCAAACCCTGGCTGTGTGAGCTGATGGCTCAACCAGATGCCCCCCCACCTGCAGGGCTGCTCTGAGGGGATGGCAGAGATAGCCAAGGGGGCTGTGGGGATGTGGCTGGGCTGGAACAACAGGAGAAATCTTTTTGATATGAGGACAGCCTGAGAGAGTTGGGGCTGTTCTGTCTGGAGAAGAGAAGGCTCCCAGGACACCTAATTGTGGCCTTCCAGGATCTGAAGGGGGCTCCAAGAAAGCTGGGGAGGGACTTTTGAGGGTGTCAGGGAGGGATAGGACTGGGGGGATGGAGCAAAACTAGAAATGGGGAGATTCAGCTTGGATGTGAGGAAGAAGTTGTTGCCCATGAGGGTGGTGAGAGCCTGGCACAGGTTGCCCAGGGAGGTGGTGGAAGCCTCCTGCCTGGAGGTGTTTGCAGCCAGGCTGGAGGTGGCTGTGAGCAACCTGCTGCAGTGTGAGGTGTCCCTGGCCATGGCAGGGGGGTTGGGACTGGCTGAGCCTTGAGGTCCCTTCCAGCCCTGACAATTCTGTGATCACCTGCAGCAGATCACACAGGCACATGGCCAGGTGGGCACTGAAAGTCTCTAGAGGCAGACTCCACCACCTCTCTGCTGAACTCTCTGGGTAGGATAGAGTAGGATAGGATAGGATAGGATAGGATAGGATAGGATAGGATAGGATAGGATTAGAATAGAATAGAATAGAATAGAATAGAATGAACCAGGTTAGAAGAGACCTTCAAGATGATCTTGTCCAACCTATCACCCAACATCATCTACTCAACTAAACCATGGCACCAAGTGCCTCATCCAGACTCTTCCTAAACACCTCCAGGCATGGGGACTCCACCACCTCCCTGGGCAGCACATCCCAAGGGCCAATCTCTCTGTCTGGGAAGAATTTCTTCCTACCATCCAGCCTAAACCTCCCCTGGTGCAGCTTGAGACTGTGTCCTCTTGTTGTGGTGCTGAGTTTCTCTGCTGCTCCTGAGGAGCAAGCTGAGCAGGCAGAGAGGAGCCCAGTCAGGGTGAAACTCCTCTCTGCACAAGGGTGTCATTGTCTCTGGCACTGCTGCCAAGCCCTTCTGGGGTGTTTTCTGTGTGTGCTGGCACTTCCTGAGCCCTCAGCAGAAGCTGCCTGCAGCCCTGAGGTCAGGCTTTCTTGCAGGTGGGGGCTGACAGCACTGTCTGGCTGTGTTTGTCCAGCCACGTCCCTCCTGCCTTTGATTTGATTAGAAGCTTGCCCAGGTCCAGCCAGCAGCTCCTACGTCGGTTCCATGCAGTGTGCCAGCTCCCTTTCCTCTTCTGGGCAGCTTGCCAGGCAGGGTTTAGCTGCTGGGAAGAGCAGGCTTGGGGCACTGCACCTTGGTACATCCGACCACGTCGCCTCGCGGCCAGCTCCCCGGGCACCGCAGCCTGGGGCCCCCAGCTCGTGGCCAAGGGGACTCCTGTGCCAATGTTTCTGTCCTCACAGCTTACATTTGACAACCCTTGGACCCTGGTCTGGCTGGGGATGTCCCTGCTGGCTGCAGGGAGGTCAGACTGGGTGACCTTTGGAGGTCCCTTCCGTCCTGGCCCATTCTATGATCGGCTGATTGTGCTCTTTACCTGCTTCAGAGCTGTGCCCAGGTCACCTCCTGGCCATTGCAGCCCCCCCTGGGGCTGTTCTGCTGGTTGCTTTGGGGGATGCAGGTGTGGTGTTTCTGCATGCAGAGGAGGCTTTTGCCCTGCCCCTGCTGCTGAATGTGGTTTTCCTAGAGGCAGAGCAGGACTGGGCCCTGCCTTGTTCTCCATCCTTGCCTCCATCCTCAGGCTGGCCGGTCTCCAGCGAACTTAATGTGGACAGCGTGTCTTTGAGCTGCCTGCACTCAAACCAACCCAGCCTTGGAGAGTGGCTCCTGCTTCTCCTCTCCCTTTGATTAGAATCATGGAAGGGACCTCAAAGGTCATCTAAAGCAGGCCTGTCTGTCAGCAGCTGGATTAAGCTGCAGAGCACCAAACCCATGATGAGCTCCTACAGACGCTGGAGGACAGCCAAAGGCTGAGAAGGAAAATGTCCCCTGGGCAGGGAAGGGGCAGAGCAGGTACAGTGGTGGGAGGGAGGGAGGGAGGGATGGACTGTAAGGCTGGGCTATTCCTGGAAGGCAGCAGCCTGACCTGGCTTCACTCAGCCTGGCCCTGACCAACGCAGGCTGATGTCACTGGGTCTTTTCGAAGGGCAATGTGTGGATCTCACTGCAAGGGAGCTCTGCAGTTGGCCAAGGCTGACAGGCTCACAGGTCACTCCTGAGCTGTCCAGCCCAAGAGACAACGTTGAGCATGTCAGCTGATGATGCAAGGTCTCTGCTGAGCTGTTAATGACTGCCTGCTTTGCTGTGAGGTTCAACGTGGCCAAGGGCCAGGCCCTGCACTTCGAGCACAGCCACCCCAGCAGCGCTTCAGGCTTGGGCCACGGTGCCTGGAAACTGGCCAGTGGAAAAGGACCTCAGCCTGCTGGCTGGCAGGGGCTGAAGATGAGCCAGGGTGTGCCCAGGTGGCCAAGAAGGCCACCAGCATCCTGGCCTGGTTCAGCAGTGGTGTGGCCAGCAGGAGCAGGGCAGGGATTGTCTGTCTGTGCTGGGCACTGGTGAAGCCACACCTTGAGTATTCTGGTCAGTTTGGGGCCTCTCACTCCAAGCAGGACATTGAGGGGCTGGAGGGAGCCCAGAGAAGGGCAATGAAGCTGGGGAAGAGTCTGGAGAACAGGGTTGGGGAGGAGCAGCTGAGGGAGCTGGGGGTGTTCAGCCTGGAGGAAATGAGGCTGAGGGGAGCAGGAGGCTGCAGTGAGGTGGGAGTAGGGCTCTTCTCAGAAGGAACAAGCAATGGCCTCAAGCTGCACCAGGAGTGGCTTAGGTTGGGCATGAGGAGCAATTTCTTCCCCTTGAGGGTTGTCAAGGCCTGGCCCAGGCTGCCCAGGGCAGTGGTGGAGTCTCCATCCCTGGAAGGGTTTCAAGGCTGTGTAGCTGTGGTGCTGAGGGCCATGGGTTGGTGGTGCCCTGGCAGTGCTGGGGTAAATGTTGGACTTGGGGCTCTTGAAGGTCTTTTCTCAACCAAGACCATTGGATGTGCTGCCCGGACAGGTGGTGGAGTCACCATCCCTGGAGGTGTTCAGGAAGAGCCTGGAGGAGGCACTGGGTGCCATGGTTTAGTTGATTAAATGGTGTTGGGTGATAGGTTGGACTCCATGATCTCAAAGGTCTTTTCCAATCTGTTTTATTCTATTCTATTCTATTCTATTCTATTCTATTCTATTCTATTCTATTCTATTCTATTCTATCCTATCCTATCCTATCCTATCCTATCCTATCCTATCCCATCCTATCCCATCCTATCCTTCACTGAGAGAGTCATTCACCATTGGGATGTGCTGCCCAGGGTGGAGTCCCCATCCCTGGAGGTGTTCAAGAGGGGATTGGATGTGGCACTTGGTGCCACGGTTTAGTCATGAGGTCTGTGGTGCCAGGCTGGACTTGATGATCTTTGAGGCCTCTTCCAACCTTGGTGATTCTGTGATTCTGTTGTCCTCAGCTGCCTGATTGCACCTGCCTGTGGTGTGTGAGGTACAACTGAAGGGCAATAATGGAAGGCATAATGAAAAGAGTCACTGAAGTGAAACCCTCTCATGGCCCTAAATTGATTGCTGGGAGGAAGTGTTGGGGTTTGGGCAAACACAAGAATTGCAGCTTGCTCCTTCCACACACACACAAACACACACACACACAAACCCCTGCAGAATCAGAATCAAGCCCTCAAGGCCAGGATTTCCCAAGGAATGGAAACTGCAGCTCCTAGCCAGCCCTGCACAGGATGTAATCTGTGTTGATTATTGGTTGGAGGCAGATAGAGTAGGAGATAACTTGGAGAGAGGCTGGGATAACACTGTGGCTTTCCAGTCCTGGCACATCCCCAGCCTGGCTGGGGACATGGAGCTGAAGGGAGGCAGAGAGGCTCCTCTGATGGACCCTCATGGTCTGCTGGTGTGGGGTGCCCCACACCCTGCAGGGCAGGAGGATGCCATAGCTCTGTGTTTGCCCTGAGGTGGGCTGCAGAGCCCAGCAGCTCGTGGTGGTTCTTGGATTTGCCTTGGAGAGGTTCAGTCTTGGCTGCTAATCATAGAATCAGAGAACTGTCAGGCTTGGAAGGGACCTCAAGGCTCAGACAGTTCCAACCCCCCTGCCATGGGCAGGGACACCTCACACTGCAGCAGGTTGCTCACAGCCACCTCCAGCCTGGCTGCAAACACCTCCAGGCAGGAGGCTTCCACCACCTCCCTTCAGGGAGTTGTAGAGAGCAAGAAGGTCTCCCCTGAGCCTCCTCTTCTGCAGGCTAAGCAACCCCAGCTCCCTCAGCCTCTCCTCCCAGGGCTGTGCTCCAGACCCCTCCCCAGCCTCATTGCCCTTCTCTGGACACCTTCCAGCAAGTCAACATCTTTCCTACATTGAGGAGCCCAGAACTGGACACAGGACTCAAGGTGTGGCCTGAGCAGTGCTGAGCACAGGGCACAATGACTTCCCTGCTCCTGCTGGCCACACTGTTCCTGATACAGGCCAGGATGCCATTGGCCCTCTTGGCTGCCTGGGCACACTGCAGGCTCATGTTCAGCCTACCATCAACCAGCACCCCCAGGTCCCTCTCTGCCTGGCTGCTCTCAGCCACTCTGCCCCCAGCCTGTAGCACTGCCTGGGGTTGCTGTGGCCAATGTGCAGAACCTGGCACTTGGATGTGTTCAGTCTCCTGCCCTTGGCCTCTGCCCATCTGTCCAGCCTGGCAAGGTCCCTCTGCAGAGCCTCTCTACCCTCCAGCAGATCAACTCCTGCCCCCAGCTTGGTGTCATCTGCACATTGACTGCTGATGAACTCAATGCCCTCATCCAGATCATCAATGAAGATGTTAAAGAGGATGGGGCACAGCACTGATCCCTGGGGCACACCACTGGTGCCTGGCTGCTGGCTGGCTGTGGCACTATTCACCACCACTCTCTGGGCTCAGCCCCCACTGAATGGTGAAGCTCCCAAAGAGATCTGCTTTGCTCAGCAGCCAGAGCAGAGCCTGCAAGCTGGGGTGAAGCTTTGGAAATCTCACTTGCTTTGGGGGCATGTTTTCTTTAAAAGGCAGGCAGGATCTTAATTCCAGCATTCCAACCCAAAATAGATGTCTCTAAGAATAGCCCATCCTGGGGCAGGATGCTAGTGGGAGGAAAAAGGGTCTGGGGAAACCAGCAGTGCTTCCCTAAATAGCCAGGCTGCAATCAGCAGCCTGGAGCTCAGCTCTGACCATGGGTGATCGCCCCTGGAGCTACTAACCTCACTGGAGTGGCTTGGAGCTGCTGCTGACCCCTTGGGAAGGGGACCAGAGTGGCTCACCAGCCCTGAGGACTGATGGAGCTGTTCCTCAGAGACCTCTCAGCTGCCCTGGATGTGCCTCAGCATCCTCCACCCTGCTGCCATCAGAGCCAAGGAAGGTGCAGCCCTGCAGTGCTGCAGCCTGGAGCAAGGAGAGGATGTCCCAGCCTTGCTTGGTGTGTCCTGGCACAGAAGCAAAGGGATCCCAGGGGAAAAGTGAGGTGACCTACTGAAGTGTCTTCCACCATGACTTATCTTCTGATCAGATGCTACTGAGCTTAAGGTGGCTTGGAGCTGCTGCTGACCCCTTGGGAAGGGGACCAGAGTGGCTCACCAGCCCTGTGGACTGATGGAGCTGTTCCTCAGAGACCTCTCAGCTGCCCTGGATGTGCCTCAGCATCCTCCACCCTGCTGCCATCAGAGCCAAGGAAGGTGCAGCCCTGCAGTGCTGCAGCCTGGAGCAAGGAGAGGATGTCCCAGCCTTGCTTGGTGTGTTCTGGCACAGAAGCAAAGGGATGCCATGGGAAAAGTGAGGTTGGACATCATGACCCTCTGAAGTGTCTTCCACTGTGAGTTATCCTCTGATCAGATGCTAACAGGCTTGAAGTGGCTTAGAGATGCTGCTGACCCCTTGGATGGGGACCAGAGTGGCTCACCAGCCCTTTGGAGAGCTTCCAGCTGTCCTGGATGTGCCTCAGCATCCTCCACCCTGCTGCCATCAGAGCCAAGGAAGGTGCAGCCCTGCAGTGCTGCAGCCAGGAGCAAGGAGAGGATGTCCCAGCCTTGCTTGGTGTGTTCTGGCACAGAAGCAAAGGGATGCCATGGGAAAAGTGAGGTTGGACATCATGACCCTCTGAAGTGTCTTCCACTGTGAGTTATCCTCTGATCAGGTGCTACCAGGGAGGCTTTTGTGTGTGTCTGGGCTAGGGAGGTCTCTTGATTCCTGTCTATTTCAGTTCAAAACGTGTAGTTCTGGAGCATTCCAGGCCCCATGAGGCTCAACAAGAGATTGGATGGATGGACTTGGTGAGGAGAAGGTTCTTCACTGAGAGAGTTGTTAGCCCAGGGAGGTGGTGGAGTCCCCATCCCTGGAGGTGTTCAAGAGGGGATTGGATGTGGCACTTGGTGCCATGGTCTAGTCATGAGGTCTGTGGTGCCAGGTTGGACTCGATGATCCTTGAGGTCTCTTCCAACCTTGGTGAGTCTGTGTGATTCTGTGACTTGAGGGGCTCAAGTGGGGCCACAGAAGGGCAACAAAGCTGGTGAAGGCTCCAGAGCACAAGGGGAAGGGTCTGGAGAACTTCTGAGGGAGCTGGGGTTGTTCAGCCTGGGGAAAGGGAGGCTGAGGGGAGACCTCATTGCTCTCTACAGCTGCCTGAAGGGAGGTTGGAGTGAGGCGGAGGTCGATACCCACTCTGAAGGAACAAGATGCAGAACAAGAGGAAGTGGCCTCAAGTTGTACCAGGGCAGATTAAGGGTTGACATGAGGAACAATTTCTTCCCCAGAAGGGTTGCCAAGGCCTGGGCCAGGCTGCCCAGGGCAGTGGTGGAGTCCCCATCCACGGAGAGGTTTCGACACTGCAGAGATGTGGTGCTGAGGGCCACGGTTTGGTGGTGAGCTGGCAGGGCTGGCTTAAGAGCTGGGCTCCATGATCTTGAAGGTCTCTTCTGACCAAAACCATCCTGTGCCTTTCTGCTCTGTACTCCCACCCCCTTTTTTCTTCAGAAACAGAGGTTTGCATCACCTGGACAGCTTTGGCTTTGGTATTCCCCCCGCTTTGGGCTGCATTTTCAGTGCAAGTATGAGGTCTAGAGAGGAATCTGGGAGTGAGAGAGGAGTTCCTCAGGTAGCTTTCTGACACCAGGCATTGTGGCTTTAAGGAACAACTGCTCATTCCCATGGCAGTCCTAATGAGACAACACAAACTGAGGCCACAGGCAGGTCCTTCTGCCCTCATTTCCTTTCATTCAATGCTGGCAGAGGAATTTAAACCTCACAAGTTATAAACATTGGGATGCTGAGAGCTCCCTTGGCCTGGTGGCCACAATTAAGATCACAAACTGCTTTGGAGGGGAAGGGACCTGCAAAGCTCATCCAGCCCAACCCCCCTGCAGCCAGCAGGGACATCTGCAACCAGGGCAGGTTGCTCACAGCCCCAAACAGCCTGACCTGCACTGCTTCCAGCCATGGGGCAGCTCCCAGCTCTCTGGGAAACCTCAGTGTCAAACATTTCTTCTTTCTCTCCACTCTGAATCTCTCCTCTTTTAGTTTTAAACTGACATTTAGGGGGTTGCCTTGTTCCTGGGGGAGGGTGTCATTAGTGATTCTCCCCCTCTGCTCTGCTCTGCTGAGAGCACACCTGGAGCTCTGTGTCCAGTTCTGGAGCCTCTATTACAGGAAGGATCTGGAGGTGCTGGAAGGTGTCCAGAGAAGGGCCATGAGGATGAGCAGAGGGCTGGAGCTGCTCTGCCATGAGGACAGACTGAGGGAGTTGGGGTTGTGCAGGCTGGAGGAGAGAAGGCTCTGAGGTGACCTAATTGTGGCCTTCCAGTATCTGCAGGGGGCTCCAAGAAAGCTGGAGAGGGACTTCTGAGGGTGTCAGGGAGGGATAGGACTGGGGGGGATGGAGCAAAACTAGAAATGGGTAGATTCAGGTTGGATGTTAGGAAGAAGTTCTTCCCCATGAGGGTGGTGAGAGACTGGCACAGGTTGCCCAGGGAGGTGGTGGAAGCCTCCTGCCTGGAGGTGTTTGCAGCCAGGCTGGAGGTGGCTGTGAGCAACCTGCTGCAGTGTGAGGTGTCCCTGCCCATGGCAGGGGGGTTGGGACTGGCTGAGCCTTGAGGTCCCTTCCAATCCTGACAGGTCTATGGTTCTGTGTTCAGGGCTTGTATCTGCAGGTGAGCTGGCTGTGCAGAGTCCCTTGGCATTCAGTGGACAGAGCAAGATGATCTGGGGGCAGAACCCCTCCCTGCCACGGTGGTATTTAAGGTATAAGGAAACGAACGAGCTGCCTCTGCTTCTGGAGCCCAGCCTCCCAGCTGAGCTGATTGATGTCCTCAGGTAGGTTTGGAGAATGTTGGCCTAAACCCAGGCAAAACCCTCTGGGTTTGGCCAGTTACTCAGGCTGTATTTTGGGCCCTTCTCAAATAAAACTCCAGGTGGGTGGAACAAAACCACAACCCCCCTACATCTGAGAGATGGCTTGCACGAAACCCTGCAAGGCTCCCAGGAGCTGGATCTCCTGCCCTGCAGGAGGGAAAAACAAGAAGGTGGAAAAATGTGAGCCCCACCAAGCTGCAAACCTGAGCCCCTTTGGTGCTTGTTTGGGGGGGGGGAGGGGAGGAGGAAATATCGAGGCAGGGAGCTGGGCTCCTGCCAAAATTGCTGCTGCAGGAAGGGTTGGTCCAGCCCCAGATGCCTCCTTCCTGCTGCTTGCACATCGAGGAATAAACCCTCTGCAGAGATAAGGGAGGGGAAGAAAAACATTCTGCTGAGATGTGGCTTCAAATGTGCCCCTGTGTGTGCTGCTCAGCAGAGGAGGTCCAGCTTCAGCTGGGGGTCCTGGGGCTGCAGCTCCACGTGGATGCCAAGGTCTCGTTCGTGGCCCCTTTGGGGACAGTCCTTGCTCAGGGGGCCGGTGGTGAGGGTGAGCTGCAGCTGAGAATCTGAAGGGAGATTCAGGCTGGAGGGAAGGAAGAAAATGTTTGACCCTCAGGGGGATGAAGCCCTGTCCCAGGTTGCCCAGAGAGGTGGTAAAAGCCCCATGGCTGGAAGCATTGCAGGTCAGGCTGGGGCTGTGAGCAGCCTGCTCTGGCTGCAGATGTCCCTGCTGGCTGCAGGGGCTGGGACTGGATGAGCTTTACATGTCCCTTCCAACCCAAAGCAGTCAGGGATTGTAAGCATGGGCAGCAGGGGCAGGGAGGGGATTCTGCCTCTGTGCTGTGCTCTGCTCAGCACCCCCCTGCTGGAGCTGGCCCTCAGGAGCAGCCCAAGCCAAGGATCTGCCACCAAGAATCACTCAGGCTGCTCCCTGCACACAGAGCCCAGCACACTTGGATTCCACTTGAAACACAAAGCTTGCCTGAGGAGAATCAACTGAATCCAGCCCAAATCTGCTCTGCTCTGCTCAGACCTCCCCTGCAGTGCTGGGGCAGCTCTGCAGCCCTCAGCACAGCACAGCCTGGGACCTGCTGGAGCAGGGCCAGAGGAGGCCACAGCAATGCTGGCAGGGCTGGAAGCCCTCTGCTGTGAGGCCAGGCTGAGAGAGTTGGCCTTGGGCAGCCTGGAGAAGAGAAGGCTCCAGGGAGACCTTCTGGTGGCCTTGCAGTGCTTCAAGGGCTGAGCAGAAAGCTGGGGACAGACTTTGGAGCAGGGCTTGTGGTGACAGGACAAGGGGGGATGGTTTGAAACTCAAAGAGGGAGATTCAGAGTGGAAAGAAGGAAGAAATGTTTGACCCTGAGGGTGGTGAGAGCCTGGCCCAGGCTGCCCAGAGAGGTGTGAGCTGCCCCATGGCTGGAAGCATTGCAGGTCAGGTTGTTTAGGGCTCTGAGCCACTTGCAGGGCAGGAAACCCTCTGCTCCACCCTGCTTTCCCATTCTCTTTCACAGCCACCCTGGGCTCCATCTGGCTAAGTGAACCAGAGCCTCCCAAGGGTGAAAAAAAACAACCAAAGCCATGCAACATGAGACAAAGAATGAGGCAAAATATTTATGCAATGAAATCTTCTTGATGGTTCCAAAGGTCTGTGGCAAGGCATGGCAGAAAACAAACACTCCCCTTGCTGCCTTGTGGTGGGGGAGGGACAGATGGGCAAGGAGAGACACTTGCAAGGGGTAGGAGAAAAGGGAGTTCAGGAAGAGATTTGGTCTGCCCCTTCTAGGAACAAAAGAATTATCTCCCAAATCATAGAATCACAGAATCAACAAGGTTGGAAAAGACCTCAGAGATCATCAAGGCCAACCTGTCACCCAACACCTCATGACTAACTAAACCATGGCTCCAAGTGCCACATCCAAGCCCCTTTTGAACACCTCCAGGGATGGTGACTCCACCACCTCCCTGGGCAGCACATCCCAAGGGCCAATCTCTCTTGCTGGGAAGAACTTCTTCCTCACCTCCAGCCTAACCCCCCTGGCACAGCTTGAGAATGTGTCCTCTTGTTCTGGTGCCTGGGAGAAGAGACCAACCCCAACCTGGCTACAACCTCCCTTCAGGGAGTTGGAGAGAGCAAGAAGGTCTCCCCTGAGCCTCCTCTTCTGCAGGCTAAGCAACCCCAGCTCCCTCAGCCTCTCCTCACAGGGCTGTGCTCCAGACCCCTCCCCAGCTTTGTTGCCCTTCTCTGGACACCTTCCAGCATCTCAACATCTTTCCTAAACTGAGGGGCCCAGAACTGGACACAGGACTCAAGGTGTGGCCTAACCAGTGCTGAGCACAGGGCACAATGACCTCCCTGCTCCTGCTGGCCACACTGTTCCTGATGCAGGCCAGGATGCCATTGACCTTCTTGTCCCCCTGGGCACACTGCTGGCTCCTGTTCAGCTGCAGTCAACCAGCACCCCCAGGTCCCTCTCTGTTTGGCAGCTCTCAGCCACTCTGCCCCCAGCCTGTAGCATTGCCTGGGGCTGGTGTGGCCAAAGTGCAGCCCCTGGCACTTGGACTTGTTGAATGCCATCCTGTTGGACTCTGCCCATCTGTCCAGCCTTGCCAAGTCCCTCTGCAGAGCCCTTCTAGCCTCTAACAGCTCAACACCTGCCCCCAGCTTGGTGTCAAGTAATGAACCTGATGACTTGCCAGCTTTACATGGCAGTGGGTTCCCTTTGTTTTGAAGTAGTAAATCTCCTCTGGAATCCTCCAGGCCCACAACCAGCCAGGGCCCTGAGCATCACAGGCTGCCCTGGCAGAGGATCCAACCTCAGCCCACACCATCTTTAGTGTCCTGGTTTGGCTTTGGTCTGAAAGCCAAAGGAAACGTCCTCCAGGACTTAAGGTGGCTGATGAGAAAGCTGGGAAGAGACTTCAGGGGGGATATTTGGTGTAGGTGAGCTTCAGAGGTCCCTTCCCTTAACAGTGGTGTGGCCAGGGCAGGGATCCTGCCCCTGTACTGGGCACTGGTGAGGCCACACCTTGAATGCTGGGCTGGCTTTGGGCTACTCACTCCAAGTAGGAGATTGAGGGGTTGGAGCAGGTCTAGAGAAGGACAATGAAGCTGGGGAAGGGTCTGGAGAACAGGGCTGGGGAGGAGCAGCTGAGGGAACTGGGATTGCCTGGACTGGAGGAAGGTGATGGGAGACCTCATTGCTCTCTACAGCTCCCTGAAAGGAGGATGCAGTGAGGTGGGGGTTGGGCTCTTCTCCCTTGTAACATTGACAGAACAAGAGGCAATGGCCTCAAGTTGTACCTAGGGAGGTTTACACTGGCCATTAAGTAGAACCCTTCCCCCAAAGGGCTGCCAAGGCCTGGCCCAGGCTGCTCAGGGCAGTGGTGGAGACCCCATCCCTGGAGGAGATTCAAAGCTATGGAGATGTGGTGCCGAGGGCTGTGGCTTAGTGGTGGACTTGGCAGTGTGGGTTTAATGGTTGGACTTGTGAGGGTGCCAGAGTGCTGGAGCAGGCTGCCCAGAGAGGCTGTGGTGTCTCCTCTGGAGAGCTTCCAAACCTGCCTGGCCATTGTGACCCTGGGCAAGCTGCTCTGAAGCCAACTCGCTTTAGCAGGAGGATTGGAGCAGATGATCTCCAGAGGTCCCTTCCACCCCCCTCCATGCTGGGACTCTGTGAGAAGATGAGCGAGGATCCATGCCAGGGGACAATGCCAGGGCGGATCCCCCCCCTCCACAAGGCTTTACTGCCATGGGGAAGACGTTCAGGTGGTCATGGAACAGAGCCCCACGGCAGGGCTGCACAGGGAGCTGAAGAGTGAGGAGCAAGAGATATTTTAGGTCATTTCCCCACCCCCACCCCCCCCCTCTTTCTTTTAAAAAGCACTTTCCATGAGAGCTGATTTTATTTTTGTTTCCAGACAGGCATTCTGGGCACTTCCACACCAGGACTGCCTTCAGCCTTGCTATTTCCTGAGGAGGCAGAAGCTGAGGTTGATCCTATCAGCTCTGCAGACGTTGTCATCCTTTGGCTGTCTGAAATAGGAGCCTGAACATAATGACAGAGGTAAAAAAAAAAAACCACCAAACCCCCAAACCCAAACAGTCCTTCTCCCCTCCTCTTTCCACCCCCAAGCCCTTGCCAGAGCAATAAAAGCCTTTAAACAATAGCCAGCCCTGACATAAACCAGTCCTTGAGCAGCCTGCCAAAATTCACCTCCAGCAAGCAGGTCCAAAAATAAACACTAACCTATAAAAAGCCCCACAGGCTTGAGGAGAGTCTTCCCCTCATGCTAATTGCTTTCACATCTGGCTCAGGGCTGGGGGAGTGTGTATGAGCAGGGGGAGGCCCCCAGTAACTCACTCCAGCTAAGCACAGAGGCAGCTCTGTGGCATCGGCCGCCCCAGCCACCTCCTGCTGCCCTGAACACCTCGGGTCACAGCCTCATGCAACAGGTTGGGATGGAAGGGGCCTTAAAGGGAGCCAACCAACCTGTCATGGGCAGGGACACCTCATCCAAGCTGGCCTCAGGTCATAGCCTCACACAATGGGTTGGGATGGAAGGGGATTTAAAGCTCATCCAGTTCCAACCAACCTGTCATGGGCAGGGGCACCTCATCCAAGCTGGCCTCAGGTCATAGCCTCACACAATGGGTTGGGATGGAAGGGGACTTAAAGCTCATCCAGTTCCAACCAACCTGTCATGGGCAGGGGCACCTCATCCAAGCTGGCCTCAGGTCATAGCCTCACACAATGGGTTGGGATGGAAGGGGACTTAAAGCTCATCCAGTTCCAACCAACCTGTCATGGGCAGGGGCACCTCATCCAAGCTGGCCTCAGGTCATAGCCTCACACAATGGGTTGGGATGGAAGGGGACTTAAAGCTCATCCAGTTCCAACCCACCCTGCCACGGGCAGGGACACCTCCCACCAGCCCAGCTTGCTCAAGGCCTCATCCAGCCTGGTCTTGAACACCTCCAGGGAGAGGACATCCACATCTTCTGTGGGCAGCCTGTGTCTCACCACCCTCACTGGAAAGAATTTCTTCCTCCAGTCTAAATCTGCCCTCTTCAAGCTTCAGTCCATGCCCTCTCATTCTGTCACTTCCAGCCCTTGTCACAAGTCCCTCCCCAGCTCTCCTGGAGCCCCCTTAGGTACTGGAAGGCTGTTCTCAGGTCTCCCTGGAGCCTTCTCTTCTCCAGGCTGAACAGCTTCAGCTCTCCCAGCCTGGTCCCATAGGGGAGGTTCTCCAGCCTCTGGACATCTTTGTGGCCTCCTCTGGACCCAAGCACAGCCCTGTGAGGAGAGGCTGAGGAAGCTGGGATTGTTCAACCCGGAGAAGAGGAGGCTCAGGGGAGACCTTCTTGCGCTCCACAACTCCCTGAAGCGAGGTTGTAGCCAGGTGGGGGTTGGTCTCTTCTCCAAGGCACCCAGCACCAGAACAAGAGGACACAGTCTCAAGCTGTGCCAGGGAAGGTTTAGGCTGGAGGTGAGGAGAAAGTTCTTCCCAGCAAGAGAGATTGGCCATTGGGATGTGCTGCCCAGGGGGGTGGTGGAGTCCCCATCCCTGGAGGTGTTCAAGAGGGGACTGGATGTGGCACTTGGTGCCATGGTTTAGTAGTCAGGAGGTGTTGGTTGGCCTTGATGATCTCTGAGGTCTTTTCCAACCTGGCTGATTCTATGATTCTGTGATTCCAACAGTTCTATGTCCCTCATGTGCTGGGGGCCCCAGAACTGGATGCAGTGCTGCAGGTGGGGGCTGATAAGAGCAGAGCAGAGGGGCAGAATCCCTTCCCTCATCTTGGGGCTGCCTTTTGCATCCAAGTTGTGCTGAAATAACAGGGCTGGTGGTGGTGTTCAGCAGCAGCACCTGGCTAAAAGATTTCATGGGCAGGGTGTTTCAAGGTGAGCATAGAGGAAGTGGTGTCCTTGCCCTCTGTCACTTAGCAGACCACAGTGCTGTCAGCTCTGAACAGTTTTTGCTTGACCTCCTCAGAAAACAAGAAGTCAGCCCTTGGGGGTGGTTGGTTCACCATTGAGATATCAAAGGTTACAGCAAGGTGGGACACAGAAAGAAAAAGCAGCTGAGGAGGGTTCCATGAGGTGTTTTCTGTGAGCCAAAGGAGGGCACCCTCAAAGTGTCACCTTCTGTGAACTTGATCTGAAGAAGAAAGCTCCACTCAGCCCTCCTGGCAGCTTCCAGGGTGCTGGCAATGGGGTGTGGTGGAGAGGAGAGGTTCAGAGAGGTGAGGTTCAGAGAGGAGAGGAGAGGTTCAGAGAGGAGAGGTTCAGAGAGGAGAGGAGAAGTTCAGAGAGGAGAGGTTCAGAGAGGAGAGGAGAGGAGAGGTTCAGAGAGGAGAGGAGAGGTTCAGAGAGGAGAGGTTCAGAGAGGAGAGGTTCAGAGAGGAGAGGAGAGGTTCAGAGAGGAGAGGAGAGGGGAGGGGAGGGGAGGGGAGGAGTAGGGTAGAATAGAATATGAGTAGGGTGGGATAGGATTAGAATAGAATAGAACAGAATAGAATAGAACAGAATAGGATAGGATAGGATAGGATAGGATAGGATAGGATAGGATAGGATAGGATAGGATAGGATAGGATAGGATAGGATAGGATAGGATAGGATAGGATAGGATAGGATAGGATAGGATAGGATAGGACCAGGTTGGCTCTGCTCTGGGGATGTGCTCATCTCTTTGCATGCCAATGTCTAGACTTGTTCTATGACTGGCAATCAGCAGGTGTGCATTGGACTGTCTCCTACTTACTTTTGCCCCTAATTGCTTGTGTAGTTGATTGTCTTCTTCTCTGGAGAGATTCCAAACCCTTCTGGACACAATCCTGGGCAAGCTGCTGTGGGTGCTCCTGCAGCAGGCTGCCCAGAGAGGCTGTGGAGTCTCCTGGTGTGGAGAGCTTGCAAGCCCAGCTGGGCACTGTGCTCCTGGGCAAGCTGCTGGGGGTGCCCTGCTGGAGCAGAGGGTTGGACTGGATGATCTCCAGAGGTCCCTTCCACCCCCCACCCCATGCTGGGATTCCATGAAGATTAAGGTGTGAGCAAGCCATTTGCTTGTTGGCTGCAGTTTAGGGCACACCTTCCTCACAGCCTTGGGTTTCCTGAAGATTGGAGAACAGGAAGAAGCTCTTTGCTATGAAGGTGGTGGAACACTGAAACAGGTTGCCCAGGGAGGTGTTGGAGGCCCCAGCCCTGGAGACATTCAAGGTCAGGCTTTGATGGGGCTCTGAACAGCCTGATCTACTTGGGGATGTCCCTGTTTGCAGGGGGGTTGGACAAGAAGCCCTTTGAGGGTTTCCATAGAATCAGAGAATGGTCCAGGCTGGAAGAGACCTCCAAAGGTCATCCAGTCCAACCTGCCTGCAGTCAGCAGGGACAGCCCCAGATAGATCAGGTTGCCCAGAGGCCTGTCCAGCCTCACCTGCAATATCTCCAGCAAAGGGGCTTCAACCACCTCCCTGGGCAACCTGTTCCAGAGTTCCACCACCCTCACAGTGAAGAACTTCTTCCTGATATCCAGTCTAAATCTGCCCTTCTCTAGTTTGAAGCCACAGCTCCTTTCCCTGTTACTGCAGGCCCTAGTGAACAGACTGGCCCCATCCTTCCTCTAGCCCCCTGAAGGTACTGGCTGGCTACTATTAGGTCTCCCTGGAGCCTTCTCTTCTCCAGGCTGAACACCCCCAGCTCCCTCAGCCTGTCCTCAGAGCAGAGCTGCTCCAACCCAATGTGAGGCCAACAGAAAGAGCAAATCCAGACCTCCACCACAAGCTTACAGGGACTCTCCACCCCCAAATCCCTGTGTTCTATTTCATAGAATGACAGAATTGTCAGGGTTGGAAGGGACCTCAAGGCTCAGCCAGTCCCAACCCCCTGCCATGGGAAGGGACACCTCACACTGCAGCAGGTTGCTCACAGCCACCTCCAGCCTGGCTGCAAACACCTCCAGGCAGGAGGCTTCCACCACCTCCCTGGGCAACCTGTGCCAGGCTCTCACCACCCTCCTGGGCAACAACTTCTTCCTCACAGCCAATCTCAATCTCCCCATTTCTAGTTCTGCTCCATCCCCCCCAGTCCTATCCCTCCCTGACACCCTCAGAAGTCCCTCCCCAGCTTCCTTGGAGCCCCCTGCAGATCCTGGAAGTCCCTTGGGCAGTGCTGAGAGCACCACCAGTAAATCTTCTGCGGTCATGGCTGCTGTGAGCAGAGGAGTTAGCTGTGTCTTAACCTTGTGGCTGTGCAGAGCAGCCTGCCCTGAGCAGCTGTGGTTTGGTGGTTGTGACTCATCCCCAGAGCTCAGGGAGGGATTTGTTATGATTTATTCAGGCCACATTTATTGTTTGGAAAGCTCAATCAAACACTGCTCTGGGCAGGGAGGAAGTCTACTTTTTGCTCTCTTCATTGGTTTCTCTCTCTGTTAGGAGCCTCATCTCAGGAGGTGAAGGTCCCCTTAGTCTGGAGGCAGTTTTCCATGCTTGTTATCATTGAAAACCAAAACTTCAAAGGTGGGTGTGCACAGATTGCATCAGGCTCTAAGGTGCCCTCAAAGATCACCTCATCCAGCCCCCTGCAGGCAGCAGGGACACCTCCAGCTACAGCAGGCTGCCCAGGGCCACTGCAAGTCTAGTTTTGAATGTCTCCAGGGATGGGGCCTCAACCACATCCCTGGGCAACCTGATCCAGTCTTTCCCCACCCTCACTGTGCAGAGCTTCCTCCTGGTGTCCAACCTAGACCTCCCCTGCTCCAGTTTCAAACCACTGCCTCTCATCCTATCCCCACAGACCCTTTTGAACAGTCCCTCCCCAGCCTGCCTCTAGGTCCCTTTCAGATATTGACAGCTGGCTGAACATGAGCCAGCAGTGTGCCCAGGGGGCCAAGAAGGCCAATGGCATCCTGGCCTGCATCAGGAACAGTGTGGCCAGCAGGAGCAGGGAGGTCATTCTGCCCTGTGCTCAGCACTGCTCAGGCCACACCTTGAGTCCTGTGTCCAGTTCTGGGCTCCTCAGTTTCAGAAGGACATTGAGAGAGTTGAAGGTGTCCAGAGAAGGGCAAGTTCTCCGAAGGAGCTGCCTATGCTCCAGCTTTATTAATAGCCAGGGAGAATGTGGAGCTGCAACAGAAAGACTGACAGCTTTTGGCAGTAGATTTTGTCCTTAGGTATCTGAGAGCAACCCTGGAAATTCCAGTTCAGCAGCTCAGCAGCAGACCTGGGTTGATGTGCTGAGAATTGGCCTCTCTGCTCCAGCAGCCTCCTCATGTTTTCAGCCTTCTTTTCTGGGTTGCTTCTGAGCTAAAATGGTTGAGGCCTGGGGCCAAGCTGTGGTCTAAGTGTCCATCAAAGCTGGGGATGTGTCCACCAGAACTGGGAGTGGAAGCAGTCAGCTGGGATTGTTTAGCCTGAGAAGAGGAGGCTCAGGGGAGACCTTCTTGCTCTCTCCAACTCCCTGAAGGGAGGTTGTAGCCAGGAGGGGGTTGGGCTCTTCTCCCAGGCAAGCAGCACCAGAACAAGAGGACACAGTCTCAAGCTGTGCCAGGGGAGGTTTAGGCTGGAGGTGAGGAGAAAGTTCTTCCCAGAGAGACTTGTTAGCCATTGGGATGTGCTGCCCAGGGAGGTGGTGGAGTCACCATCCCTGGAGGTGTTCAAGAGGGGCTTGGATGTGGCACTTGGAGCCATGGTTTAGTAGTCAGGAGGTGTTGGGTGACAGGTTGGACTTGCTGATCTCTGAGGTCTTTTCCAACCTTGCTGATTCTATGATTCTCATGAATACCTTTGTCATTATTAATTGCAGTGGCTCTGCTGCTGCTGGGGTTGCACTCACAATGAAGGAGACCACTTTGAGCACTTGAACAAATGGAGGGGGATGTGTAGAGTGAGGGAGCCTGAGCATGAGGGACTCAGGGGCTCCTTGCTGGGTGCAGATGATAACTTCTTGCTTCAGGGCCGTGAGCTTGTGAGTTTGACTGGTTTAGCCTTGTCTGTTCTCCTCCCCTTTGTAGCTTCACCAACCCTGCACTTGAAAAACTGCTCCAGACTCCAGAGCTCCATCACAGAACCACAGAATGGTTAGGGTTGGAAGGGACCCCAAGGCTCAGCCAGTTCCAACCCCCCTGCCATGGCCAGGGACACCTCACACTACAGCAGGTTGCTCAGAGCCATCCATATTGATGCCATAGAATCACAGAATGGTTTGGATTGGAAAAGACCTCTGAGATCAGAGTCCATCAGCCCAACACCACCATGGCCATTAAACCATGGCCCCAAGTGCCCTGGCCACAGGTTTCCTAGGCTCATGGGTGCACTAAGGTTGGAAAAGACCTTCAGGATTATTGACTCCAGCTGTAAGCCAACTCCCAGCTCCACACTTCTGGAACACCTCCAGGGCTGGGGACTCCACCACCTCCCTGGGCAGCCTCTGCCAATCCCTGACCACTCTTGCAGCAGAGAAGTTTCTCCTCCTCTCCAACCCAACCCTCCCCTGGCACGATTTCAGGCCATTCCCTCTCCTTCTATCACCTGAGACTAGGCAGAACGTTTCCTGCTGTCCCTCTGTGGCCCAGTGCTCGTGGGTGCTTCCCTGTGTGCTTGGCAGAGCAGCCTGGGGCCATCTCCAGTATTATCTAATTACCATTGCTTCATGTAGCAAATGCTTCAAAAGCCCTGTGGCTGCCTACAACAATTAGTGGCCTCCCTTGTAGTGCAGTGATTCATCTGAACAAAATTAGCTCTGGGCAGGGCAGGGAGGGAGAGTCTCTGTGGATGGGGGCTGGGAGCATGCAAGGAGAAGAGGAGGCTGAAAGGGAATCCCCTCAATGTTAACAAATACCTTAAGGGTGGAGAGCAAGAGGCTGGGGCCAGACTCTTGCCAGTGGTGCCCAGGGACAGCACAAGGGGCAGTGGGCACTGACTGGAATCCAGGAGGTTCCATCTGAACAGGAGAAAGTTCTTTTGAGTGGCAGCCAGTAATGGGACAAGGAATAAACATGGCATCAGAGCATGTTAGAGGTTGGAAGGGACCTCCAGATCATCCAGTCCAACCCCCCTGCCAAAGCAGCATCACCTAGGGTAGTCCACACAGGAATGCTGTGGCTGTAAGCTAGAACCCAGGAGGTACCACCTCACCATAAGGAGAAATTTGTTTGTTGTGAGGGTGCTGGAGGCCTGGAGCAGGCTGCCCAGAGAGGTTGTGGAGTCTCCTGGTGTGGAGAGCTTCCAAGCCCAGCTGGGCACTGTGCTCCTGGGCAAGCTGCTGTGGGTGCCCTGCTGGAGCAGGGGGTTGGACTGGGTGATCTCCAGAGGTCCCTCCCAACCCTACCACGCTGGGATTGTGTGAAGGAGCAGAGAGCTGTTCTGAGGGGGTGCTGCTGAGGGGCAGAAGGTGGCTTGCTGGCCTTGGAGTTAATGTATTTGCTCTAGCTAGAGAAGAGCAACTTGTGTGCTGAGCTTTGTATGTCACAGCATCACAGAATGGTTTGGGTTGGAAGGGACCTTCAAAGCTCATCCAGTCCAACCTCCATGCAGGCTATTCACAGCCCTAAACAACCTGAGCTGTAATGCTTCCAGCCATGGGGCAGCTCACACCTCTCTGGGCTACCTTGGACAGGCTCTCACCACCCTCAGGGGCAAACATTTCTTCCTTCTCTCCACTCTGAATCTCCCTCTTTGAGTTTCAAACCATCCCCCCTTGTCCTGTCCCAACAGGCACTGCCCAAAACTCTGTCCCCAGCTTTCTGCTCAGCCCTTGAAGCACTGCAAGGCCACCAGGAGGTCTCCCTGGAGCCTTCTCCTCTCCAGGCTGCCCAAGGCCAACTCTCTCAGCCTGGGCTCACAGCAGAGGGCTTCCAGCCCTGCCAGCATTGCTGTGGCCTCCTCTGGCCCTGCTCCAGCAGGTCCCAGGCTGTGCTGTGCTGAGGGCTGCAGAGCTGCCCCAGCACTGCAGGGGAGGTCTGAGCAGAGCAGATTTGGGCTGGATTCAGTTGATTCTCCTCAGGCAAGCTGTGTGTTTCAAGTGGAATCCAAGTGTGCTGGGCTCTGTGTGCAGGGAGCAGCCTGAGTGATTCTTGGTGGCAGATCCTTGGCTTGGGCTGCTCCTGAGGGCCAGCTCCGTGCGCGCACAGAGCGCCGCGGCGGCAGGACGCGGAGTCACCGGGAGCCACAAAACAGCCTGGGACTCACTCAGGCCCCAGCTGCCAGCGCTGGGGAGGTGAGAGGGAGCTGAAAAAGGCTTTGAGGGGGCAGATGCAGCAGGCTGAGCATCGAGGAGCCAGCCACATCCCTCACAGCTCAGCTGGAGGGCTGAAGTGAGGCAAATGGAAAGGTCTTCTCTGGAGGCAGTGGCACACAGAGGTCCTCACTGACCTGCTGAGCATTCTAAAGCTTGGAGAGTACACAGAATGCATAGAATAAACCAGGTTGGAAGAGACCTTCAAGATCATCGTGTCCAACCCATCAACCAATCCAACACCACCTAAAAAACTAACCCCTGGCACCAAGCACCCCATCAAGTCTCCTCCTGAACACCTCCAGTGATGGTGACTCCACCACCTCCCCAGGCAGCCCATTCCAATGGGCAATCACTCTCTCTGTGTAGAACTTCTTCCTAACATCCAACCTAAACCTCCCCTGGTGCAGTCTGAGACTGTGTCCTCTTGTTCTGGTGCTGGCTGCCTGGGAGAAGAGACCAACCTCTGCCTGCCTACAACCTCCCTTCAGGGAGTTGTAGAGAGCAAGAAGGTCTCCCCTGAGCCTCCTCTTCTCCAGGCTAAGCAACCCCCAGCTCCCTCAGCCTCTCCTCCCAGGGCTGTGCTCCAGACCCCTCCCCAGCTTTGTTGCCCTTCTCTGGACACCTTCCAGCAGCTCAACATCTTTCCTAAACTGAGGGGCCCAGAACTGGACACAGGACTCAAGGTGTGGCCTAACCAGTGCAGTGTACAGGGGCAGAATGACCTCCCTGCTCCTGCTGGCCACACTGTTCCTGATGCAGGCCAGGATGCCATTGGCCCTCTTGGCTGCCTGGGCACACTGCAGGCTCATGTTCAGCCCACCATCGACCAGCACCCCCAGGTTCCTCTCTGCCTGGCTGCTCTCAGCCACTCTGCCCCCAGCCTGTAGCACTGCCTGGGGTTGCTGTGGCCAATGTGCAGCCCCTGGCACTTGGATGTGTTCAATCTCCTGCCCTTGGCCTCTGCCCATCTGCCCAGCCTGTCCAGGTCCCTCTGCAGAGCCTCTCTACCCTCCAGCAGATCAACTCCTGCCCCCAGCTTGGTGTCATCTGCAAATTTACTGCTGATGGACTCAATGCCCCTTGGGTTCTGTGGGGCTAACCACTGCTACAAGACCCTCCTGTTTCAGTGCCTTTCCTCTTGCTGAAGCCTGAAGTAACTGGGAGCCGCAGTTCCTCTCCTGGCGTCACTGGGTGGCTGGAGCGCGATGCGCCGGTGCTGCATGAGCCTGTGCTGTGGTGGTGCTCCTGGGGACGCTGTGCCTCTCCTCACCTGGGGTGCCAGCACTCACCCTGGAGCACTCAGAATCACAGCAAAGAAGATCTGGGTGGAAGACACCTCAAAGGTTATCCAGGCCAAGCTTTGACCCAGTTTAGGGTCAATCCTAAACCATGCCCCTAAGTGCCAGGTCCACAGGCTGCTCGAACACCTCCAGTGAGTCCAGGCCTGCCCTGGGCAGACCATTCCACTGTTTGAGAGCCCTTTCAGGGAAGAAACATTACCTAATATCCAGCCTGAACCTCCCCTGGCACAGCTTGAAACCATTTCCTCTGGTCCTGTTTCTTGCCACCAAGGAGAAGAGGCTGCCCTCTCCTCACTGCAACCTCCCTTCAGGGAGCTGCAGAGCAAGGTCTGCTCAGCCACAGGGCTGGCACCACTGCTGGCACTGGATTGCCCAGTGAGGGCATTAGTTTGCCCATCAAGAGCACTGGTTTCCCTGGTGGGTGGCACTTGGATGCCCAAGGGCTGTACTTGGCTGCCCATTGTTGGCACCGGGAGCTGTCCAGGAACTGGATCCAGTTGCCCAGCAGAGGCACCGGGTTGCACTGAGTGTACATTGTGCTGCCCAGGGGTGCCACTGGATTGCCCTGTGAGGGCATTGGTTTGCCCTGTGAGGGCACTGGTTTGCCCATCAGGAGCACTGGTTTGCCTGGTGGGTGGCACTTGGTTGCCCAAGGGCTGTGCTGGGTTGCCTGTTGACAGTACCTGGTTGCCCAGGGGTGACACTTGGATGCCCAAGGGCTGTACTTGGCTGCCCATTGTTGGCACCAGGAGCTGTCCAGGAACTGGATCCAGTTGCCCAGCAGAGGCACTGGGTTGCACTGAGTGTACATTGTGCTGCCCAGGGGTGGCACTGGGTTGCCCACTGAGGGCAGAGAGTTCATAGGATCATTGAATATCTCAAGCTGGAAGGAACCCAGAAGGCTCCTTCAGTCCAACTCCCTTCTCTTTGCAGGACTGCCTAAACCCAAACCCTATGGGAGCTGCTCAACAGCTGCACCTGGCTGCCCAGGGGCTGCCCACAGTTGCCCAGCCAGAGCAGTAGGTTGCCCAGGGCAGGAGCCAGGACACCATGTGAGGACATTTCCTTGCCTGGGGTGGCCCTGGGTGGCCCTTCCAGAGCATTGTTGCCGCAGCAGCTGCAGGGAGTTGCCCAGGTAGAACCTGGTCGCTGGGCACCATGGCAACAGGCACCAGGGATGCCAGAGTGCCTGGCAGTGCTGCCACTGAGCCCCACAGCTCAGCAGTGAGTGCAGCCCACCCTGGGCACCTCTACCCCCTGGAGCACACCCCCTGCCCAGCAGCTACTGGTGAGTGTGTGCTTGAGCTGGGAGGTGAGGCCCCAACCCCCAGGGGTTTCTCCTAACCCCTCCCAGTGTCTCTTTTATCACCCAGATGCACCCAAACTGGCTCAGGCAGTGTGTTTGGGGGTGGCAGAAAGTGGCACCCTGGGGTGGCTTATCCCAAGGGGGATGTGGGGGAGCATTTATCTCCTCTGGAAATGCAGGGGGCAGTGTCCCTGGTCCCTTCCCTAGGGGTTTTTCCTCCCTTTCCCAAACATTTGTCAAGGGGGATCATCTAGCTGTGGGGGTGGGAGCCAGGGAAGCTGTCCCCCACCCTCTCAGTGCTGTTTCTCAGCTCTTGTGTTGTCCCCTAGCAGGGCCAGAAGGGCTGAAGGGGCTGGTTTGTGGGAACCAGCACAGAGGGAGGTTTTTGTTGGAGCTGAGCATGGTTGTTTTGTCCTGGGTTCTGCCAAACTGGGCTGGGAGGAGGGGTGGTGGTTGTGAAAGCTTTCTGGCTGCATCTGAGGCTGGGAGCTTCCTGCTGCCTATCCCACAGCTTCCTGGGCCAGGCTGGGTCCTGGGGGAGACACCCTGCTGCTCTTCACTCAGGTGCTGGGGCAGCTCATGCCAGCATGGCCAAAATTGGGCAAGGCTGGCAAATGCACTCCCCAGAGTTCAGTGATTTCCCAGCTGCAGGCTGAGCTCTTTTCCCTCTGACTCATCCCTCATTTTCTCCCATTTATCCTGACTAAAGGATCTGGTTCCCTCCTGCCTTGGCTTCTCCTCTGTTTCATAGCTGCATTTTGAGGCACTGTCCATCTGAGTGACCAAACCATCACAGGCACCAGTGATGGGAAAAGCATCTTGAGCTCATTTTCCTTGGGTGATCCTGAAGGTCTTCTCCAACCACAAGGATTCTGTGATCTCCCCATGGCTAGATGGTGGCAAAGCTGTGCTGTAAGGAGTTGTGTTGTCTGCTCACCTCTTGGTGTGAGTGGCCACTGCTCCAAAAGGGTCACAGAATCACAGGATGATAGAGTTTGGAGGGGACCTCTGGAGACCACCCAGTCCAACCCCCTTGCTACAGCAGGGGCACCCACAGCAGCTTGCCCAGGAGCACAATGCCCAGCTGGGGCTGGAAGCTCTCCAGAGAAGGAGACTCCACAAGCTCTCTGGGCAGCCTGCTCCAGGTCATTGCCATCCTCAGGGAAGTTCATTCTGGCAGGAAGAGCCCATGGGCTGCAGCATCTGGACTTAAAAGGGTTAGCACCAGTGCCCAGCCACAGCAGCTCCTGGGCAGAGCCTCTGTGCCTTCCCTCTAGCACCTTCAAGCTTTCCAGTAGGGAACCAGGACTCCTTGGTGCTGCCCTTGTGCAGAGAGAGGCATCTCTGTGGCAGAGAGGGCTAAAATGAAACAAACTCTCTTTGCCAAGAGTTTTGTGATCAAAACAAGCTCCCTCAGCTCACCCACACCTAGAAAGTGCTCAGGGTAGCCCTGGAGGAGCAGTGAAACCTCTGCTCATTGTCATGGCTTCTGTGGGTGCTTTGTTCTGGAACAAAAGTGAGTTCATTTCATGCAGACATCCCAGTTTTTAAAGCAATGAACTTGATCTCATGCTGCAACAAACAGAATTTAGCCTGTGCACACTCTCCTTTGCTGGAGGGTGTCCAGAGAAGGGCAACAAAGCTGGGGAGGGGTCTGGAGCACAGCCCTGTGAGGAGAGGCTGAGGGAGCTGGGGTTGCTTAGCCTGGAGAAGAGGAGGCTCAGGGGAGACCTTCTTGCTCTCTACAACTCCCTGAAGGGAGGTTGTAGCCAGGAGGGGGTTGGTCTCTTCTGCCAGGCAACCAGCACCAGAACAAGAGGACAGAGTCTCAAGCTGTGCCAGGGGAGGTTTAGGCTGGATGTTAGGAAGAAGTTCTTCCCAGCAAGAGAGACTGGCCATTGGAATGTGCTGCCCAGGGAGGTGGTGGAGTCCCCATCCCTGGAGGTGTTTAGGAAGAGCCTGGATGAGGCACTTGGTGCCATGGTTTAGTTGATTAGATGGTGCTGGGTGATAGGTTGGACTTGATGAACACAAAGGTCTTTACCAACCTAGTCAATTCTATTCTATTCTATTCTAGTCTAGTCTAGTCTAGTCTAGTCTATCCTAGTCTAGTCTAGTCTAGTATATTCTAGTCTATTCTAGTCTATTCTCCTCCCCCCCCAGTCTGGGGGTCTCATTGTAGCACACCAGTGTCCTCATCTTTCACTGGAGCTTGGAGCCTGGCTGGAAGCAGTGGGGACAGGGCTGTGTCAGGGAAAAGGACACATCCCTGCAACACAGCAGCTGGTGACAAGAGCCACAGGGGCTGATTCTGTCAGGGGGTGACACCTGTGAGAACTTCATACCAAGCACAACAGACCCTCCTGAGTGTTTGTCCTCACATTCTCTCTAAACTGGAGGATCCTTCTCTCTAAATTGGAGAGAGAATCTTTCTAGCAGGGCCTGTGGTGACAGGACAAGGGGGCATGGTTTGAAACTCAAAGAGGGAGATTCAGAGTGGAGAGAAGGAAGAAATGTTTGACCCTAAGGGTGGTGAGAGCCTGCCCCAGGCTGCCCAGAGAGCTGGGAGCTGCCCCATGGCTGGCAGCATTGCAGCTCAGGTGGCTTGGGGCTGTGAGCAGCCTGCTGTGGTTGGGGATGTCCCTGCTGGCTGCAGGGGGCTGGGCTGGATGAGCTTTAAAGGTCCCTTCCAACCCAAACCAGTCTGGGATTCCACCCTTAGACGCCCCTCAGCATTACATTTCTGGCAGCAATTACCTGACAAGCTCAACCTGAGAAGAGCAGCAGCAGCCACAGTGCTGTAAGCAGTTACCTGGGGGTTGGACTCCATCTCCAGAGGTCCCTTCCATGAACTCTTCCTGTGTGGCCATTCCTCTGAGGGTTGCTGCAGGGCTGGTGTTTATGAGCTGCTCTGAAAAGGCTTTGTGGGTGAGCCATGGAGATTTTTTTCCCCTCCCTTTGCATGTCAAGAGATGGCTGTTCCATGATTGCCTGATTCCTTTTAGGTTGAAATAGGTGTGTGTGGAGGGGAGGGAGGGTTCCCAGTTTGGATGGAGCAAAGCTCACCTGCAGACTCCTCACTTGAGTGTGGCAGAGTGAAGCCAGAGGTGGTGAGGACGGAGCCCTTCATCCCCAGATCACGGTGGGCTGGTAGCAGCTGCGTGCCCCAAAGTGACTGGGGCTGGTAATGGAACTTTTAAAGGGAAAATGACATCTGGAGTGCTCTAAGATCAGCAGGCACATCAGCCAAGAGAAACAAATGAGCAGCAGAGAACTGGGAGCCGGACTGACAGATTTAAGGCACAGCCAGGACTTGTTTCTCTCTGCGTTTCAAGATCTGAAGCCAGATAGGCAAAGTCAAATCCTTGTGTATACAAGGCCTGGGGATGCTGTCAGGAGGGATTTGCTCTCCAGGGTGTCCAAGAGCGTCACTGGGCTGTGAGTTGCGTGTGTGGCTGTGAGAACCATGGAATGGTTTGGGTTGAAAGGGACCTTAAAGACCATCCAGTTCCATCCCCCTGCTATGGGCAGGGACACCTTCCACTAGACCAGGCTGCTGGCCTTGAACAGCTCCAGGGAGGGGCCCTGGGCAGCCTGTTGCAGTGTCTCACCACCCTCACTGTAGACCATTTCTTCCTCATCTCCAGTCTCAATCTCCACTCTTCCAGCTTCAATCCCTTCCCTCTCATCCTATCACTCCAAGCCCTTGTGAAAGAAGCCAAGCAAGTGCAGGAGCTTGTGTGCTGAGCTTTTTATGCCACAGCGTCACAGAATGGGTTGGGTTGGAAGAACCTGTAAAGCTCATCCAGTCCAACCTCTCTGCAGGTTACTGACAGCCCCAGACAACCTGACCTGCAATGCTTCCAGCCATGGGGCAGCTCACACCTCTCTGGGCAACCTGGGGCAGGCTCTCACCACCCTCAGGGGCAAACATTTCTTCCTTCTTCAGTCTGAACCTCCCTCTTTGAGTTCCAAAACATCCTCCTCCTGTCCCAACAGACCCTGCTCCAAAGTCAGCCCCTGCTCCAAAGCCAGTCCCCGCTCCAAAGCCAGTCCCAGCACCAAAGCCAGTCCCTGCTCCAAAGCCAGTCCCTGCTCCAAAGCCAGTCCCCGCTCCAAAGCCAGTCCCCGCTCCAAAGCCAGTCCTTGCTCCAAAGCCAGTCCCTGCTCCAAAGCCAGTCCCTGATCCAAAGCCAGTCCCTGCACCAAAGCCAGTCCCTGCACCAAAGTCAGTCCCCGCTCCAAAGCCAGTCCCCGCTCCAAAGCCAGTCCCCGCTCCAAAGCCAGTCCCTGCACCAAAGCCAGTCCCCGTTCCAAAGCCAGTCCCCGCTCCAAAGCCAGCCCCAGCACCAAAGCCAGTCCCCGCTCCAAAGCCAGTCCCTGCTCCAAAGCCAGCCCCAGCACCAAAGCCAGTCCCTGCTCCAAAGCCAGCCCCTGCACCAAAGCCAGTCCCTGCTCCAAAGCCAGTCCCCGTTCCAAAGCCAGTCCCTGCTCCAAAGCCAGTCCCCGCTCCAAAGCCAGACCCAGCTCCAAAGCCAGTCCCTGCTCCAAAGCCAGTCCCTGCTCCAAAGTCAGTCCCAGCTCCAAAGCCAGTCCCAGCTCCAAAGCCAGTCCCTGCTCCAAAGCCAGTCCCCAGCTTTCTTGCAGGAGCTGAACTGAGCGAGGTTGTCTTCTTCTGTCTCCTTCATGCAGGACACTTAACCTGAACAGCAGCCTTCGAGAATGGAGCTGATTGGCTCTCCCTTAACAGCCACATTTGCCCATCCAAGATCCACACCCACCAGGTTCCTGCCTGCCATCAGCACCATGGCCTCCAGCTACAAGAACCGGATTCCTTACTACCCCCTGCCGCAGAGCTTCAGCCTGCCCTGGATCCCCAACGCCTACTACAGAGCGGCTGCCATCAACCCCACCTTGGCTCCCCTGGCCAAGAGCTGCGAGGGGCTGACCCCCAGCCAGAGTCTGCCTTATGTTTCCAACAGAACAACCCTCTTCACCCGCTACACCCCCGACGACTGGTACAGGTCCAACCTCACCAACTACAAGGAGTCGGAGACCTCCCGGCGCAACGCCGAGCGGCTGAGGGCCGACAGCACCCGCATGATCCAGGACAAGCACCAGCAGACGGCCAAGAGCCAAGGGGAAAGCACCAAGAACCTGGGAGTACGTGTCAATGACATAGAGTTTTGGAAGTCAGAGCTCCTCCACGAGCTGGATGAGATGATTGGGGAGACCAACGCGCTCACCGACATCAAGAAGCGGCTGGAGAGAGCCTTGGCCGAGACGGAGGCTCCGCTGCAGGTACTGACCAGCTGGCTTTGGCCCCTCTTCCCCACAGGGCTTCAGCCCATGGCACGCTGCCAAGCAGATCCCTGAACAGGATGAAGTCTGCTCTCTTGAAGTCCAGAGTAGAGAGCTTGCTTTGCACCCTCTTTGATGCCCTTACTGCAGAGGGGGGTTGGACGAGCTGACCTTCGGAGGACCCTTCCAGCCCAGGCTGTTCTATGATTCTATGATGTTAAACTCTACCATTTCATGGCTGCCCTTGAGTTTCACATCACTCTCCAGCCCCTCCTTGGAGGTGAGAACAAGGGAGGTGGTGGAGTTACCATCACTGCAGATGTTTAGGAAGAGACTGGATGAGGCACTTGGTGCCATGGTTTAGTTGATCAGATGGTGTTGGGTGAGAGGTTGGACTTGATGATCTCAAAGGTCTCTTCCAACCTGGATTATTCTATTCTATTCTATTCTATTCTATTCTATTCTATTCTATTCTATTCTATTCTATTCTATTCTATTCTATTCTATTCTATTCTATTCTATTCTATCCTATCCTATCCTATTCTATTCTATTCTATTCTATTCTATTCTATTCTATTCTATTCTATTCTATTCTATCCTATCCTATCCTATCCTATTCCCATTCCCATTCTGTTCTATTCTATTCTATTCTATTCTATTCTATTCTATTCTATTCTATTCTATTCTATTCTATTCTATTCCCATTCCATTCCATTCCATTCCATTCCATTCCATTCCATTCCATTCCATTCCACCTTTTCCTGTGGCTTCTTTACAGAATTACAGACTTAACCAGGTTGGAAAAGACCTCAGAGATCCTCAAGTCCAACCTATTGCCTAATACCTAACACCTCCTGACAACTAAACCATGGCTCCAAGGGCCACATCCAATCCCCTCTTGAACACCTCCAGGGATGGTGACTCCACCACCTCCCTGGGCAGCACATCCCAATGGCCAATCTCTCCTTCTGGGAAGAACTCTTTCCTCACCTCAGGTCTAAACCTCCCCTGGCACAGCTTGAGACTGTGTCCTCTTGTTCTGGGGCTGCTTGCCTGGGAGAAGAGACCAACCCCTTCCTGGCTACAGCCTCCCTTCAGGGAGTTGCAGAGAGCAAGAAGGTCTCCCCTGAGCCTCCTCTTCTCCAGGCTAAGCAACCCCAGCTCCCTCAGCCTCTCCTCACAGGGCTGTGCTCCAGACCCCTCCCCAGCTTTGTTGCCCTTCTCTGGACACCTTCAAGTCTCTCAATGTACTTCTTAAACTGAGGGGCCCAGAACTGGACACAGGACTCAAGGTGTGGCCTAACCACTGCTGAATACAGAGGCAGAATGACCCTGTGGAGGGCAATCCCTCCCTCCCCCCCAACACTTCTCTGCCTTTCTCTCCTGAGGAGCTTGTCACCATCCATTCCTATGCTCCATGTCCAGCTTCCTACCACGTCCAGCGGGCTGCAAGCTGCAGCCTCCTGCTGAAACATCTGCAGCCAGTCACACGTCTCATGAAGTTTCACTGCAGCTCTGTAACATCTAGAAAGCCTTTTTATTGAGGGCCCATTAGTTCAGCTGCCAATAAACAACCCTCTCCCCATCTGCTGCAGCCCCTCTCAGCACATGCTGAGCGCATCAGAACGCTATTTGCTTAACCAAATATTTTTAGCAGTTGATATATCCAAACCCCTGGTCTGGGAGACAAAAGCCCATGTCTTGTTCTGGGGCTCTGGTGAGGTCAGCAGCAAGCCTGACACAAGCCCCTGCATTCAGCTCTGGTTGCAAGCAGGGCCACGTGTTGCTCCCTCCCGTTGACTGAATGCTGATGCTGCAGCTCAGCTGCTCGCTGTCAGCTAAACCAGCTGCCCTGGGTGCTGGTTTGTCCCTGTCCTGTTAGCTTTGCCCACCTATCATTCCTTGTCTCAGGTTACTTGCCATGGGGACCAGCCCCAAAGGGAATCCTGCCCCTGTGGCCAGCACTGACCACAGAATCACAGAATGCTAGGGGCTGGAAGGGACCTCGAAAGCTCATCCAGTCCAACCCCCCTGGCCAGAGCAGGAGCACCTACACCAGGTCACACAGGAATGTGTCCAGGCAGGTTTTGAACATCTCCAGAGAGACTCCACAGCCCCCCAGGGCAGCCTGTTCCAGGGCTCTGTCACCCTCACAGGGAAAAAAAATTCTTCCTCCTGTCTCCATGGAACTTCCTCTGCCTCAGCTTCCACCCTTGCCCCTTGTGCTGGCATTGGGCATCCCCCAGCAGAGCCTGGCTGCATCCTCTGGGCACTCACCCTGCACATCTTCATCAACATGAATGAGGTCATCCTGATGGTGTATCACAGATTGCATCAGGTTGGAAGGGATCCCCAAAGGTCATCTTGGCCAACCCCTCTGCAGTCAGCAGGGACACCTCCAACTAGGGCAGGCTGCCCAGGGCCACAGCAAGTCTAATCTTGAATGGGTCCAGGGATGGTGCCTCAACTGCATCCCTTAGCAACCTGTTCCAGTCTCTCACTGCTCTCATTGTGCAGAGCTTCCTCCTGATGTCCAACCTAAACCTCCCCTGCTCCAACAGGTCGCTCAGGAGTGCTTGCTCCACCGAGAGAAGAGGATGGGCATTGACCTAGTGCATGATGATGTGGAGAAAGAGCTCTTGACAGTAAGTTTGGCAACACAGATCATGTCTTGAAGTTATTTTTACCTAAACTGCCCCCAACAGGTTCTGCAACCCTGTTCCCCTGTGCTGCTGAGGTGCTAAACCCTTCCAACCCCCAAAACCTGCTGGGCCAGGGAGAGCATTCCCCCTGCAGCAGCATGCCCACATGGTGGAGGTGAGACTTGGCCTTACAGAGGAAAGGAAACCAGTGGTGTGTTTGTGTAGCATATTGGGACCCTTCTTCGTGGGGTTTGTGAGACTGTCCTGCCTTCCAGAGCCCAGGCAGAACAGGGTCTGCATGTACCTGTGTCACACAGAACCACGAAACCATTTTGGTTGGAAGAGACTTTTAAGATCCCCAAGTCCCACCCTGAACCCAGCACTGCCAGGGCACCACCAAGCCATGGCCCTCAGCACCACAGCTACACAGCTTTGAAACCCCTCCAGGGATGGGGACTCTACCACTGCCCTGAGCAGCCTGGGCCAGGCCTTGACAACCCTTTTGGGGAAAGGTTCTACCTAATGTCCAACCTAAACCTGCCCTGGTGCAACTTGAGGCCATCTCCTCTTGTCCTGTCACTTGTTTCTTGGGAGAAGGGACCAACCCCCACCTGGCCCCAGCCTCCTTTCAGGCAGCTGTAGAAAGCAATGAGGTCTCCCCTCAGCCTCATTTTCTCCAGGGCTGACCAACCCCAGTTCCCTCAGCTGCTCCTCACAGGAATTGTGCTCTAGACCTCCCACCAGCTTTGTTGCCCATCTCTGGGCATGCTCCAGCCTCTCAATGTCCTTCTCAGAGCGAGGGGCCCAAAACTGAACCCACCATTGAGTGAATATATGAACTACTCTGCCTGTCAGAATCTGTTCATGTCACCCTATGGTGGCACCAACCAGCACTTGACATCAATGTTAAGGTGGCAAACCATTTGACAACCCACCCTGAAAGAGGATTCAGAGGTTGTGGATGTGGCCACAGCAGCCTCCTGTCCCCTTCTGGTCACTGTGCACAGGCTCAGCTGCACAAACCAACGTGATGGGGCTGGGGGTTCTCCACTCCCTGCCTGTCTGCTTTGGGCAGAAAGACAAGCAGGGAGGTTTTTGCTGTGTGCAAGGTTAGAGGGGCCTGAAGGGATGAGTGTGAGCAGGACAAGTGAGCCTGGGCACTGATGGGTCACACATTGCTTTTGCCCAGGAAGTGGACGTCATCAGGTCCTGCCAGGAGAGGATGCAGCGGTTCCTGGAGAGGGTGAAGGCCCAGCTGGCGTAAGGAGCAGCTCCTTAACCACTCTGCATCTGCAGCTGGAACGTGAAGGCCCAGCAGACCCCTGCCTCTGCCCACAGCCTGCAGGCCCCGAGCCCGGGGAGGCTCCACGGGAAGCAGGCAGCGATGCTGCCGGGAGCACGCTGGGGGAGGCAGGGTCGGGGGGAAACCATTGCGGCCACACCGCCCCACCGATGGCTGCTCTCTGTGCCCTGCAGGTCCAACAGGGCGGCCCAGCACGAGCTGGAGAGGGACCTGGCCAACAAGCAGAGGGCACAGCGCATCGATGACAAGTGCCACCACCTGAGGAACACCTCCGATGGCATCAGCTACTACCGCGGGGTGGAGCGGGTCGATGCCACGTGAGCGCCCCCCGGCCGGCACGGCAGCCCTCGGCCGTGCCCAGGGTGCGGGGTGCCTCTCCCTGCCAGGGAGCTGGTTGGCCCCAGCCCGCTGCAGGGGCACCCGTCCCTGCATGGCACAGCCACCCCCCCTGCCTTGGAGGGGCAGTTTCTCACCATAAAGGGAGCACGCTGGGTTGGAAGGGACCCTCCAAGGCCATCTATTCCAACCCTCCCTGCAACAAGCAGGGACATCAGGTTGCTCAGAGCCCCGTCAAGCCTGACCTTGAATGTCTTTAGGGATGGAGCCTCCATCACCTGCCTGGGCAACCTGTTCTGGTGTCTCACCACCCTCATGGTGAAAAGCTTCTGCCCAGTGTCCAATCTAAATGTACCCTGCTCTAGTTTTGAACCACTGCCTCTTGAGCTATCCAGCCTTGTAAAAAATCCCTCCCCATCTCCTCTGTAGCCCCTTCAGGTACTGGAAGGCTGCTCTAAGGCCTACCCAGAGCCTTCTCTTATAGAACCATGGAATCATAGAATGGTCAGGGTTGGAAGGGACTTCATGGATCAGTCAGTTCCAACCCCCCTGCCATGGCCAGGGACACCTCACACTACAGCAGGTTGCTCACAGCCACATCCAGCCTGGCTGCAAACACCTCCAGGCAGGAGGCTTCCACCAACTCCCTGGGCAACCTGTGCCAGGCTCTCACCACCCTCCTGGGGAACAACTTCTTCCTAACATCCAATCTGAATCTCCCCACTTCTGGTTTTGCTCCATTCTCCCCAGTCCTGTCACTCCCTGACACCCTCAAAAGTCCCTCCCCAGCTTTCTTGGAGCCCCCTTCAGATCCTGGAAGGCCACCAGAAGGTCTCCTCAGAGCCTTCTCCAGCCTGCACAGCCCCAACTCCCTCAGTCTGTCCTCACAGCAGAGCAGCTCCAGCCCTCTGCTCCTCCTCGTGGCCCTTCTCTGGACCCCTTCCAGCCCCTCCAGATCCTTCCTGTAATAGAGGCTCCAGAACTGGACACAGAGCTCCAGGTGGGGTCTCACCATGTCCCTCTGTGGCACAGAGATAGGCTGAAAGGTCTCCTCAGAGCCTTCTCCTCTCCAGACTGAACAACTCTCTCAGTCTGCCTGCATGCCCTCATTCGAGAGGTGCTGTTGAACAAACAGGATCCAGAGCTCCCACTTCCCTGTGGCCAAATGAAGAGCACAGATTCGATCTATGCTTCATCCACTGTGCTCCATGCCCGCGGGCTTCCTGGGGACCCTCTCCTTTGCTTTATCTCCCCCTCCTCCTTCCAGGATCTCCGTGCCAGAGTCGTGGGCCAAGTTCACAGACGACAACATCCTGCTGTCCCAGAGCGAGCGGGCGGCCTCGGCCAGGCTGCGGGAGAACGCGGAGAGCCTGCTGGTGGTGACGGCCAACGAGATGTGGCGGCAGTTCAACGCCACCAACGTGGCCTTCACCAACCGCTGCGCCGAGACGGCCGACGCCAAGGACAAGATCCGGGCACACCTGGCCAAGGTAGCCTCCCCCCTGCCCCTTGGGGCCGGCACCACCGCCACCTCCCGGCGCCACCGCCCTCCCGCTCGGCCTGGCCTGAGCGCTGGCCACAAGCGGCATCACTTTCTGCTTGAGTGCTGGGGACTTAGAATCACAGAATCAACCAGGCTGGAAAAGACCTCAGAGATCATCAAGTCCAACCTGGCACCCAACACCTCATGACTGCTAAACTACGGCACCAAGTATCACAGTATCACCAAGGTTGGAAGAGACCTCAAAGATCACCGAGTCCAACCTGGCACTACAGACCTCGTGACTAAACCATGGCACCAAGTGCCACATCCAATCCCCTCGTGAACACCTCCGGGGATGGTGACTCCACCACCTCCCTGGGCAGCACATCCCAATGGCCAACAATCTCTCTGGGAAGAACTTTCTCCTCACCTCCAGCCTCAACCTCCCCTGGCACAGCTTGAGACTGTGTCTTCTTGTTCTGGTGCTGGGTGCCTGGCAGAAGAGACCAACCCCCAGCTGGCTACAACTCCCTTCAGGGAGTTGTAGAGAGCAAGGTGGTCTCCCCTGAGCCTCCTCCAGGTTGAACAACCCCAGCTCCCTCAGCATCTCCTCATAGAGCTTGTGCTCAAGACGTCTCCCCAGCCTCAAGGGGAGACCTTATTGCTGTCTACTACTGGTTGTAGCCAGGTGGGGATTGGTCTCTTCTCCCAGGCAAGCAGCACCAGAACAAGAGGACACAGTCTCAAGCTGTGCCAGGGGAGGTTTAGGCTGGAGGTGAGAAAGAAGTTCTTCCCAGCAAGAGAGATTGGCCATTGGGATGTGCTGCCCAGGGAGGTGGTGGAGTCCCCATCCCTGGAGGTGTTTAGGAAGAGCCTGGCTGAGGCACTTGGTGCCATGGTTTAGTTGATGAGATGGTGTTGGGTGATAGGTTGGACTGGATGATCTTGAAGGTCTCTTCCAACCTGGTCTGGTCTGGTCTGGTCTGGTCTATTCTATTCTATTCTATTCTATTCTATTCTATTCATGGAGCTGGATGAGCTGGCACTGCAGGGAGACTTCATAGCAGCCTGCCAGTACCTGTAGGGGGCCACAGGAAGGATGGGGAGAGACTGTTTGCAAAGACCTGCAGTGACAGGATGGGGGCAATGGCTTCAAACTAGAGACAGGATGGGGGCAGTGGCTTCAAACTAGAGAAGGGCAGATTTAGATTGGATGTCAGGAAGAAGTTCTGCTCTATGAGGGTGCTGGAGCACTGGAACAGGTTGCCCAGGGAGGTGGTTGAGGTCCCTCCCCTGGAGATACTCAAGGTGAGGCCGGACAAGGCCCTGGGGATGTCCCTGCTGACTGCAGGGGAGGTCAGACTGGATGACCTTTGGAGGTCCCTTCCAGCTTGGACCATTCTATGATTCATAGAATTCATAAAATCATAGAATGGGTTGGGTTGGAAGGGACCCCAAAGATCATTTAGTCCAGCCCTTTTCACCAGCCTAGGTTGCTTAAGGCCCTGTCCAGCCTGGTCTTGAATACTTCCAGGCAGGGAGCATCCACAACCTCCTTGGGCAACCTGTTCCAGTGTCTCCCCACCCTCACTGTAGAGAATGTCTTCCTACTCTCCCAAGGGATGTTGTGCTAGTGCAGCCCAGCTGACAGCACAGGGGCTTCCAGCAGGAAATGCTAATGCTGGTGGCATCTCCTGGGAGTTTACTGCAGGAGCGCTGGCTGCCTGGCAGAAGGTCTTTGCTGGACCTCTGCTGGGATGTTCACTGGTTCACTTCTCCTCCAAGGATGTGCTTTCAGTCTCAGCACTCTGCTGCATTGGGATCTGTGTGTTTGCTCTGCCAAGCAGAGGAAGCAGAGATCAGTAATGGGCACCTGGCTGGGCCTGGTGGGTCCCCTGGAAAGCTTCCTGATAAGTGCTCAGCACAGTATTGATTAAGTGAGCAGAGACTGAGTGAGCTGCTGCCCACATCCTTACAGGAGATCCATTAAAAACTTTCCCTCTCTTAGTTGCCATTGATGGATGATCAGTGCCTGCAAGCAGTGATTTTTGGGAGGCTGGGGATGCCACAGACTCATCACTGCTCCAAACCCTCCTCATTGCTCAGGAAGTGTAGTGATAGGATGAGGGGTAAAGGTTTGCAACTGAAAGAGAGGGGAATAAGATCCAATCTCAGGATGAAATTCTTCATTGTGAGGGTGGTGAGGCACTGGAACAGGATGCCAAGCAGAGGTGGTAGATGCCCTGTCCCTGGAAGTGCTCACAGGCAGGCTGCATGGGGCTCTGGTCTAGTGGAAGGTGTCTGCCCATGGCAGGGAAGTTGGAACCAGACAGTCTTTAAGGTTCCTCCCAACTCAAACCTTTCTATGATTAAGTTCAGGCTGGAGGTGAGCAGAAAGTTCTTCACAGGGAGAGTAATTGGCCATTGGGATGTGCTGCCCAGGGAGGTGGTGGAGTCACCAACACTGGAGGTGTTTAGGAAGTGTCTGGATGAGGCACTTGGTGCCATGGTTTAGCAGTCAGGAGGTGTTGGGTGACAGGTTGGACTTGCTGATCTTTGAGGTCTCTTCCGACCTGTGATTCTATGATTCCAGGTAGCATCAACAGCAGAGAGAGGCCTTTCCTCCTCCTGAAGAGAGATCTCTGTTGGATCTCTGCCTCAGGAATATTGGGAAAGCCCTCTAAGGTCATCCAGTCCAACCAGCAACCCAACACCACTGCGGGTGTTAAACCATGGCACCAAGTGCCATGGCCACAGGTTTCTTGAACACCTCCAGGGCTGGGGACTGCACCACCTCCCTGGGCAGCCTCTGCCAATCCCTGACCACTCTTGCAGTGAGGCAATTTTTCCTAATCTCCAACCTAAGCCTCCCCTGGCACAACTCCAGGCCATTTCTTCTCATTCTATCACCTGATACAAAGAAGAGCCCAACCCCCAGCCCATGACCAACGCTCACCTCACTACATGCGGCAGAGTGAGCGTGGCCTGCGCCCCGGGGGCTGCTCGCTGAGCTGCAGGTGGAGAGGAGAACAGGCAGGTGATGTGGGCACCTGAGAATGCACTTTCAACTGATGCAGGTGTTTGCTTTTCACACCCAGACGCTGCAGGAGATCTTCCAGGTGGAGATGAACATAGAAGCCATCCGCAAAGCCATCAGGGACAAAGGGCCTCCCCTGAAGGTGGCTCAGACGCGGCTGGACGAGCGCACGCGGAGACCCCACGTGGAGCTGTGCCGAGACCCGGCCCAGATCCGGTGAGGCCACAGCAGGGCGCTGGGCCAGGGCCACAGGGGTGGGGAGCATCACTGGGGACAAAACCATAGTGTCATGGAATTGTCAGGCTTGGAAGGGACCTCAAGGATCAGCCAGTTCCAACCCCCCCTTGCCATGGGCAGGGACACCTCACGCTACAGCAGGTTGCTCACAGCCACATCCAGCCTGGCTGCAAACACCTCCAGGCAGGAGGCTTCCACCACCTCCCTTCAGGGAGTTGGAGAGAGCAGTGAGGTCTCCCCTGAGCCTCCTCTTCTCCAGGCTAAGCAACCCCAGCTCCCTCAGCCTCTCCTGTAGCTCCCAGCCTGTAGCTCTGCATGGGGTTGTTGTGGCCAATGTGCAGAACCTGGCACTTGGATGTGTTCAATCTCCTGCCCTTGGCCTCTGCCCATCTGCCCAGCCTGTCGAGGTCCCTCTGCAGAGCCTCTCTACCCTCCAGCAGATCAACTCCTGCCCCCAGCTTGGTGTCGTCTGCAAATTTACTGCTGATGGACTCAATGCCCTCCTCCAGATCATCAATGAAGATGTTAAAGAGGCTGGGTCCCAGCACTGATCGCTGGGGCACACCACTGGTGCCTGGCTGCCAGCTGGCTGTGGCACCATTCACCACCACTCTCTGGGCTCAGTCTCCAGCCAGTTCCTAACCCATCGCCTTTGTTGTCTTCCAGCCTTGTCAACGAGGTCCTGGAAATCGATGACACAATCCAGAGCCTCCAGCAGCGGCTGAGGGACGCTGAGGACACCCTGCAGATGCTGGTTCACTCCAAGGCAGTCTTGGAGCACGACCTGGACGTCAAAGCCAACTCCCTCTTCATCGACCAGGAGAAGTGCCTGGGGATGCGCAAGAGCTTCCCCAGCACGGCGCGGCTCCTGGGCTACCTCTAGGCTGGGCTCAGGCCTCTGTGCTGGGAGCTCTTCCCAGCCTGCCTGGCAGGCATTCCCAGTTGTCCTCAGCTGCTTAGCTAAAGGCACTGTGGGTCTTGCACTGCCTGAGGAGAACCCTGAGCAGAAATGAAGCGATGGCTTTGTGTCTCACGTGGTCTGCCAGGATGGGTTTGGTGGTGTGTTTCTGTGACTCCCTGCAGCATCCACAGCAGAGAGGCCTTTCCCTGCAGAGAGAGCTCTGTTGGATCTCTGCCTCAGGATAGAAGGTGGTGAGGCACTGCAACAGGGTGCCCAGGAGAGATGCCCTGTCCCTGGAAGTGCTCACAGGCAGGCTGCATGGGGCTCTGGTCTAGTGGAAGGTGTCTCTGCCCATGGCAGGGGAGTTGGAACTAGACAGTCTTTAAGGTCCCTTCCAACTCAAACCTCAATAAGGTTGGAAAAGACCTCAAAGATCATCAAGTCCATCACCCAACACCTCATGACTCCCTGAAGGGAGGTTGAGGCCAGGTAGGGGTTGGTCTCTTCTCCCAGGCACCCAGCACCAGAACAAGAGGACACAGTCTCAAGCTGTGCCAGGGGAGGTTTAGGCTGGAGCTGAAGAGAAAGCTCTTCCCAGAAAGAGTAATTTGCCATTGGGATGTGCTGCCCAGGGAGGTGGTGGAGTCCCTGTCCCTGGAGGTGTTCAAGAGGGGATTGGATGTGGCACTTGGAACCATGGTTTAGTAGTCATGAGGTGTTGGGTGTCAGGTTGGACTTGATGATCTCTGAGGTCTCTTCCAACCTTGGTGATTCTGTGATGACCATGAGCCAGCAATGTGCTCTTGGGGCCAGGAAGGCCAAGGGCAACCTGGGGTGGATTAGAAGGGCTGTGACCAGTAGGTCAAGAGAGGTTCTCCTGCCCCTCTACTCTGCACTGCTGAGGCTGCACCTGGAGTACTGTGTCTAGTTCTGGGCCACTCAGGTCAAGAGGGACAATGAGCTGCTTGAGAGAGTCCAGCACAGAGCCACAAGGATGATGAAGGCAGTGGAACATCTTCCATATGAGGAGAGCCTGAGGGAGCTGTGGGCTCTGTAGCTTGGAGAAGAGGAGCCTGAGAGGTGACCTCATTCATGCTGATAAAGCTGTGCAGGGTGAGTGCCCAGAGGCTGGAGCCAGGCTCTGCTGGGGGAAGCCCAATGCCAGCACAAGAGGCAGTGGTGGAAGCTGAGCCAGAGGAAGTGCCCTGTAAATATGAGAGAAACTTTTTCCCTTGTGAGGGTGCCAGAGCCCTGGAGCAGGCTGCCCAGGGGGATTGTGGAGTCTCCCTCTCTGGAGATGTTCAAAACCCACCTGGATGTGTTCCTGTGTGACCTGCTGTAGGTGCTCCTGCTCTGGCAGGGAGGGTTGGACTGGATGAGCTTTTGAGGTCCCTTCCAGCCCCTGAAAAATCCTGTGCAATTCTGTGAAGCTAAGGAAATGAATCCTTTTTGTCCCTGAGATGAGCCACCCTGACCCCCATGGAAGCTGCTCTCTTGCCTGTCTCAGACCTAACTTACCAAGTGGTTGAATTTTCAGAGGTTTTAATTCATCTGAGGCTCAGTGTGAGCATCACTGCAGGTTGTCTCCTCAGACCATCATGCCACTTACACACTTGAATCTTTTAACCCAAGCACAGTTAGGCTCAGCCTAAAACCTGTACACACCAAAAATCCCAAAGGAGCAGCAGCTCAAGTCCCTTCTCCTCCCTTGGCAACCCAGGGCATGGACCTCCTGGACCAGTGTGGTGGCTTTCAGGAGCTGGGAGCAGCTTCCCTCATCCCACATCCCCAGAGAAGGACTGGACCAGGTTGCCCAAGGAGGTGGTGTTAGCCCCATCCCTGGAGGCATTCAAGGCCAGGCTTGATGGGGCTCTGAGCAACCTGATCTAGTTGGGGATGTCCCTGCTGACTGCAGGGGGTGGACAAGATGATCTTTAAGGTCCCTTCCAAGCCAAACCATTCAGGGACTCTATGATTCTCTGACTCCCAGCACAGCTCCTGCCTGCCCTCCTTGGGGGCAGCCCTCGGGAGCTGTAAGCTGCACCGAGCTCCTGCCCAGCCTCGTCATCTTGGCAGGCTCTCTCCTGACAGCAGCAGCCCCAAACAGGAAGCAATTGTCTTTGGAAACAGTTGCAGGGGTTGCATTATTTTTTTCCCCCCACTAGCACTTTTGTCTCTTGGAGGCTAAAAATAGACTTCCTCTGCTTTGTGCCTCGGAGCCGCAGCCGGCCGGGGGCAGCAGCCACCCCCTCGGAAGGGAAGAGCCAATGTAAGCAGGAAGAGCTTCCCAGCTCACAGCCCCTTCCCTTTCTCCACATATCTCCCTCCTCAAAACAAGCTGATGGCATGGGGAACTCAGAGGGACTGCCAGCTGCTGATAGCAGCCTCACCAGCCCTCGTGCTGAGGGAGGAGGAGCTCAACAAGGATGAGAGGCTCAACATGGATGAGAGGCTCAACATGGAGGAGAGGCTCAACATGGATAAGAAGCTGAACATGGATGAGAAGCTCAACATGGAGGAGAGGCTCAACATGGAGGAGAAGCTCAACACAGAGGAGAAGCTCAACACGGATGAGAAGCTCAACATGGAGGAGAAGCTCAACATGGATGAGAAGCTCAACACGGATGAGAAGCTCAACATGGAGGAGAAGCTCAACATGGATGAGAAGCTCAACACGGATGAGAAGCTCAACATGGAGGAGAAGCTCGACATGGATGAGAGGCTCAACACAGAGGAGAAGCTCAACATGGATGAGAAGCTCAACACGGATGAGAGGCTCAACACGGATGAGAAGCTCAACATGGATGAGAGGCTCAACACAGAGGAGAAGCTCAACACGGATGAGAAGCTCAACACAGAGGAGAAGCTCAACATGGATGAGAGGCTCAACACGGATGAGAAGCTCCACATGGATGAGAGGCTCCACATGGATGAGAAGCTCAACACGGAGAAGAAGCTCAGCATGGATGAGAAGCTCAACACGGAGGAGAAGCTCAACACGGATGAGAGGCTCAACATGGATGAGAAGCTCAACATAGTGGATGAGAAGCTCAACCTGAGCCAGCAGTGAGCACTTGCAGCCCAGAAAGCCAAGCAGAGCCTGGGCTGCAGCAAGAGAAGCAGAGCCAGCAGGGCCAGAGAGGTGATTTTCCCCCTCTGCTCTGCTGAGACCCCACCTGGAGCAATGTGTCCAATTCTGGAACTTCTGTTCCAGGAAGGATCTGGAGGTGCTGGAAGGTGTCCAGAGAAGGGCCACGAGGATGAGCAGAGGGCTGGAGATGCTCTGCTAGGAGGACAGACTGAGGAAGTTGGGGTTGTGCAGGCTGAAGGAGAGAAGGCTCTGAGGAGACCTAATTGTGGCCTTCCAGGATCTGGAGCAGGGGAGCTTGGACTGGGTGATGTCCAGAGGTCCCTTCCAACCCCGCCATGCTGGGACTGTAGGATTCCTGGGCTCTGGCTGCTCTGCTGCCCCACTCCAGCCATGTGCTTGCCAGGCAGAGCTGCCCGTTGGCTGGTTTTGAGAGCCAAGCCCCACGAGTTTGCCTGCAGCTGAGCTCTGGGTGGTGGAGCACCCTCTATCCCTCTCTGAAAGCAAGTTGAGCAAAATCCTGGCAACCTGCAGCAGCTCCCAGTCATTTCACTTCCACTTTCCTTTCTGAGTCAGATAAAAAAAGCCTCTCTGAGCTGTGTTTTCCTACCCAGGGCACACTGATGACAGCCAGCACCCAAAGTTGCCTGTTTTCCCCAGGGTTGTTTTCAGAGCACCCCTGCCACTCATCTTCCCCACTCAGCCCAGCTCCTCTAAAGGCTTCCTCCTCATTCCCAGCATTTCTGTGGTGTCACAGTTCCCCAGCTCTGCCTTCCAGCTGACCACCCCAGCCCTCTCCATGCCTCTCTGCTCTGTGCTGGCAGTGGCTCTCTTCCCCCCTCTCGGAGCCGTGACCAGAGGAATTTCAGCTGCAGCTTCTCTCATTTCTCTCACAAATACTTTCCACTTTCCTGCAGCAGATTTCCCAGACATGAGAGAATTCCCAGCTCCCTTTGGGCTTTCATTCTCTGCCTGCCAGTTTTCCGTGAGCTGACGCTGTTGTTGTAGCTGCTGCTGGTGGCTGACCCTCAGGCCTCCCCCACACAGCTCTTGGGCTCTCTGGGATGTGTCCAGAGAAGAGCCACGGGGATGGGCAGGGGGCTGCAGCACCTCTCCTGGGAGGAGAGGCTGCCCATTGCCTTTCACCACATCAGTGCACTCATGGAAGGACTAGGCAGAAAAGAAGCCACAATGGATGTTAGCATAGCCAGCAGGGCCAGGGAAGGGATTCTGTCTCTTCCAACCTGGTCTATTCTATTCTATTCTATTCTATTCTATTCTATTCTATTCTATTCTATTCTATTCTATTCTATTCTATTCTATTCTATTCTATTCTATTCTATTCTATTCTATTCCATTCTATTCCATTCTATTCCATTCTATTCTATTAATTCTATTCTAATTCTATTTCCATTCCATTCCATTCCATTCCATTCTATTCTATTTCCATTCCATTCCATTCCATTCTATTCTATTCTATTCTATTCTATTCTATTCTATTCTATTCTATTCTATTCTATTCTATTCTATTCTATTCTATTCTATTCTATTCTATTCTATTCTATTCTATTCTATTTCCATTCCATTCCATTCCATTCTATTCTATTTCCATTCCATTCCATTCCATTCCATTCCATTCTATTCTATTCTATTTCCATTCCATTCCATTCCATTCCATTCTATTCTATTCTATTCTATTCTATTCTATTCTATTCTATTCTATTTCCTTTCTATTCTATTTCCTTTCTATTCTATTCTATTCCATTCTATTCCATTCTATTCTATTCTATTCTATTCTATTCTATTCTATTCTATTCTATTCTATTCTATTCTATTTCCATTCCATTCCATTCCATTCTATTCTTTTTCCATTCTATTCTATTCTATTCTATTCTAGTCTAGTCTAGTCTAGTCTAGTCTATTTCCATTCCATTCTATTCCATTCCATTCCATTCCATTCTATTCCATTCCATTCCATTCTATTCTATTCTATTCTATTCTATTCTATTCTATTCTATTCTATTCTATTCTATTCTATTCTATTCTATTCTATTCTATTCTATTCTATTCTATTTCCATTCCATTCCACTCCATGCTATTCTATTCTATTCTATTCTATTTCCATTCTATTTCCATTCTATTCTATTCTATTCTATTCTATTCTATTCTATTCTATTCTATTCTATTCTATTCTATTCTATTCTATTCCATTCCATTCCATTCCATTCCATTCCATTCCATTCCATTCCCCACCTGGAGCACTGTGTCCAGTTCTGGAGCCTCTGTGCCGGGAAGGATCTGGAGGTGCTGGAAGGTGTCCAGAGAAGGGCCAAGAGGATAAGCAGAGGGCTGGAGCTGCTCTGCTAGGAGGACAGACTGAGGGAGTTGGGGCTGTGCAGGCTGGAGAAGACTTCAAGGAGACCTAATTGTGGCCTTCCAGGATCTGAAGAAGGCTCCAAAAAAGCTGGGGAGGAACTTTTGAGGGTGTCAGGGAGTGATAGGACTGGGGGGGATGGAGCAAAACTAGAAATGGGGAGATTGAGACTGGCTGTGAGGAAGAAGTTGTTGCCCAGGAGGGTGGTGAGAGCCTGGCACAGGTTGCCCAGGGAGGTGGTGGAAGCCTCCTGCCTGGAGGTGTTTGCAGCCAAGCTGGATGTGGCTGTGAGCAGCCTGCTGCGGTGTGAGGTGTCCCTGCCCATGGCAGGGGGTTGGGACTGGCTGAGCCTTGAGGTCCCTTCCAGCCCTGACTATTCTGTGATTCCATGATTCTCTGGTCCTCCCTCTGCTTCAGTCCCACTCTTTTTGGTTTTGCCCCTCTCACAGTGTCCCCTCCACACAATCCCAGGACAGGAGCTGGCCCTGCCACAAAACTCTTCTAACATGGGGTTCCAGGAGGTGGCTTTGGGGTGAAATCCTGATAGACAATTGGCTTCTGGCAGGATCTCCTCCACAGGGGTGGGTTTGCCTCCCATGCCTGAGCTACTGGTGAATAAAGCTGCTTGGTTTGATCTCTGCAGGGTTAGTGTTGGGGTTGCAGCTTTCAGCCTCTATCTTTGATGTCTACCAGGTGCACTGAGAACACTCCTGCCTTCCCCCCAGTATCACCCTAGGCTGGGATTGAAGGGCTGGAGAGCAGCCCTGTGGAGAAGGACTTGGGGTGCTGGGGGGTGACAAGCTGGGGATGAGCTGGCACTGAGTGCTGCCAGCCCAGCCCCAGCCTGTCCTGGGCTGATCCCCAGCAGTGTGGGCAGCAGGGACAGGGAGGGGATTCTGCCCCCGCTGCTGTGCTCTGCTCAGACCTCCCCTGCAGTGCTGGGGCAGCTCTGGAGCCCTCAGCACAGTAGAGACATGGACCATGCCTGGAGCAGGGCCAGAGGAAGCCACAGCAATGCTGGCAGGGCTGGAAGCCCTCTGCTGTGAGGCCAGGCTGAGAGAGTTGGCCCTTGGGCAGCCTGGAGAGGAGAAGGCTCCAGGGAGACCTTCTGGTGGCCTTGCAGTGCTTCAAGGGCTGAGCAGAAAGCTGGGGACAGAGTTTTGAGCAGGGCCTGTGGGGACAGGACAAGGGGGGATGGTTTACAGCTCAAAGAGGGAGATTCAGAGTGGAGAGAAAGAAGAAATGTTTGGCCCTGAGGATGCTGAGAACCTGCCCCAGGCTGCCCAGAGAGGTGTGAGCTGCCCCATGGCTGGAAGCATTGCAGGTCAGGTTCGTTGGGGCTGTGAGCAGCCTGCATGGAGGTTGGGGATGTCCCTGCTGGCTGCCAGGGGTTGGACTGGATGAGCTTGGAAGGCCTCTCTAAACCAAGCCCAGCCTGGGATTCATTCACTCTGTGCCTTGGCTTTCCTACCATCGCAGCCTTCCCTTTCACAGCTCACTTCTGTGTTGTGTCCCCAGCATTACTCTGCCTTTATCTTCAGCCTGGAGATGGCCCTGCCTGCTTTTATTGCTGTTTATTGCTGGTTTACTGCAGCCTTTATCAGGCAAGTGGCTGGGAATGTTGGTTTGTGGGCATGCCTTTGCATCCCACAGTCGTATTCCCACCCTCCTGCAGCATCCCAACAAACCCTGCAGAGCTGGGTGTGTAACCTCCCTGTTTGCTGGCTGGGGGAGAGAAAACAAACCTGTGAAGCCAGGCCAGCACTGCTTGATGCAAGCTAAGCTCTCTGGCAGGCCAGGCTGCAGCTGGACAACTGAGGCCAGGCTGTCAGGAAGGTGTTTGAGAGAGGGGGTTCTGCCCCTCTGCTCTGCTCTGCGCTGGGGAGACCTCAGCTGCAGGGCTGTGTCCAGCTGTGGGACTCCCCAACACAAGAAGGACATGGACCTGGTGGAGGGGGTCCAGAGGAGGCCACAAAGATGATTAGAGGGCTGCAGAACCTCTGCTGTGGGGACAGGCTGAGAGAGTTGGGGCTGTTCAGCCCGGAGAAGAAAAAGCTCCAGGGGACACCTTAGAGCTGCATTTCAGCACATGAAGGGGACCCACAGGAAGGCTGGAGAGGGACTGTTGAGATGAGAGGGGATAGTATGATGGGGATGAGATAGGATCTCATAGGGGATAGGATAGAGAGGCAGTGGTTTGAAACTGGAGCAGGGCAGAGGTAGGTTGGACATCAGGAGGAAGCTCTGCACGATGAGGGTGGGGAAAGACTGGAAGAGGTTGCCCAGGGAGGCCACATTTAAGATCAGACTTCTGTGGCCCTGGGCAGCCTGCTCTAGCTGGAGATGCTCAGCTCTGGGGAGACCCCACCTGGAGTACTGCCTCCAGTTCTGGAGCCCCTATTACAAGAGGGATCTGGAGGTGCTGGAAGGTGCCCAGAGAAGGGCCACAAGGATGAGCAGAGGGCTGGAGCTGCTCTGCTATGAGGACAGACTGAGGGAGTTGGGGCTGTGCAGTCTGGAGAGGAGAAGGCTCTGAGGTGACCTCATTGTTGCCTTCCAGGATCTGAAGGGGGCTCCAAGAAGGCTGGGGAGGGACTGCTCAGGATCTCAGGTAGTGATAGGACTAGGGGGAATGGAATGAAGCTGGAGGTGGGGAGATTCAGGCTGGAGTTCTTCCCCATGAGAGTGGTGAAGCCCTGGAATGGGTAGTCCAGGGAGGTGGTTGGGGCCCTGTCCCTGGAGGTGTTTAAGCCCAGGCTGGATGAGGCTCTGGGCAGCCTGATCTAGTGTGGGGTGTCCCTGCCCATGGCAGGGGGGTTGGAACTAGATGATCCTTGTGGTCCCTTCCAACCCTGACTGATTCTATGATACTATGCTGACCTCGGGGGGGGGGGGGGTTGGACCAGCTGACCTTTGAGGGTCCCTTCCAACCTGATGCAAGCTGTGAGTCTGTGCTCAGAAAGAAGATTTGGGTGCTTCTGTTGTCTAAGAAACAACACTGAACGTCCTGGAGAGGTCTGGGAGGCCTTTGGGTGAGCTGCAAGCTCTCCAAAGCTCCTGTGAAGAGAATATTGCATAACTGACTCAGATTATTGTGCTCCAGGGAGAGAGAGAAATCCCAAAACAGCATCAAGCAGTCGGGGGGGTGGGGAAGGAAATAAATGAAAGGAGAAAACTTTGGCAAAATGCTAAGGAAAATGTGGGCAGTGTAGGAGCCTAGGAATGGTTGTGCTGGCTCTGACCAAAGCCCTGCAAGCTTCAGCCCCAGCCTCTGAAAGAGCCAACAGGATGATGCCCAGAGGAAAGCAGCAGAGCCAGGCAAGCCCTCTGTGCTACTTTCCCAGCTTCCAGCAGTTAGTATCTCAAGGACTTCCTGAGCTGCTGGGGCTGGCCTTCAGTTTCCTATCCCCCCCCCACCCCCCATGGATCTGTTTCACATGGGTTTGTTCCAGTTGTTCTTCGAGCCCCTGCAGACTCACAGCATCCTCTGTGTCCCTCAGCAGGGAGCTGCAGTGGATGGAGGTGGAGGGGTGAAATTCCCCCCACCTCCCCAACGCTTAACTTTGCCAGCCCAGCCCAGCTGGAAGCAAATGGAAGCTGTACTCACAGGCAGAACTACAAGCTACTATGGGATGCAATGAAGAGGTACAAAATCTACAGCATTTACAATAGAGGGAGGGATTTGCCACTAACAGACACCACAGGAAGCTACCAGCTTCTCCTTCCCTGCCTCCCCCTGGCCCCCCTGTGCAAAAGGAGGGACAGGAGAAAGGAGCAGAGAAGTTAATACCAAAAGAATGCAGCTGAGGTCAAGCAGAAGTGAAAGAGGAGAGGGAGAGGAGAGGGAGAGCAGAGGGGAGAGGTTTGGAGAGGAGGGGAGAGGTTTGGAGAGGAAGGGAGGGGAGGGGAGAGGAGGGGAGGGGAGGGGAGAGGAGAGGTTCGGTTTGGAGAGGTTCGGTGAGGAGAGGAGAGGAGAGGTTCAGAGAGGAGAGGTTCAGAGAGGAGAGGAGAGGAGAGGTTCAGAGAGGAGAGGAGAGGAGAGGAGAGGAGAGGAGAGGAGAGGAGAGGAGAGGAGAGGAGAGGAGAGGTTCAGAGAGGTTCGGAGAGGAGAGGAGAGGTTCGGAGAGGAGAGGAGAGGTTCGGAGAGGAGAGGAGAGGAGAGGAGAGGAGAGGAGAGGAGAGGAGAGGAGAGGAGAGGAGAGGAGAGGAGAGGAGAGGAGAGGAGAGCCATGCCCAGTGCACACAGAATCATGGAATTGTCAGGGCTGGAAGGGACCTCAAGACTCAGCCAGTTCCAACCCCCCTGCCATGGGCAGGGACACCTCACACTGCAGCAGGTTGCTCACAGCCACATCCAGCCTGGCTGCAAACACCTCCAGGCAGGAGGCTTCCACCACCTCCCTGGGCAACCTGTGCCAGGCTCTCACCTCCCTCATGGGCAACAACTTCTTCCTCACATCCAATCTGAATCTCCCCACTTCTAGTTTTGCTCCATCCCCCCCAGTCCTATCACTCCCTGACAGCCTCAAAAGTCCCTCCCCAGCTTTCTTGGAGCCCCCTTCAGATGCTGGAAGGCCTTGTGCTGGGGAAAGGGGAAGTTTTCTCAAGGTGAGAGCTCTTCCCAGTCCTTTGGCTGGCAATACTCTGCTAGCTGTTTGCAGGGCACTGTTGATGCCCTACAAAATGCCAGTCAGACCAACTGTTGCTCTCCACCTTGCCCCAGCTGCACAGCTGCCTGAAACCAGGAATTTTCCCTTTGTTGTTCTGTTCCCAGCCCTTGGTGAGCTGTGGGCTCACTGGTGGCAGAGCAGGCTCCTGCCCCTTCCCCTTTGCATTTCAGCTCCTCCATTGCTATGGTCTCAGGGTGGGGAACAGGAAGCCAGTCCCTAAAACATTGATGACAGAGCAAAGTCTTGGGGTCAGACAAGTTCATGCACAAAAAGCCACATGAAGCAAATCTTGGCCTTTTGTGTGGTTTGAAGATGTGTGGTTCAAGAGTGGGGTTTGTTTGCCTGGCCTGGAGAAGGGGATGCTGGAGGTGGGTGTGGGCCAGTGGTGCCTGAGCTCATAATGTGCTGCTCCAGGTGATGCTGTAGATCAGTGACAGGAGGGAGCAAAGTCACAGAACCCCAGCATGGTGGGGTAGGAAGGGACCTCTGGGGATCACCCAGTCCAGCCCCCTGCTCCAGCAGGGCACCCCCAGCAGCTTGCCCAGGAGCACAGTGCCCAGCTGGGCTTGGAAGCTCTCCACACCAGGAGACTCCACAACCTCTCTGGGCAGCCTGCTCCAGGCCTCCAGCACCCTCACAACAAACAACTTTCTCCTCCTGCTCAGCTGGAAGCTCCTGGGTTCCACTTTGTGCCCACTGCCCCTTGTGCTGTCCCTGGGCACCACTGAGCAGAGCCTGGCCCCAGCCTCTTGCCCCCCACAGCTCCTTTAGCTCTTGCTGAGCATTGCTCAGCTGCCCTCTGGGGCTGCTCTTCTGCAGGCTCTCAGCCCCAGGGCTCTCAGCCTTTGCTCCTCCCAGAGCTGCTCCAGGTCCCCTCAGCAGCTTTGTAGCCTCCCCTGGACTCTCTCCAGTGGTTCCCTGTCTTTCTCTCTCCTTTCCAGCTGTGTCTTCACTAGGACAGAGTAGATGGGGAGGAGAACCTCCCTTGGACCTCCTAAGTCCTCAGAGTCCATCACTGCCTTGTCTGATTAGCATCTGTGTCCCTGAACTTGACATAAACCCCACTCCTCCTGCTGAACTCTCATTATTTTGCTCTAGTCTGAAGTGACCCCATGGAATGGATTCCAAGCAAGAAATCCAGAGTTAATCCAACCCAGCAATCTGCCTGTACTCCCAGCACAGCCTGTGGTGAATCCTGTTTGGCCACAGAACGTTTGAGGGATTTGCTGTGGTGCCTGGGTTTGTGTAGGTGGTGACTACCACACTCATATGGAGACCCAGGTGGGGCAGCTGGGCAGTTTTTGAGCCCCTTGGTGGCATTGCCTTGGGTGCTGTGTCCAGTTCTGGGCCCCTCAGTTTAAGAAGGACATTGAGAGACTTGAAGGTGTCCAGAGAAGGGCAACAAGGCTGGGGAGGGGTCTGGAGCACAGCCCTGTGAGGAGAGGCTGAGGGAGCTGGGGTTGCTTAGCCTGGAGAAGAGGAGGCTCAGGGGAGACCTTCTTGCTCTCTCCAACTCCCTGAAGGGAGGTTGTAGCCAGGTGGGGGTTGGTCTCTTCTCCCAGGCACCCAGCCCCAGAACAAGAGGACACAGTCTCAAGCTGCACCAGGGGAGGTTTAGGCTCGAGGTAAGGAGAAAGCTCTTCCCAGAAAGAGTAATTTGCCATTGGGATGTGCTGCCCAGGGAGGTGGTGGAGTCCCCATCCCTGGAGGTGTTCAAGAGGGGATTGGATGTGGCACTTGGTGCCATGGTTTAGTAGTCATGGGATGTTTGGTGATAGGTTGGACTTGATGATCCTTGAGGTCTTTTCCAACCTTGTTGATTGTATGATCAGCATCACTGCTGCAACAGCACATGCTCAGCAGGTGTGCTTCCAAAGCCAGGATCCTGGGTTCAGTCTTCGGCTCCTCACTCCAAGAAGGACATTGAGGAGCTGGAGCAGGTCCAGAGAAGGGCAATGAAGCTGGGGAAGGGTCTGGAGAACAGGGCTGGGGAGGAGCAGCTGAGGGAAAGGGGATTGGTCAGTCTGGAGAAGAGGAGGCTGCGGGGAGACCTCATTGCTCTATGCAACTGCCTGGAAGGAGGCTGGAGTGAGGTGGGGGTTGGTCTCTTGTCCCTTTTATCAGGTGACAGGAGAGGAAATGGCCTGAAACTGTGCCAGGGGAGGGCTAGGCTGGAGATGAGGAAAATTGTCTTTGCTGCAAGAGTGGACAGGGATTGGAAGAGGCTGCCCAGGGAGGTGGTGGAGTCCCCAGCCCTGGAGGTGTTCCAGAAATGTGTGGCCATGGCACCTGGGGACAGGGTTTAGTGGCCGTGGTGGTGCTGGGCTGAAGGCTGAACTCGATCAGCTTGGAGGTGTTTTCCAGCTGAAACAGTTCTGTGATTCCAGACACATTCTTTGAACAGTTTATCCAGAGAGAGAGCAGCTGAGGTCTCAGCCCTACAAACCTGAACCGGCAGACGATCTCTAGCAGCAAGCTCAGGTCCCAGCCCTTGGGGGACAAGACCCTTCTGGCTCCGCGCCTTGGCAGCCCCGAGCGTGGGGGCCGATTCTGCTCCGAAAGCAGCGCCGGCGCTCAGCCCGGGGAGCCAGAACAGCCCAAAATAGCCTCATTAGCCAGGAATGTCCTGACGGAGGTCCAGATGTTGCGGTCCCCCGGGGCTCGCAGTCACGGATGGCACCGGCTGCCAGCAGCACGTGCGGCAGCGGCCTCCCAGCCCCGCACGGCCGGAGGAGGGGGCGAGGATGGCACCCCGTGGAAGCGGGCCGGGCACGAAGCGGGGCTGGAGCTGCCGGGGCAGCGGCTTGGCTCAGCGGCAGCCCCGTGGGGGCGTGCAGGCATGTCCTGAAACAGGAGCTTGGGCACGCCGTGAGGCTGGGGGCCTCCTTTCAGCTGCTGGCCCGTCTCCCTCTGCCCGACCCCCACGGAGAGCTCCGAGCTCCCACTTGCTGGCTAAGGCCCGTGATGGGACCCCTTGGAGCAGAGCAGAGCCCGTGCTGCAGGGAACATGCCTGTTCCTGCCAGGAGGAAGGAGCCAAGCACGCTCCTCTCCCTCTTTTCTCCCAAGATTTACAGCTTTGGTGGCTGGATGCCCAGCTCCACAACAAAGCAGGAGTAGTCTGGAGCTGGCGCACGAAGAGGGGAAGAGGGTGGTTTGGAGGGGCTGGAGATAATGCTTCAGGACTCCCAGGAGGGTGCTGGTCTCCTGGTGGGGACCGTGGAGGGGGTGGGGGAAGGCGTGCGAGGTGTGTTTCGACAGATCAGCTGCGGCTGAGCGGCGAGTGGAGGCTGCTGTACCCTCCAGCACCTGAGTCCTCTTCCAGCACTTTGGAAACTCTCGCTCCCCATTTAGTGAGAAGTTGCTCGGTTCCACAGAAGTTGGCTTCCAAGGGCTAAAACATCCCGCTCCAGCCCAGGAGCTGGAATCACTTTGTCACTGCAGGAGCAAATGGTGACAGTGTCACTTTCCTGGACACGGCCACGCCGTGTGAATCAGAGGTGACATTTCCCTTGACTTCAGCACCGCCAGGAGCTCCTTCCCCACATCCGATCCCATGGATTCCTGGCCATCCCCAGCCGCCTCCAGGGCGAGGAGCCGCAGCAGAGCTCTGTGTCCCCTGGTCGCTGATGATGTCCCCCTCCCCACGCACCCCTGGAAGAGCAGAGCTCCCTGCTAGCACACACACACACAAACACACACAGAGATAAGGAGTTTCTTATCTCCTCAGGAGAAGACCCGGCAGGCGTGGGACAGGGGCTGGATCCTGCCCAGGGCTCATCCTGGCTTCCCACAGCCCCTCACCCACTGCATCCTCTGATCCAGCACATGGCACCCACCCCATGCCCAGTCCCCCTCCGTGGGAACTCCATGCCGGGGAGTCCTCACTGGGGGTCCAGAGTAGCAGGGAGACAGCCAGGTCAGGAGGTATCCCCCCAGAATCTCCCCACTGCCCAGCGGGAGAGGCTGTGCCTGCGTGTGTAAGATGGGAACGGGGATGGGAATGTCCCTGGCAGGGCATGGGGATGGGGATGGGGGTGAGAGCGGTGGGGGGAATGGGGATGTCCCAGGCAGAGGCTGGGGATGGGAATGGGAGGCGGATGGGAATGGGGATGTCCCTGGCGGGGAACGGGGAGGGGAGTGGGGAATATGGGTGGGGATGGGAATGTCCCTGGCAAGGGATGGGAGTGGAGATGGGGACGAGGAACAGGGGATGGGGGGATGGCGAAAAAAAGTATAGGGAGTGGAGACTCGGGCAAGAGGCTGAGACGCGGATGGGACAGACAGTGACTCGCAGCCAGCTGCGGGAGGGGGAAGGAGAGGCGTGCCGGAGCCGGGGCGCTGCCGCATTTATAGGAGGAGCGGCCGGGGGGCCCTCCCTGTCCCGCAGACGCAAGCGGGGCGGTGGCCCCGGTTAAAGGGGAAACTTGACAGCGCCGCTCCGTTCCCGCTGCCCGCTCCCGCTGCCCGCTGCCGCTGCCCTCGGCTCCGCCGCGACGTGAGTACGGCCAGGGCTGGGGACGGGCACGGGGCCGGGAGGCTGCTGCGGGGCAGGGGGACAGCGCTGCCGGCGCCTCCGGGGAAGGGAGCGCAGGGGGAGGAGATGAACTGGAAGGACCTTCCGAGGTCCCCAAGGGAGAAGGGCTGGGAAGAATCCCCCCATCCTCCTCTGGGGGCCCTTTAGGCAAAGGGGATCAGGGCGATTCTTTCCTCTTTCTTCGACGGTCCCGAGGGGAGAGAGGCTGGGGAAAGCCTTCCCCCCCACCAACTCCTCCCCGGAGCAGAGGGTCCAAGAGAGGGTCTGCTGGGGGTGCCGAGGAGACATGGACCGTGGAGCCCCCTGGAGAAGAGGGAGTGTGTGTGTTCCCCTCCCCGGGGGTCTCCAGGGAAGAGGGACCGGTGAAAGCCTCCCCTGGGCAGAGGGGCTGAGAGGGTCACCCTCCCGGTGGTCCTATGTGTGTGTGGGGAGGGGAACCCTACCTCCTCCCAGGAGAGGGGCCGAGGTAGTCCGTCGGGTGTGGGAGCCCTTGGGAGAGGGACTGGAGCCCCAACTCTCAAAAGTGAGAGGCTGGGGGTGAGGGGAACCCTCCCCTCCCCCCCCCCCCGAGGGTCTCCGGGGAGAGGGAGTTGGGAAGCCCCCTTCGGTGAGAGGTCTTGGGGGAGCATGCTCGGAGGAAGAGCTCGGGGGGCTGTCCGGGAGTAGGTCCAAGCAGAAGTCTCGGACCACCCCCTCCCCCGCGCCGAGGTCCATTGGCGGGGCCGAAGGAAGGAGCCGGGCGCTGCCCGAGCATCCCCCGGGGCCGGGCGGGTCCCTACCACCGGCCGAGCGCCTCCTGCTGCCCCCGGGGCTGGGCCTCCCGGACGGACAGACAGACACACCCAGCAGCATCCCTCTCTCCCCTTCCAGTTCTGCTCTCCACCACCGCCAAGATGCTGCTTTTGCTGCTGGGGATCATCGTGCTCCATGTCACCGTGCTGGTGCTCCTCTTCGTCTCCACCGTCGTCAGCGTAAGTCCAGACCTTCCTCGGGCACCGGGGGACCCGGGGGCACCACCGGGGTGGGGGCACTGTGGCGTGGCAAGACCAGGAGCTGCCGTTTTCAGCCGTACTTTATTTTCCAGCCTGGCTTTTAGCAGGAAACCTTTGACTTGCCCACTGCTGGTCTCACTGGTTTGGGAGTGCTTGGCACCAAAAGCTCCTCCTGTGCTGGGGCTGTCAGGAGTGCCCGGTGGGTCACTTGGTCTGTGTGCTGCAGCAGGTGCTCAGGACACCCCTGACAGAAGCAAGGAGAAGGCTGGGGGATCCCATCAGCATCATCCTCACCCTGATTCGCATCAGGGAGCAGCCCTACAGCACCCAAACCACCCTCTGTGGGGCTGGCACTGCACCAGAGCACCCAAACCACCCTCTCTGGGGCTGGCACTGCACCAGAGCACCCAAACCACCCTCTGTGGGGCTGGCACTGCATTCAAGCACCCAAACCACCCTCTGTGGGGCTGGCACTGCACCAGAGCACCCAAACCACCCTTTGTGGGGCTGACACTGCACCAGAGCACCCAAACCACCCTCTGTGGGGCTGGCACTGCACCAGAGCACCCAAACCACCCTCTGTAGGGCTGACACTACACCAGAGCACCCAAACCACCCTCTGTGGGGCTGGCACTGCACCAGAGCACCCAAACCACCCTCTGTGGGGCTGGCACTGCATTCAAGCACCCAAACCACCCTCTGTAGGGCTGACACTACACCAGAGCACCCAAACCACCCTCTGTGGGGCTGGCACTGCACCAGAGCACCCAAACCACCCTCTGTGGGGCTGGCACTGCACTAGAGCAGCTCCACCTTCTAAGGGGCTCCAGCCCACAGGACCAGTGCAGCCAGTTTGAGCCAAGCCCTGGTGAACAGGGCAGGTTTGGCCACTGGCTCCTCAGCACCAGCAGCCCTGCCCTGCATCTCTTGCTCCACTGGGCTGTGAATTGGGCACAGCCTCTCTCTCTCTCCCTCCCAGCCCAGATGAGGCATTTTGAAGGCTTTGAGCTCTGGAAGCAGCAGGAAGGGCTTGGATGGCTGGAGAAAGGCTTCCAGCACTGTTCCAGGTCCTGAGCCCAGTGAACACGTCAGCAGCTTTGGGAAGGGGGTTGATCTGCTTTGCAGGCAGCAGCGTTGTGGGGCTGCTGAGCTCCAGGCTGGGCTTACCAGGGCCTTCTTTCCTGGTTTTTTTCCTCCCCCCTTCCTTTTCCCTCCCTTCTTTCCTTTTATCCCCACCCCCCTTTTTTCCCCCCCTTCTTTTTTTCCCTTTCCTTATTTTTTTGGTTGGTTTTGTTCTCAAATGGTCTTTAGTTTTATTTTGGGTGTAGAAGACGTTACCACAACCTTCCGAGACAGGGGGGGGTTGGGGGGGGGGGGGGGGGCGGGGTGGAACCATTCAACTATCCCGGCCCGGAACCATTCAACTATCCCGGCCCGGCAGCGGGAGAGGAGGCTGGAGGGGGCAGGAAGCTCTGTGTGTGTCCCACTCCCCCCCCGCGCTGGGACCTGCTCCCTGCTCAAAGAGGATAAAGAGCTTCTGTTTTGGGGCCGTTGAGGTGGAAGCAGCAAAAGAAACAGGCAGCTATCAGTAGTGACCTTCCAGACCTCTTTCTGAAGCAAAAGATGTGCCTGGGAGCGCCCTGCCGAGCCCGTGCCTGCTGGTACCCGCTGGGGCTGCTGGGTGGCAAAGCCTCGGGGGGGAGGGGAGAGGGCTGGGGGTTGGGGGGGGGGTATGGTGGCTGCCTGAGCCTCCTGCCAGGGCTCTGCTCACCGTTCTGCCTCTCCTTGCAGCAATGGCTGGTGAATGGCAACGGGCACACGGCAGACCTCTGGCAGAACTGCTCCATGGGCGAGGATAACATCCAGCACTGCCTGGCATCGTCCTCCAACGGTGAGTGCTTGGTGGGGGGGGGGGCGCATCAGGGCTGCTGCTGCTGCTGCTGCTCCCCACTTTGATCTCCCTCCCCAGACAGAGGGAATTAAGAGGGTTTTGGCTTTGCAGGTTGGTTGTGGTTCTCTCTTGCATCCCCTCTGAAGTTGTTGCCTCCCGTCTCTTCGCCTTGCCCCCTCTGCTCTGTGCCAGGATGGGGGCAGGGTGCTGCCCTGCCTTCCCAGGGCTGGTGCAGCGGTGGAGGGATTGCTTCCCTGCCCTGCTAACTGCCTCTGAAGCTGCAGTGGGGCTCAGCCCCACTGCTCTGCCCTGCTGTGGGGCAGCTCCCGGTGGCACCGTGGCAGCCTGTTTGGCACAGCCCCAGCACAGTGATCTTTGGTGACCTCCTGTTCCTGGCCCCCTCGGATCACACTTGGATGTACAGCCACGGGGCAGCCCTTGCAGCGGAGTGTGCAGTGCTGGGAGGGGAGAGGCCGCTTGCAGCAGCTCTCCTCCTTGCTGTGGTTGTGAGGGTGTCTGAAGCTGTGGTGCCCCGAGGCCACCTTGGCCCCCTTGGCCCCTGTGTTTTGATGCAGTGCCAGGCTGAGTTTTGGGGCACCACTCCTCGCCCTGTGGTTTGCTGCTGAGCAGCACGTGTGGGATGTGCTGTGTGCTCAGTTTTTTCCTCAACAACCCTCCCTGCACATCCTGGGAGGAGGGGAGGGACTGAGCAGCCACCTTTGGACCAAGCTGGGTGAAGGATGATGTCCACTGAGTGACACCACCCAGTGAGCTGTGTGCTGAGGTCAGCAGGGAGGAGCTGCTTCCTAAGACACCGTGACACAGAGTTTCCAGGGCCCCCAGGGGCACTAAATATGTGCTCAGGGAGCCGGGCAAGCCCGTGCCTCAGTTTCCCCAGAAGGCAGGGCTCCCAGCAGAGGTGCTGTGCCCACCAGCTGTTTCCAGTTAGCCTTGGGTTTTTCCTTTTCCCTGGAAACAGTGTGATCCCCAGTGAAACCAGCTGTGAGTCATGCAGATGTCACTGGGAGCACAGCCACCCTGAGATGGAAACGTGGCCCTGCCAAGGAGCAAAGCCATGGCACGTGGGCTTGGCAAGGGGAGAAGGGTCACAGGGGAGAGCACTCAGTGCTTTCTAAGGGGCTGGTGGTGATGGAGACTGTCAGAGGGGTTTGGGCATTCAGGTCACCCTGATGCCCAGCCTGCTGGGGGCAAAACACTGGTGGTAACCCCATGGAGGGAGGTGGATGCTGCTGTTCCCTCTCCCTCTCTTTTGGGCTGGAAGTGGTGGGAAGCTGGACAAGCTGACCAGGACAGGGATCATCCCTCTCTGCTGGGCTCTGGTGAGGCAGAGGTGTGTTACTGAGGGACATGGATTAGCACCAGACCTTGTTGAGCTAGAGAATGGTTGGACTTGATGAGCTTAAAGGTCTTTTCCAAGCAAGACTGCATAGCCAGCAGGGCCAGGGAGGTGATTCTCCCCCTCTGGTCTGCTCTGCTGAGACCACAGCTGGAGCACTGTGTCCAGTTCTGGAGCCTCTGTGCCAGGAAGGATCTGGAGATGCTGGAATGGGTCCAGAGAAGGGCCACGAGGATGAGCAGAGGGCTGGAGCTGCTCTGCTATGAGGACAGACTGAGAGAGTTGGGGCTGTGCAGTCTGGAGAGGAGAAGGCTCTGAGGAGACCTCATTGTGGCCTTCCAGGATCTGAAGGAGGCTCCAAGAAAGCTGGGGAGGGACTTTTGAGGGTGTCAGGGAGTGATAGGACTGGGGGGGGAATGGGAAAAAAATATAAATAACAATTCAGTTTGGATGTGAGGAAGAAGTTGTTCCCCAGGAGGGTGGTGAGAGCCTGGCACAGGTTGCCCAGGGAGGTGGTGGAAGCCTCACCCCTGGAGGTTTTTGCAGTGGCTGTGAGCAACCTGCTGGAGTGTGAGGAGTCCCTGCCCAAGGCAGGGGGGTTGGAACTGCCTGGTCCCTTCCAAGCCTGACGATCCTGTGATCCTGTGATTCTGTGTTACCCTGCATGGGCTCCGCTCCGGTCTGGCTGGGAGTGAAGCCAGCAGCACCGGCAGCACCGCGGGGCTCTGCTGACGCCTGGTGGTGTCCGGCTCGGCCGGGAAGCTGCTGGCTCCTATCCCAGGCCGGGATCCTTCTGGAGCCGTGTCCTTCATCAGCAGTTGGCTGGGGTTGGCTATCTGCAGCGTAGGCAGCCTGCTTCAGGGCCATTCATGCGTGCTCCGCATCTGCTGACCTTGTCGCTTGGAAATCAAAAGGCAGCGACTGCCCCTCCCAGAGTGCCAAAGCTGAGGGCTCCAAAGCACACACCCCCCCAGATCTTTTGCTTTTCAAACCTGCATGGCTTGTTTGCCTGTTTGTTTGGTTTTCTGGATGTTTGCAGGAGGCTCTGTGCTCAGGGAGCTCTCAGTGTCCACAGTGTGGCTGGGATGGTTTCCTCCACACCTGACTTGTCCTGCTGGGGGGTTCGAGTCTCTGTTGCCCTGCTGCTCAGGGTGGGGAGCTTCCCTCTGGATCTTTCACAGTGATTCTGGAGCACCTCTCCTATGAGGACAGACTGAGGGAGTTGGGGCTGTTCAGTCTGGAGAAGAGAAGGCTCCCAGGAGATCTAATTGTGGCCTTCCAGGATCTGCAGGGGGCTACAGGAAAGCTGGGGAGGGACTTTTGAGGCTGTCAGGGAGGGATAGGACTAGGGGGAATGGAACAAAAATAGAAGTGGGGAGATTGAGATTGGCTGTGAGGAAGAAGTTGTTCCCTGCAAGGGTGGTGAGAGCCTGGCACAGGTTGCCCAGGGAGGTGGTGGAAGCCTCCTGCCTGGAGGTGTTTGCAGCCAGGCTGGATGTGGCTGTGAGCAACCTGCTGCAGTGTGAGGTGTCCCTGCCCATGGCAGGGGAGTTGGAACTGGCTGATCCTGGCTGATCTTGGCTGATCCTTGAGGTCACTTCCAGCCCTGGCAGTTCTATGATTCAGTGATTCTTTCACCATTAAAGGGACTGCAGTCAAGATGGCCCTGCTAGAAACGCTGTGGAGCAGCTGAGTTGGGTTGATGAGGTGCCCCAGTGGGCTGCTCTTGGAGTAGAGGTGTGTGTGGTGCTCAGATCTTGAAGAGCTCTCTGCCAGCTCCTAATTACATGAAGGCTTTGCTTTGGCATCAGGAGAAGGGAGTTTTGCTTGGGCAAAAGCTTCTCCCCTACCCACTCTGCAGCCAGGGTCACAGGATCACAGGATGTCAGGGGTTGGAAAGGGCCCAAAGAGATCACAGAGTCCAACCCCCCAGTCCAACAGCCTAAGGGTCTGGGAGCAGTGCTGCTCAGGACTACTTTTCAGCTGGTGGGACCCACCCTGTGGAACCCAGAGTTCCCTGGTGCTGAGGGAACACAGCTTCCAAAGGCGTTTTCCAGGTTATTGGTTTGTAAAAGCAGGATTAGTGTGCAGCATCCTCTCCAGCGGCTCTTTGCACTCTCCCATCTCTGAGCACCTTGCTGGGGCGCCCTCAACCTTCACCCTCACCCTAACTCTTGCCTTAGCCCTGACTCCCCCCCTGTGCTGCTGGAGGAGCTGATGGCAGCCACTGTTTGGCGTGCTGGTGGGGGACACAGGGCAAGGATGCCGTGGCGGGGCCACCCCCAAGGCTCACGCTCGTCTTCTGCCCGGTCCTTGTTGTGCTCCTCAAGCTCCCTTTGCTAGGAGCGTGCTGACTTTCAACCCCCCTGGCAGATCCTACAGCAGATACCACAAACGGCCCTGCCTTCAGTCTCCCTGCAAACAGGCTGTGCTGGGCTGTGGCAAGCTTTGAGAGGCTGTTTCTCTGTGCCCCTGCCAAGGCCGGTGCTTAACGGTTAATTGCAGAGCGCAGAGGGCTGCTCGGGGCTACGAGGGAGAGATCCTCCTTCAGGAATCTTGGCAGGATGTGGGCTTTATGCAGAGGCAGGGTTTGTTTTTCCCTTCTGGCCATCGCAGAGGCTGCTGGAGTGTGGTGATTTCCTCCTCTCTTTTTGTGAAGGGGGGGCTGCTTGGTACTCGGGAGATGTGGAATGAGGTAGGGCTGGGCCGTGGACTCATGGAGCTCTGAAGGCTGGAAGAGACCTTTGAGATCCTCAAGACCAGCTGCTCACCCACAGCACATAACCCCACCCCTGCTGCTAAGCCACTGCCACCAAACCGAGTCCCTCAGCACCACATCCATGTGGCTTTTAAATCCCTCCAGGGATGGGGACTCCACCACCTCCCTGGGCAGCCTGGGACAGTGCCTGAGAACCCTTGCTGGGAAGGGATTGTTCCTAATATCCAACCTGAACCTTCCCTGCAACAACTTGAGAACCTCTCCTCTTGGCTGTCACTGCTTGCATGTGAGAAATGACCAAACCCCACCTCATTCCAGCCTCCTTTGAGGTAGCTGTAGAGGGCCTCCCCTCAGCCTCCTCTTCTGAGGGCTAGACACCACCAGTTCCCTCAGCTGTTCCTCATAGGAACTGTGTTTGAGGTCCTTCACCAGCTTGATTGCTCTTCTTTGGACAAGCTCCAGCACCTCTGTGTCCTTGTTGGAGTGAGCTTTGTGTTTTCAGCACAGATGGAGGCTTGGGGGGGGCTTTGCCATAGAACCAGGGTGGTGAGTTTGTTGTGCTGAGATGCTCCTCATGGCCTTAGCATAGAACCATGGAATTGTCAGGGTTGGAAGGGACCTCAAGGCTCAGCCAGTTCCAACCCCCCTGCCATGGGCAGGGACACCTCACACTGCAGCAGGTTGCTCACAGCCACATCCAGCCTGACTGCAAACACCTCCAGGCAGGAGGCTTCCACCACCTCCTTGGGCAACCTGTGCCAGGCTCTCACCACCCTCCTGGGCAACTTCTTCCTCACATCCAATCTCAATCTCCCCATTTCTAGTTTTGCTCCATCCCCCCCAGTCCTATCACTCCCTGACACCCTCAAAAGTCCCTCCCCAGCTTTCTTGGAGCCCCCTGCAGATCCTGGAAGGCCACCAGAAGGTCTCCTTGGAGCCTTCTCCTCTCCAGACTGAACAACCCCAACTCCCTCAGTCTGTCCTCACAGCAGAGCAGCTCCAGCCCTCTACTCATCCTCATGGCCCTTCTCTGGACACCTTCCAGCACTTCCAGATCCATCCTGGAAGAGAGGCTCCAGAACTGGCCCCAGAGCTCCAGCTGTGGTCTCAGCAGAGTGGAGCAGAGGGGCAGAATCCCCTCCCTGGCCCTGCTGGCCACACTTCTGCTGCAGCCCAGGCTCTGCTTGGCTCTCTGGGCTGCAAGTGCTCACTGCTGGCTCAGGTTGAGCTTCTCATCCACCATGGTGAGGGTGGCTGAGCCTCCTGTCACCCACTGGACTGCAGAGAGACCCTTCTGTTTAGATGGCTGTTGTGAGGATGCCCAATGTGAAGCTGAACTTGCTGAAACCAGGTGCTTGTGTTTAACTCTGGGGCAGGTTTGGGTCCATGCTCCTCATCTTACAGATTATCCTGTGGGGATGGAGAGGGACTTTGTACAAGGGCATGGGGTGGAGGGATGAGGGGAAATGGTTTCAAACTGGAAGCAGCTGGATTTAACTTAGACATTAGGAAGGAATTCTTCCTCATGAGGGTAGTGAGGTGCTGGAACAGGTTGCCCAGAGAAGCTGTGCAGGCTCCAACCCAGGTTAGATGGAGCCTTGAGCAACCTGCTCTAGTGGCAAGTGTCTCTGCCCATGGCAGGGAGGTTGGAACTAGATGATGTTTAAGGTCCCTTCCAATCCATTCTGTCCTTTCTATGATTCTATAATCAGAGAATCACAGAATTAACCATGCTGGGAAAGACCTTCATGATCATCAAGCCCAACCTATCAAAAGGGGTAGATTCAGATTGGATGCTAGGAAGAAGTTGTTCCCCAGGAGGGTGGTGAGAGCCTGGCACAGGTTGCCCAGGGAGGTGGTGGAAGCCTCCTGCCTGGAGGTGTTTGCAGCCAGGCTGGATGTGGCTGTGAGCAACCTGCTGTGGTGTGAGGTGTCCCTGCCCATGGCAGGGGCGTTGGAACTGGCTGAGCCTTGAGGACCCTTCCAACCCTGACAGTTCTGTGATTCTATGATTCTTTCATCATTAAAGGGACTGCAGTCAAGATGGCCCTGCTAGAAATGCTGTGGAGCAGCTGAGTTGGGTTGATAAGGTGCCCCACTGGGCAGCTCTTGGAGTAGAGGTGTGTGTGGTGCTCAGATCTTGAAGAGCTCTCTGCCAGCTCCTAATTACATGAAGGCTTTGCTTTGGCAAAGGTCCCTTCCAACCCTAACACTTCTATGATTCTATGATCACCCAACACCATCTAATCAACTAAACCATGGCACTAAATGGCACTATTTGAAACACTTTCAGGGCTGGTGACTCCACCACCTCCCTGGGCAGCCCATCCCAATGGCCAATCACTCTCTCTGGGAAAAGTTTCTTCCTAGCATGCAGCACTCAGCCCAAGGCTTGCCCCACAGGACTGCCAGAGCCCGGCTTCACGGGCCACTAGCAGGCTGTGCTCACAGGATGGAGGCTGAGCTCCCACCTCCCACATTCCCCTTGGCAAGGCTTGAAGGTCCTGTGGATGTGAGGGCTGGATGGTCCTGATGGGAGCAGGCACCAGGAGGGAGGAGGAAAGAGCAGGTCGGGGGCTGCTTGCTGCCCACACCTTCACCTTTGACAGCCGCCTGCTTGTTGCTTTGATTCCTGCCTCTGCTTCTCAGAGAAAGGCTTTTTTTTTGCCTTGCTTTTTTTCTTTCCCCCCTTTTCCAAGAGGAGGGGAAACTATGGAAAAAATGTTGCAATCTTTGCTTCTCTTGCACTGTCAGACATTCCTGGAAAAGACTTATCTGAAGAATTCAGCTCCGAGTCCCAGAACTGTGTGCGTCGGCTCGGCCGGGAGCCAGCCCCAGCTGTGCGCTGCGGCTGCAGGCAGGGGAACCAGAGAGCCACAGAGTCAAGCAGGCTGGAAAAGACCTCAGAGATCAGCAAGTCCAACCTGTCACCCAACACCATCTAATCAGCTAAACCATGGCACCAAGTGCCTCAGCCAGGCTCTTCTTAAACACCTCCAGGGATGGGGACTCCACCACCTCCCTGGGCAGCACATCCCAATGGGCAATCTCTCTTGCTGGGAAGAACTTCTTCCTCACCTCCAGCCTGAACCTCCCCTGGCACAGCTTGAGACTGTGTCCTCTTGTTCTGGGGCTGGGTGTCTGGGAGTAGAGACCAACCCCCACCTGGCTACAACCTCCTTTCAGGGAGTTGGAGAGAGCAAGAAGGTCTCCCCTGAGCCTCCTCTTCTGCAGGCTAAGCAACCCCAGCTCCCTCAGCCTCTCCTCACAGGACTGTGCTCCAGACCCCTCCCCAGCCTCATTGCCCTTCTCTGGACACCTTCAAGTGTCTCAATGTCCTTAAACTGAGGAGCCCAGAACTGGACACAAGACTCAAGGTGTGGCCTGAGCAGTGCTGAGCACAGGGCAGAATGACCTCCCTGCTCCTGCTGGCCACACTGTTCCTGATGCAGGCCAGGATGCCATTGGCCTTCTTGGCCCCCTGGGCACACTGCTGGCTCATGTTCAGCTGCTGTCAACCAGCACCCCCCTGAGCCTCCTCTTCTCCAGGCTAAGCAACCCCAGCTCCCTCAGCCTCTCATGCAGATGGACCTCAGCTGCTCAAGTGCGCTCCAGTATATTCCACCCCAAACTTCCAGACAGTGATATTTGTTTAGTTTTTTTCCCCCCTCAAAAAAAGGCCTTTTCTCTCCCCAACTGATTTATTTTTTTCCCCTGCTCTTCTTCTGGCTTTGGTAGGGATGACCTCTCTGGAGTTGCTGGAACATGTCCAGAGAAGGGCAACAAGGCTGGGGAGGGGTCTGGAGCACAGCCCTGTGAGGAGAGGCTGAGGGAGCTGGGGTTGCTTAGCCTGGAGAAGAGGAGGCTCAGGGGAGACCTTCTTGCTCTCTCCAACTGCCTGAAGGGAGGTTGTAGCCAGGTGGGGGTTGGTCTCTTCTCCCAGGCAGCCAGCACCAGAACAAGAGGACACAGTCTCCAGCTGTGCCAGGGGAGGTTCAGGCTGGAGGTGATGAAGAAGTTCTTCCCAGAAAGAGAAATTGGCCTTTGGAATGTGCTGCTCAGGGAGGTGGTGGAGTCCCCATCCCTGGAGGTGGCTGAGGCACTTGGTGCCATGGTTTAGTTGGTTAGATGGTGTTGGGTGATAGGTTGGACTTGATGGTCTCCAAAGTCTTTTCCAACCTGGTTAGTTCTGTATCCCTACATCCTTAGTCTGGTGAAGAGAAGGTTGAGAGGGGATCTTATTAATGTCTCTAAAATATCTGAGGGGTGGGTGTCAAGAGGAAGGGGACAGGCTCTTGTCAGTGGCACCCAGGAACAGGACAAGGACAATCATAGAATCATGGAATGTTAGGGGTTGGAAGGGACCTTCAGAGATCACTGAGTCCAACTCCCCTGCCGGAGCAGGGTCACCCAGGGTAGTCTGCACAGGAATGCTGTGGCTATAAGGTAGAACACAGGGAGTTCCACCTTCAGCATGAGGAGAAACTCCTTTGGTGTGAGGGTGCTGGAGCCCTGGAGCTGGCTGCCCAGAGAGCTTGTGGAGTCTCCTTCTGTGGAGACTTTCAAAGCCATCCTTGCCTGGCCTGGCCTAGGTGATCCTGCCTTGGCAGGGGGGTTGGAGCTGAGGTCCCTTCTAACCCCTAACATTCTGTGATCCTGTAACTTCAGGAGACATGCTTCCTGGTGTCTTCTTACCACTTCTCCTGTCCCTGCTCTGTGCTTTCTGCATTCTGAGGCTTGTTCACAGGCAGGCTGGTGGCTTTTGGCTGTTTTAAAGGGTCAAGAAAGCCCCCAGCCGTGGGAACGGTGCAGGCTGCCAATCCATGTGATTACCAAGTGCTGAGAGTGCTGCAACGCTGCTGATTTGCTGGTGTGATGGCCACAAGCAAAGCCCAGGTGCAGAGATCTGCCCTGGACCACCTGAGCGGGCAGGATGGGGCCTCCCATTTATAGGGCAGGCACTGGGAAAGTGCCTGGACCGTGCCTCAAATCCTGGGCTCAGTTTTGGGCCCCTCGTTACAAGAAGGACCTTGAGGTGCTGGAGTCCTGAGAAGGGCAATGAAGCTGGGGAAGGGAGTGGAGAGCAAGTCTTGTGAGGAGCAGCTGAGGGAACTGGGCTCGTTCAGCTGAGGGGAAACCTCACTCCCTACACCCTCCTTGAAGGGTGAAGCCAGGTGGGGGTTGGTATCTTCTCCCAGCAAGGGACAAGGTGAGAGGAAATGGCCAGAAGCTGCCCAGGGGAGGTTCAGGTTGGATATTAGAAGAAACTTCTTCCCTGAAAGGGCTCTCAAAGACTGGCCCAGGCTGCCCAGGGAGGTGGTTGAATCCTCATCCCTGGAGGTGTTTCAGAGAGGCAGAGACGTGGTGCTGAGGGCCATGGTTTAGCAGCAGCCTTGGCAGGGGTTAGGGAATGGTTGGACTGGGTGACCTTGAAGGGCTTTTCTAACCCAAACAATTTGATGATTGGTTGCTGGATGCTGGAGGTACCTTCTGCCCTGGCCCACAGCAGCCTGCCATGTCTGCAGGCACAGCACTGCCTCAGCTTTTGCTTCATTTCTTCTGGGGGGCTTGCAGACCAGCAAGAAATGATCTGTGTTGGAGGATGCCGGAGCAGTAAGGTCATGGTTTGGGTGGCAGCACCCAGCCTTTGTATACTCGAGGTTCTAGCTATCAGCTGGCCCCATTCAGCTGGTGGGCCACATGTGTACACATATCCCCTAATCTGGGGGCTTCTCTGGTCCTTCAGGGTCTTTGGGATTTGCATCAGGGGAGGAATGAGCCAGCTTTCAACCTCATTCGTTCCTGGAGCTAGGATATCACTTGTCAGTAATGGGAGGTAACCCTGGCTTAACTTGAGCTGGGCTGATCCCCCCTCTGCCAGCTTGTGGGTGACTGCAGCTTGCACCTTAGTGGTCTAAGGGTATTCTAGGAGAATGTTTTGTGCTTCAGATCAGTTTCTGCCATAACCATGCTGTTAGGAAAGGGACTTCCTCTGCTTAAAACAAGGTTTTGTTTTCCTTGCTCTTCTTACAAAGAGCATCTGATAGAGAGAGGTAGGAAACCAAGGCTCTTTTCCCTGCTCCAGAGCTCCTTGGCTCCTCTACTTCTGCATAAAGGGAGGGTCAAGTCAAACTTCCCTGCTTGGTGGAGGGCTATGGCCCATGAGAGAGGAGCAAAAGGGAAGGAGGAGGCAGCAAACCTGTGGGTAAAGTATGACTGCAAACCCAGAAGAACAGCTGGAGGAGTCTACTGCAGAGCCCAGTGCTGGAAAACTTCTTAATCCAAGGTTCATTTGGCTTTGATGAGACTCTTGGCTGTCCCTGTGGCCACAGGCTGAGTGTACCCCTGTGACAGAGGCTCACAGAGCACTGGAGCAGGCTGCCCAGGGAGGTTGTGGAGTCTCCTTCTCTGAAGACTTTCAAGCCCCATCTGGACGTGTTCCTGTGCAACCTGTGCTGGATTCTATGGTCCTGCTCTGGCAGAGGGGGTTGGACTTGGTGACCTTGGGAGATTCCTTCCAGCCCCTCACATCCTGTGAGCCTGTGACGTGCCTATGGGTCAGGGCACCACTGCTCCCCATCCCTGCTCCTGCTGCCTGGACTTGAAATGAGTCAGAGTTGGTAGCTGAGCCCTTTGGAGGACCTGAGCCCGAAATGAAAGCACCTCAGCTCACTCTCACACCCAAGCCAAAAGGAGGTCAGAGCTACCACATCAAGGGTCCTGAAGAGGAACTGCCTTGGGCACTGTGGAGCTCATGGAAAGTATTTTTCAGCCTTGGCACCACTGGCAGTTGCCTCTGCAGGATGTGAGCTTTGGCTGTCTGAAGGGACATCTGAGTGAGTCTGCTCTAGAGAGCTGAAGACCTCTTGGCCTCAGTCTTCTTGGATGAAGCCTTGAGGCAAAGGCAAAAAGGAGGAGAGCTGGGAGGAAAAGGCAAGAGGAGCTTCTGAGGGTTTCCTGCCCCTGTGAAGGATGCTACAAAAGAGGACCATGAAGTCTTGGGCAGAAGCCAGCATGTTCATTCACTGCCTCCTCACAGCCCTGGTGTTTCCCACCTGCTCATCCCCTGGCCCTTACAAAGAGCTTTTAAATCCCCCTTTTCTGGTGGCACTTCCAGGAACACCTCAGTCCAGCACCCTGTGGTCCTCTGCAGGCAGTGGATGTAGGAGGACAGAAAAGGAGCAATCTCTGGGTGAAAGATTTGCTTCTCCCAGCTTGAGCATCCAGCCACCCAGATTGGGAATGAAGAAGGTTTGACCCCATGCTGGTAAGAGGGCTGGGACCAAAGCAGAAGAAAATTGCAATGTCATGGAGAGGGCTTTTTCCCTAGCAGAGCTTAGCAGCTCTGGAGACACTGAGAAGAGACCAACCCCCTGCTCTGGAGAGAGCTCAGCAGCTCTGGAGACTTTGAGAAGAGACCAACCCCCTGCTCTGGAGACAGCTTAGCAGCTCTGGAGACTGAGAAGAGACCACCCCCCTTCTCTGGAGGCAGCTTAGCAGCTCTGGAGACTTTGAGAAGAGACCAACCCCCTGCTCTGGAGGCAGCTTAGCAGCTCTGGAGACTTTGAGAAGAGACCACCCCCCTTCTCTGGAGGCAGCTTAGCAGCTCTGGAGACTTTGAGAAGAGACCACCCCTCTTCTCTGGAGGCAGCTTAGCAGCTCTGGAGACTGAGAAGAGACCAACTCCCTTCTCTGGAGGCAGCTTAGCAGCTCTGGAGACTTTGAGAAGAGACCAACCCCCTTCTCTGGAGGCAGCTTAGCAGCTCTGCTGGGTGTCTGACAAGCCATGAGGCTGCTCTCCTCAACAGAGATGTTCACTTCCAGTGGTGGGGCTGAAGTTCAGCCCCAGAAGAGTGACACATCTGAGTCAATATTTGTGCATCTTCCACCTTTTTCAACCTTCTGGAGGGGTGTTTGCTATCAAGGTTGACATTCGTGGCAAGCCCCAGTGCTTGTGATGGGACTTGGCTGCTTCACAGATGAGGATGCAAGTTGGGTTCAGGTTCTTCATCAGATCTTGAAGCCCAAGAGAGTCTGCTTTGGAAGCACTCTGCTCAGCACAGGGCTTTTGCTGGGCCAGTAGATGCCTGTGCTGTTGCTCACCCTGCTGATACTTAGCTTGCAGCACTGAAGGAGCAGGTTTCACCATGCAGATGTGGGGATGGATTTCCCCTCCCTCTGGTTTTGGGTATGTTACATGCTGTGGTTCCCTCCTCAGTGAGTGTTTTCTTCCCCAGAAGTGGCTGTTTTCAAGGTGCACTTGCAGTCTGCAAAGGGAAAGCTCTCCATGCAAAATCATAAACCCATGGAATGGCTTGGAAAGGGTCTTGAAAGCTCATCCAGTCCAACCCCCCTGCAGCCAGCAAGGACATCTGCAACTACAGCAGGCTGCTCACAGCCCCACACGACCTGAGCTGCAATGCTTCCAGCCATGGGGCAGCTCCCAGCTCTCTGGGCAGCTTGGGCCAGGCTCTCACCACCCTCAGTGGAAAACATCTCTTCCTTCTATTTAGTCTGAAATTAGTAATCCACCTCGAGCAGGGTGTTCAGGTTTGAGCCCCTCACTACAAGAAGGGCATTGAGGTGTTGGGAGTGTGTCCAGAGAAGGATAACAAAGCTGGGGAAGGGCCTTGACCACAGGTCCTATGAGGAATGGCTGAAGGAACTGGGGTTGTTAAGCCTTCAGAAGAGAAGGCTGAGGGGAGACCTCATTGTCCTCTACAACTCCCTGGAAGGAGGTTGGAGTGGTGGGGGGGGGGGGGTTGGTCTCTTCTCAAATGCACCAAGTGAAAGCACAAGAGAAAAGTGGCCTCAAGGTGTGCCTGGGGAGGATCAGGTTGGCTATCAGGAGAAACTCCTTCCCAGGAAGGGTTCTCAGGCACTGTCCCAGGCTGCCCAGGGAGGTGGTGGAGTCCTCACCCCCGGAGGTGTTTAAAGGCTGCGTGGATGTGGCGCTGAGGGATGTGGTTTCGCGGCAGCGGCTTAGCAGCAGCAGCAGCAGCACCGGGGGTGGGACTGGGAGCTCCGGGGGAGCCGGTTGGACTGGCGGATCTCAAAGGTCTCCTCCACCCCCATGAGCTCTGTGGTGCTCTAAAAGGTTAATAACCGGCTGCAGGTTGCAGCGCAGGGCTGGGCTTCACGCACAGCACTCATTCAGTGGCGCCTCAAGGCGCTTTGAGCCGATTGCTCACTTAAGTCGCTTTGCGGTTTGCACTCCATTCTTTCTCCTTGGCCGGGGGAAAAGAGGGTAAGCTCGTCTACAAGCAGTGGATTAAAGCCTGGGAAGCCAATTCTTGCCCTTGGCCGTGAGCAGAGGGCCCTAAAGGACGTGTTTCTGCCGGCCCCATCAATCCCGCTCAGCTGTACCCGGCATCTGGGTACAAAACCTGCCTGCGAGGAGGGCTGGGGCTTTGTTGGGGAGGGGGTTGGCTCAGACTCAGTCTTTCTGAGGAATGGGGGGTGGTGGTGGTGGTGTTCAGCTTCAATTTCTGCTTCAGCTTTCCATTTCTACTCTAACTTTCCATTTCTGGTGTCGCTTTCCTTTCCTGTTACGCTTCAGGGCAGCGACACGTGGGCTTTAGCCTCTCAGGCTTTTTTTCCCCCCACCCCTGCACTTTTAAGTGGTGGCCCTCAGCACCTTTGGGGCTTGCAGGGCTGAAGGGAAAAAAACCAAAGTCTCAAATGAGTTCTGTGGCAAAAGTTGGCTTTGTTTGTGCCTGCCTGCCTGGAACGGGCTCTAAGAACGCTCCCCGCGGGTCCTCTCCGGAAGCGGCGCGCAGGGTTGTTATCTGTCCCCTTCTACTCCGTTTCCTTCTCTTCCTCCTCCTGAAGAACAAAGATATAAACACAGAGCTGAAGAGATGCAGGAAGTGAAGAGGGGGGAGAAAAAAAAAGTATGGAATAACCGACTTGGCTGCCCAGGGGAAACCACAAATATCAGCCTGGGAGTAAACAGCGCTGCCAGCCCTGCTGAGCAGCTCCCCGGGGCTGGACCTCCCCCTGCGGGGGGGAGGGAAGGCAAAACTTGCTTGAAGGTCCCAAAGCCTGTAGTAGGACACAGCTAATAGAGATGACGTTGAAAGCATTGTGAGCTTGAGGAGGCTTAGCAAGCCCAGCTGCAGTCCCGGTGCTGTTTTCAGATGAGTTAAAGGCAACCAGCTGGCCTCATCCAGCTGAAGTCTGGAGGCAGCTGGGTTTGGGCTTAATGGGAGGAGAGCAGCTTGCACTTAGAATCGTGGAATCGTTGAGGAGCTGCCATGTGAGGACAGGCTGAGAGAGCTGGGTTTGTGCAGCCTGGAGAGAGGAAGGCTTAGGAGAGACCTTGTTGCCATGGGCCAGCACACAGAGGGTGGCTACCAAGAGGATGGAGACTCCCTTTTGACAAGGAGTCCCATGGGAAAGACAAGAGGTGATGGGGACAAGGTGCTGCTGGGGAGATTCCCTTTGGACTCCAGAAGAAAATGTTTCTCCAGGAGAACAGTTGGACACTGGAATCATCTCCCAGGGGAAGTGGTGGATTCCCCTACACTGGGCAGCTTCAAGACTCAGCTTGCCAGGGTGCTGGGCCAGCTCCTTTCAACTGGACTATTAACTAGAAAGATTCAACCAGATGATCCTTGGGGTCCCTTTCAACCTGGCATTCTGTGATCCTGTGAATCATTTAGGTTGGGAGAAACCTTTCAGACCATAGAGTCCAACCCTTAAGCCAGCACTGCCAGGGCACCACTAAACCATGGCCCTCAGCACCACATCTACACAGCTTGGGAACCCCTCCAGGGACTCCACCACTGCCCTGGCAGCCTTGACAACTCTTTTTGGGAAGAGGCTGTTCCTCATGTCCAACCTAAACCTCCCCTGGCACAGCTTGTGGCTGTATCCTCTCATCCTAAGACTTGTGGGTCTCTGAGTGATGATCTGGGCATCCTTTGGGGGGAAGAAATTGTTCCTCATGTCCATCCTAAACCTTCCCTGGCACAACTTGTGGCTATATCCTCTCATCCTGTGACTTTTGGGTCTGATCTGGGGGTCCTGCCCCTTGCTTTCACGAAGGAGACCCTGCAATCAGAGTCAGCAAAGGGCTGGGTGTGAGCAGCCCCAGAGCTCTGCTCCGTGGGATCATCTCTTAGTCGTGTGACTTCTGCTCTCCAGGGGCTGGCTGCTGAAACCCCTCAGGTCATGGGGGGCTTTCCCCCCTCTCTGCCCCTCCGACAGGGCTCTTGATGATAATGGGACTTTGCACAGCTCCCATGAACCATTCACACTCAGAACCCCAAAAAGAGGCACGGGGTGGCAGAGGCAATTAAAAGGGCAGCTCAGCTCAGCTCAGCTTTCTGGCTAGACAGCCTTCTCCTAAAATAAGCAGCAGCTGGAGCATCCACCTCCCAGCAGAAAGGCCTCCTCTCTCTGGGCCAGGTCCCACAGCCTTTCAAAGCACAAAAGGCTTAGCTCCCTGGGTGCTGGGCCAAGGTGCAGGGCTTGGGGCTGGTGCAGGCTTCACTTCTGCTGGTGCCTGGAGCTGGGCACAGCTGTAGGGCTTGGGAGGGGGTGAGGTGAAAGCTCTGCTGTTCAGATCTGGGATGGAAGCCTTTTCTGTGCTGAAGCATGGAAGGAGGTTGCAGTTTAGTATCTGGACATCCTTCTTCACCTGAGTGAGTATAAGAAAGACATTAAGGTGCTGGAGCAGGTACAGAGAAGGGCAGCAAAGCTGGTGAGGGCTTTGGAGAGCATTTCTTATGATGAGAGGCTGAGGGAACTGGGGTTGTTCAGCCTGAAGGAGAGAGGCTGAGGGGGAGACCTTGTTGCTCTTTACAGCTACCTGAAAGGAGGTTGGAGTGAGGCTGGCCTTGGTCTCTTCTCCCAGGTAACTAATGACAGGACAAAAGGCAGTGGCCTCAAGCTGTGCAAGGGGAGGTTTAGATTGGGGATCAGGAAAAATGTCTTTGCTGCAAGAGTGGTCAGGGATTGGAAGAGGCTGCCCAGGGAGGTGGTGGAGTCCTCATCCCTGGATGGCTTAGAAAATGAGTAGATGTGGCACGTTGGGGCATGGTCTAGTGGTCATGGGGGTGTTGGGTAGAAAGTTGGACTTGTTGCAAAAGGCCTCTAGGATCATCCTTAGTGATCCTATGATTTAGGACCTGGGCTTTAGGATCACTTGAGCTGCCCTAGCCCCTCTATGTCCCCACTGACTGAGCACAGGCAGAGCTTGAAGGGTCAGGTGTGGCTGAGGCAGGGAGGGTTCCCTGCTTGGCTGGCTGGTACCAGTGGAGCACATGGGACAGCAGTGTGAGAGCCAGACTGGGACTTCTGGAAGTGAAGCACTGGTGGCTGCTCCTGCCTAAGGAACATGGTGCCCAGGTGGCCAAGAAGGCCAATGGCATCCTGGCTTGCATCAGGAACAGTGTGGCCAGCAGGAGCAGGGAAGTCATTCTGCCCTGTGCTCAGCACTGGTTAGGCCACACCTTGAGTCCTGTGTCCAGTTCTGGGCTCCTCAGTTTAAGAAGGACATTGAGAGACTTGAAGGTGTCCAGAGAAGGGCAACAAGGCTGGGGAGAGGCCTTGAGCACAGCCCTGTGAGGAGAGGCTGAGGGAGCTGGGGTTGCTTAGCCTGCAGAAGAGGAGGCTCAGGGGAGACCTTCTTGCTCTTTCCAACTGCCTGAAGGGAGGTTGTAGCCAGGTGGGGGTTGGTCTCTTCTGCCAGGCAAGCAGCACCAGAACAAGAGGACACAGTCTCAAGCTGTGCCAGGGGAGGTTTAGGCTGGAAGTGAGGAGAAAGTTCTTCCCAGCAAGAGAGGTTGGCCATTGGGATGTGCTGCCCAGGGAGGTGGTGGAGTCACCATCCCTGGGCATTCAAGAGGGGACTGGATGTGGCACTTGGTGCCATGGTCTAGTAGTCATGAGGTCTTGGGTGCCAGGTTGGGCTTGATGATCTTTGAGGTCTTTCCCAACCTTGTTGATTCTATGATTCTATGGTGCACATGGAGGTGGTGTTCAGAGAGGTGGTGGAGTCTCCATCACTGGAGACATTCAAAAGTAGCCTGGATGTGGTCCTGTGTGACCTTCTCCAGGTGTACCTGCCATGGCAGGGAGGTTGGACTTGATCCCTGGAGATCACTTCCAACCTCTACCATTCTGGGAGGTAAACACAATGTCACTGAAGTGAATGAAGCACTGCTGCAGGGTAGTTTGGCATGGGAAGTGTGAAGGGGAGGGGAAGGCAAAGCTGTCTGTGACGAGCAGAGGCTGCTCTGGGTGGTTTCAGTCTGCCCTGGTGAGCAGGACCTGAATTTGCTTTGTTGCAATGCCTGGAAGCAAGATGCGGAGCCAAGAGGCAGGGCTGATGCTCCAAAGTCAGGCACAGCAGACATTACTCAACGGCACAGGATGTTCCCTGCAGGCATGGCTTTGCTGGGGGAGGCCTGGATCATCCCTGCTGGGAGGCTGGATCATCCCTGCTGGGAGGCTGGATCATCCCTGCTGGGAGGCTGGATCATCCCTGCTGGGAGGCCTGGACCATCCCTGCTGGCCCAGCTGAGGGCTGCACCTCACTCCCCACGGCAAATTCCACTCTCAGCAAGTGCAGCTTGGGAGGATTTAGCTAGGAAGTGTGATGGCTTCCTTGGGAGCAGACACTGCCCTGGGCATCCCAGAGGGCCTCATTTCCACACCAAGGGCTGCAGGTTGCTGAGCTGAAGCCTCTCTTTGTGGGGCAGTTTCGCCACATGGCAGCTCTCTGCTGCAGAAAGCTGTTGCTTGCAGCAGGGGAGTGAAGCAGGATGTCTTCTGGAGCGTGTGGCTTGAGCACTGCAGAGGGAAAACTAAGTTCAAATGGATGCAGTGTGACTGGACACAGTCTCAGGCTGCACCAGGGGAGGTTTGGGCTGGAGGTGAGGAGAAAGTTCTTCCCAGCAAGAGAGATTGGCCCTTGGGATGTGCTGCCCAGGGAGGTGGTGGAGTCCCCATCCCTGGAGGTGTTCAAGGGGGGATTGGATGTGGCACTTAGAGCCATGGTTTGGTTGTCAGGAGGTGCTGGGTGATGGGTTGGACTTGGTGATCTCTGAGGTCTTTTCCAACCTTATTGATGCTGTGATTCCAACCTTATTGATCCACTGATTCTATGGATTTGAGGAGAACTTAATGGTTCCACTATTCAACCTCAGCCTGTCTTTGGTTAAATCAAGCCATAGTGACATGGCTTTTAACCTTCCTTTTTCCCTTTGGCTTTCAAACCTCTCACCCTGCTGTGGGTGGTGTGGAGGCAATGATTTGATCACAGTTTGTAACTGAAATACTAAATAAGTCTTGAGGCCTGAAGAGGAATCTTGTGCCTAATGATGGCCTTGGAACATGGAGAAGAGAAGGCTGAGAGGAGACCTCATTGCTCTATACAACTCCCTGAAAGGAGGCTGGTGTGAGGCTGGGTTTGATCTCTTCTTCCTAGTAACTAGAGACAGAACAAGAGGCAACTGGCTTAAGTTGTGCCAGGGGAGGTTTAGGTTGGAGATTAGGAACAAGTACTGCAAGAGTGGTCAGGGATGGGAACAGGCTGCTCAGGGAGGTGGTGGAGTCTCCATCCCTGGAGGTGTTTAGGATGTGAGGCACTTGGTGCCATGGTTGAGTTGATCAGATGGTGTTGGGTGATAGGTTGGACTGGATGATCTCAGAGGTCTTTTCCAACCTGGTCTTTTCTAACCTGGTGTTCAAGAAGCTCTAGATGTGGCACTTTCTAACCTGGTGTTCAAGCTGGTGGGAGCAAAACAGGGGCAGGAACATGAGACTTGGGACCTCAGTGCTCCCCAGTTCTCCCCTGCCTGAGGAGCCAGCTCAAAGCATGGTCTTTTCCCCCCACTCTTGGATGGTTTGTGCCTCAGCCCTGCCTGGCTATTGTGGTGAATTAATCCGTGCTGCATCCTTCAAGACCTCTCAGGGGTGGCTGCCAATCCTCCTTTTGAGCTCAGCCGTTAGGAGGCAAGGGCAAGGCAGAGAGCTTTGCGAGGGTGGCCCCGTGCTGGGGCGTTGGGAGGTCGCTCTGTCAAGCTGCAGCAGCTCATGGGCTGGAGCAGCCGTTTGCTTGCTTGTTTATTTGTTTGTGTTTAGGGTCGTTTGGGCGGCTGGTTTTGCTTTTCACACGGGGAGTTACACACCCATGAAGCCTGGAAATAGCTGGGCAGTGACTCACTCACGCAGGGGCCGCTTTCACTGCTCTGCCCTGGGAAGCAGCTGCGTTTGGCAGCTGGGGGAGGGCGGGGGGAAGGCTCTTCACAAAAGGTTTGACTCCACGAGAGCAGGAGGTTTCACTCCCTGGGTGTTTGGTTTACCTCCCAGCTGGGTGTCTCCGGCTTGCCACGCGTGCTGGCTTTTGTGTTTCTGCCGCAGCTCAGCGCCCAGGGCCTGAGGTGAAGCTGGGGGGAGAAGCTTTGCCTTGAAGCTCGCCCCTCCAGCCCCCGATGGAGGCTGACAAGAAAGCTTTCTGCAAGGGCTTCTTGGGATAGGATGAGGGGGAATGGGTTGAAGCTGGAGGAGGAGAGCTTTAGACTGGAGATTAGGATTCAATTCCTGCCAGTGAGGGTGGTGAGACACTGGAACAGGTTGCTCAGGGAGGCTGGGGATGCCCCTCAAGGCTAGGCTGGATGATGCCTTGAGCCACCTGGGCTGGTGGGAGGTGTCCCTGCCCATGGCAGGGGGGTTGGGTTGGAACTGGATGATCTTTAAGGTGATCTTTAACCGTTCCTGTGCTGTTAAGTTTCTGACTAGCTGGGGGATGCAGCTGCTGGCGAGGTCCTCAGCACAGGCACCATGCTGCTTCAGCTTTAGGATGATTTGTACTGAGGCAGAACAAGTGGTAGGGCCAGGACCCTTCCCAGGGAGCAGGGACAATAAAATGTGAGCTGAAGCCTGCAGAATCACAGAATGATTTGGGTTGGAAGGGACCTTAAAGATCATCCAGTTCCAAACCCCCTGCCACGGTCACGTCATGGGCAGGGACACCTCCCACCAGCCCAGCTTGCTCAAGGCATCATCCAGCCTGGCCTTGAGGGGCATCCACAGCCTCCCTGAGCAACCTGTTCCAGTGTCTCACCACCCTCACTGTCAAGAATTGAATCCTAATCTCCAGTCTAAAGCTCCCCTCCTCCAGCTTCAACCCACTCCCCCTCATCCTATCCCCAGGGGCCTCTACCTCAGCACAAATCATCCTAAATCTGAAGCAGCATCCTGCCTGTGCCCTGGACCTCACCAGCAGCTGCATCCCCCAGCTAGTCAGCAGCTTCACAGGGGACGATGCCAAGGCCACGGGGTGGGGGTCTCCCTGTCTGTGGTGCCAGCACTGAGGTGTCTGTCTGTCTGTCTGTCTTTCCCCAGAGTGGCTGCAGTCTGTCCAAGCGATGATGATCCTTTCGGTCATCTTCAGTGTCTTGTCCCTGTTCTGGTTCTTCTGCCAGCTCTTCACCCTCACCAAGGGTGGGAGGTTTTACATCACTGCATTCTTCCAAATCCTTGCTGGTAAGTGGGGCTTGATGGATGGGGAGAGAGGAGGGGTGGGGGTGGTCTGTGTGATGCTGGAAGCGAGCATGCTCTGGGGTGCTGAAACAGGAGAGCCACTGAATGGCCTCCTGCATGGCTTAGTGATGGGGAAGGGGGATGAAACATTTGGGTCTGTTGAGGTCTCACACTGCTGGCTGACAGAGATGGGCAGCAGGGCCCTGACAGCCAAGGTGGGCAGGGGCTGGGCTGCACTACAGCTTTGTCTGTGGTTCAAGGGAAGTGGTGAGTGGAGGTAAGGGCAAGAAGAGATGCACAAGGTCAGTTGGCTCTGTTGTGCAGTATCAGGGCAGGATGTGTCCCACCCCAGGATGGGGCCCATCTCTCAGGGTCTATGACATGTGTCTGGCCCTGGGCCACCTGATCTAGCTGGAAGTGTCCCTGCTGACTGTGGGGGGGCGTTGGACAAGATGACTTTTAAGGGTCCCTTCCAACCCAAGGCAATGTGTGACTCTGTATCCAAGCTCTGCCCTTGCATCATGGAAGGTGCAAGAGGGACACTGCCCCAGCCAGGAAGGTTTTGGAGGGGCAGGGTGCCAGACCCACCCAGCTGGAGGCAAAGCTCTGCTGGTGGTGCTGGGTGGTGGGACATGCATGGGGGCTGCCAGACTGAGGGCTCTGCTTGCTCAGCTCTCAGCTTGAGGTGGGGTGCTGAGGGTGCAGGCTGGCTGTGCTGGGACCCACCTTTGGTGGGCTGGGCAGTGTTTCCACAACTGCTGGCGGGCTGGGGGAAGCAGGGAGGATGAAAGAGGATCCAATGATTATTTATAAACCTAACCAAGAGGGGGCCTGGTGCTCTCCACGTCAGCAAAGAGCCTGCTGGAGCTGCAGGGTGAGCCAGCTGACTCTGACCCCTCAGCCACTATTTTTAACTCTTAGAGAGCCCAGCAGTGGCAGTGAGCCAAGGTTCATGTCCTACATTGTGGTTCTACCAAATATAGCTGCTGGCAAGCCACTGGCTCCATTTACCTTTCCATCTATGAAACCAGGGGAGAGGCTTCTCAAGCATTCAGAGCAGGAACATTCAACCATGCACCAAGGTTCTGCCTGCCTGGGCAGGAGACTAAGCAATTAGATGTGAGCCTAAAAGCCAGCCTAGCTCCTGCCACTAAAGCAGTGGAGAAAACTCATCCACTGACTTTAGATGAAGCTTCACAGAGCCATAGAATTGTCAGGGTTGGAAGGGACCTCAAGGCTCAGACAGTTCCAAACCCCCTGCCACGGGCAGGGACACCTCACACTGCAGCAGGTTGCTCACAGCCACATCCAGCCTGGCTGCAAACACCTCCAGGCAGGAGGCTTCCACCACCAAGCTTCTGGGCATCCTTTAAGCCTCTGGCCTCCACTCAGCCTGGAAAAGCCTTCAGCTGACCTGGATTAAAAAGGGTGGCATGGAATCTGTCCTGAGTGTACCTGCTGCTTGGCCAGCAGGCAGGAGGTGAGTTCAGATCAGTTCACTGTCTCGGAAAGATGGATGTGTAGAAACCCATTAGAGCCCTGGAGACAAGGAGGGGAAATGGGCATTAATAATGCAGTTATCTGCCTGAGAGCTTCTCTAAGAGATCTGGCAGCAGAAGGCTTCTCTCTCATGAGTGACTGCTGGGGAAATCTCATTCTCAGAGGAAGAGAAAATGGGATTGCAACCCTCCTGTCCCTGCTGGGTCCTAAGGGGGGATAGGATCAGGCCTACTGTCTCTTTCCTTGTTGAAGCAGGAGACAAATCCATCCTCAGCCAGCATGAAGGACAGGAAAAGTGTGACCTGATCACCATGAAGCTTCCTTGTGGCCTCCTATGCAGAGGTCTGGGTCTGAATGGACCATGCAGAGCTGGGCATTGGTAGCCATCCTTGCTGTGTTCCCTGGCCAAGGCTGGAGGAGGGGGCTCGAGGCAGCTGTGGTCTTTGTGGCTCTGAGTTTCAGGGTTGTTGGTAGGAAACTGGAGAGCATGTCAGCACTGGAGATCCCACTTGGAGGTGTGGATGGCTCTGCTCAAAGGAGCTGAACCTGATGTGGTCTGCTTGCAGCTTGCTGTCTAAAGCCACTGGAGGAAGTTCCAGTGGCCTTCAGGCTCTGCAGTTGTTCATCCACACCTTGCAATGCCCTGGCACCACAAAGCTCTGCTGCAGGTCTGCAGACTTGCCTTAATGCTCAGCTCCTGCAAAGCTGGAGAGGACCTCCCTCCTCCTGGGATGGGATGAGAAGGCTCTTCCTGAACTCTTCCATCACCTCACACCTCCTCCTGGGGGTCGTGCAGCTTGGCAAAGCTGAGGGTCTCCTGGTTTGGAGCCTGAGCAACAGCAATACTGGACCTGAGTCAGTGGGTGCCAGAAGCACAACCACTGTTGGATGGCAGAGCTGGGCAGCAGTGCCCTGAGAGCCAGCAGAGAGGGCAGGGGCTGGTCTCTATTATGACTTTCTCTGTAGCTCCACAGAAGTGAGGAGAGGAGGTCATCTGGGGGTGTTGTGCAGTGGCAGGGCATGGTGCATCCCCACCATCTTCTCCACACTGCTTGGAAATATGCCCTGACAAGCCTTGCCCCCCACAGCTCCTTTAGCTCTTGCTGAGCATTGCTCAGCTCCCCTCTGGGGCTGCTCTTCTGCAGGCTCTCAGCCCCAGGGCTCTCAGCCTTTGCTCCTCACAGAGCTGCTCCAGGCCCCTCAGCATCTTTGCAGCTTCCACTGGAGTCTCTCTAGCAGTTCCTTGTCTCTCTGAACTGGGGAGCCCAGAACTGGACTCCGGATGTGGCTTCACTAAGGCAGAGTAGAAGGGGAGAAGAATGTCCCTCGACCTGCTGGCCACACTCTTCATGCACTTCAGGAGACCATTGCCCTTCTTGACCATGAGGGAACTTGTTGCCCACCAGGACTCCCAGGACCTTCTCTGCAGAGATCACCACCTTGTCTGCACTGGTGCAGGGGGAGGTTATTCCTCCCCAGGTCACAGGAGCACAGGATGGACATTGAGAGACTTGAAGGTGTCCAGAGAAGGGCAAAGAGGCTGGAGAGAGGCCTTGAGCACAGCCCTGTGAGGAGAGGCTGAGGGAGCTGGGGTTGCTTAGCCTGGAGAAGAGGAGGCTCAGGGGAGACCTTCTTGCTCTCTACAACTACCTGAAGGGTGGTTGAAGCCAGGAGGGAGCTGGTCTCTTCTCTCAAGCAACCAGCACCAGAACAAGAGGACACAGTCTCAAGCTGTGCCAGGGGAATTTTAGGCTCGAGGTGAGAAGAAAGTTCTTCACTGAGAGAGTTGTTAGCCATTGGAATGTGCTGCCCAGGGAGGTGGTGGAGTCCCCATCCCTGGAGGTGTTCAAGAGGGGCTTGGATGTGGCACTTGGTGCCATGGTTTAGCCACGAGGTCTGTGGTGCCAGGTTGGACTCGAAGATCTTCGAGGTCTCTTCCAACCTTGGTGATTCTGTGATGTTAGGGATTGGAAGGGACCTCCAAAGATCCTCCACTTGCTGATGCGTTTTTGCTTGCAGGTTGCAAGCAGGTTGTCCTTGCCTGCAGGTTGTCCTCCCCTCCCTGAGCAGGTCCTGCAGGCCCAGCCCGGCGCAGATGCTGCGGGAGTGCAGTCCGAGCCGTCGCCTCCCTTTGGCCCCGTTCCTCAGGAGGACAATCACTGCTGTTATTTGCTGCTGTCTGTAGGTGCCCAGCGTGGCCACAGGCCTGTGCCCTGTCCCCCCAGCCCGGGGCAGGGCTATTGTTGTGCTGGCTGTGCATGGGCTGGGGCAGTAGGAGTTGCTCAGAGAATGGAAAGTGCCCCAGCGGCGCCTCGCTGAAACGTGTTCCCACTAATGCACTTTGCCAGAACAAAGGAGCAGTGTCAAGTGGAACTGCAGCTCAAATATCACCCTGCTTAAATGTAGGTGGTCCTGAGGTCCGTGCAGGACGGGTGGGGGGGGGGGGTTGGAACTCAGCTCCAACAACAGCCCCACCACTGTATAATAGGAGTGCTGGGATGGACTGAAAGAGCTTGTTTTTTGGGGGCAGGAATAGAGGTGGCTTTGTGTGAGCTCTGGCCAGTCCCTAATGCTGATGGGCTGGTTTTGAAACAAAGCTGAACCGTGCCTCACCGGAGCCAGGCCTGGCTGCACAGCCCTCGGGGAGCCCACGGCTGGGCAGGGTGGACAACAGCAGCTGGGAAAGAGGGACAAGCCACAAGCACAGCAGAGCAGGGTTGGTAGCTGAGGTCCTCACACAGCCCTGGGGGATGGCAAGGCACAGACCTGCCTGGCCAGAGCAGTACTGGCTCCAGCTGTGTTGCCTGAGCAGGAGATAAAGTGTTGTGCCTTGAAAGGAATGAGGTTTGTGCCTGACCTCTTGCAGCAGCTCTGGTAGCGTGGCTCAAGCTACAGGCTGGGTTTTAAATAAGCCACCCAAGGGAGTGGGGCAGGTTTGGAGTGGGAGCTGGAGCCGGGGGGATAGCCAGTGCTTGCCTGATGAATGGATGAGCCCAGGTGATGCTCTGTCTTTAACTGCTCATGGGGTTCTTGCTTTGCTTGCTCCAAGTGCTCCTCCTTTGCTTGCCCCATGGATTCTAGCTGTGCAAGCTCCAGGGGCTCCTGCTTTGTTTGCTCCAGGGGCTCTGGCTTTGGTTAGTCAAGAGCCTTCTCCTTTGCCTGCCCCAGGGGCTCCAGCTTTGCCTGCCCCAGGGGCTCCAGCTTTGCCTGCCCCTGGGGCTCCAGCTTTGCCTGCCCCAGGGGCTCCAGCTTTGCCTGCCCCTGGGGCTCCAGCTTTGCCCGCTCCAAGGGGTCCTGCTTTGGTTGGTCAAAAGCCTCTGGCTTTGCTTGGTCAAGAGCCTCCAGCTTTGCTTGCCCCATGGGCTTTAGCTTTGCTTGGCCCAGGGGTTCCATCTTCACTTGGTCCAGGGGGTCCTGCTTTACTTGCTGACCCTGGCAGAGATGTCTTCACTCACCTGCAGCCAGGGCACAGCCCCCAGCATCACACTCCCCAATCATTCTGTGGTCTTCCAGAAGATGAAATACAGGGGGTCAACAATAAAAGCAGTTTCCCATGCTGGGGGTGGGTGTTATCCTCTCTGGCTCTGAGTTTCCAGCAGGAAGCTGCTTGTGTGCTAGGAAAAGAAGAGGTGGCCTCAAGTTGCACCAGGGGAGGTTTAGGTTGGTCCTTAGAAGAAACTTCCTGACTGAAAGGGTTCTCAAAGAACTGAAGCAGGCTTCAGCCCCATCCATGGATGTGCTTCAAAGACACAGAGATGTGGTGCTGAGGGCCTTGGTTTAGACAATGGTTGGACTGGATGATTTTGAAGGTCTTCTCCAACCAAAATGATTTGGGGCTTTTTAGTCTGGAGAGGAGAAGACTGAGAGAGGATCTAATAAATGTCTGTAAATATGAGAGCTGGGGGTCAGGAAGAAGGGGACAGCCTCTGCTCACTTGTGCTCTGCGATAGGACAAGGGGCAGTGGATGGAAACTCCAGTACAGGAGGTTCCACCTCAAAAGGAGGAGGAACTTCTTCCCTGTGAGGGTCCCAGAGCCCTGGGGCAGGCTGCCCAGAGAGGTTGTGGAGTCTCCATCTCTGGAGCCTTTCCAGCCCTGTCTGGATGTGTTCCTGTGTGACCTGTGCTGGATTCTATGGCCCTGCTCTGGCAGGGGGGTTGGACTGGATGATCTTTGTGTCCCTTCCAACCCCTGACATCCTGTGACCCCAAGATCCAGAGAGACATCTTGAGTTCTTTCTGTTTCTTTTCCTTAATGGCTGAACCACTCTGAGTGAGACAGAGAAAAGCCTTCTCAGAGTGATCTGCTTAACTCCAGCAGCCTTAGAAAGGCAGAGCATTGATCCTGTGACGATTCTAACCCTTTCCCCCCCACCCTGTCCTTCCTTCCCCGCTCTGTCCCCGGCAGGACTCTGCGTGATGAGCGGCGCTGCCATCTTCACAGTGAGGCACACGGACTGGCAACAAGCCTCGGAAAACACCTCCTATGGCTTTGCCTACATCCTGGCATGGCTGGCCTTCCCCCTGGCCCTCGCCAGCGGCATCATCTATGTCATCCTCCGGAAGCGCGAATGACGCCGCGGGGAGGCGGCCAGACCCCACCCAGGGCACTGACGGCGTCCGAGGAGGAGGAGGAGGAGGAGGTGGAAGGAGGGGGGGGGGGGAGGAGGGAAATAGACGAGAAAACGGAAAAGAGAATTAACCAGAAATCAACAAACAAACACAACCAAACCAAACTAAAAAAAAAAAAAGGGAGAAAAGACCAAAAAAAATAAAAAAGGAGGAAAAAAAAAAAAGGAGAGGGGAAAAAAAAAGGAGAGGGAAAAAAGGAGAGGGAAAAAAAAAGGAGAGGGAAAAAAAAGGAGAGGGAAAAAAGGAGAGAGAAAAAAAAAGGAGAGGGAAAAAAAGGAGAGAAAAAAAAAAGAGGGAAAAAAAGGAGAAAAGGGAAAAAAAGGAGAAAAGGACAAAAAAAAAAGAGGAAAAAGGGAGGGAAAAAAAAAGAGGAAAAAGGGAGGGGAAAAAAAGGAGAAAAGGAAGAAAAAAAAAAGGAGGAAAAAATAATTAAAATAAAAGGGCAAAGGAATAAACCCTCCCAAAATCAAACCCTCCCTTCCCACCCACCCCAATAAAAAGGAAACACTCAAAGGGTTACTTGTTAATTGAAGATGTATATAGTATCTATGGTTTAAAACAAACCTATTTATAACACTTTTTACATGTATGTACATAGTCTCGTTTGCTTTCGTTGACCCTATGCTGCCTTTGAAAGCCTAAAGCAAGTGCCTAAGGATCTATTACTCCTAACAATGTAACATGAGCGTGGTGATTTTATGGGGTTTTTGGTGTTTTGGGTTTGTTTTTTTTTTCCTCCCCCTCCTCTCTGACCTGAACTCTCCCTTCCCCCACCCCGTCCCAGCCCGTATGGAGCCGTCAGAGCCGCCCCCCGCCCCGGCGGCTCTGAGCGGTTTGGGGCTGGTGCGAACGGGAGCGACGCCTGTTGACACCAGCTGAAGGGCTTGGTCCTCGCTCCTGCCACATGCTGTGATCTTGGTAATCGAAGTGCAGGTCCAGGATCTGACCGGGAGAAGCTTCCCAAAGCTTTGAAGGGATTTCGGAGCAAAGGCTTTGATTGCCCCCCACCCCCGAGCGCCCTCCGTGACTTCATGCGCCTAAGTGACTTTAATGTGCCTAAATTCCCTCCCTGCCTCCCACCACACCCCCTGGGAATTTGGGCTTTTGAAATCGCTTAGGTCGAACGGCAAAACCCAGCGTGGGCTGTCCTCCTTCAGCCCCGCAGGCTCTGGGGGTGCCGGTGGGGGCTGTGTGCCGAGCCGTGCCGTGCCGTGCCGTGCCGAGCTGCCGGGGCAAAGCGAACTGCGTTTTATCCTTGCCGTGGAGCTAAAGTACAGCTGAGAAACAAAGAAGCTAAGCCCAGTATAGCAACGAAATCCAATAGCAGATGTATGAAATGGTGCTATCTATTTACCATTCCTTATATTGCTAAAGCCATTTTAACCCTTCTTCACTGGAAAAGTCACTTAACAGCCTTGAGGTTAAACAGCAGAAGCTAGAGGCCAGAGATTAATTCTGTGGACTATACATGAGCTGTAACTGCTTTTGTACTTAGATCTGCTCTTACTGTTATTATTATTGTTGTTGTTATTATTTTTAATAAAGCATTTATAACTGAGGTCCTTTTTTTTTCCACCCCTATCCCCCCCATTCCACCCCCCCCACCCCCACCCCTTTCCCGTGGTCAAGAGGAACAGAAAAAGCTCCAGGCAAGAGCCCTCTGGGTGGAGGGCTGCTGGTGGAGCAAGGTGTCTGTCCCTCTGTCTGTGTGGCTGATGTGTCTGGCCATGAATTGAAGGGGCACCTTGCACAGACCCCAGGCTGCCCTCTGAGGACTCCAGACACTGCGTTGCTGTTGTTGTCTTTGTTTCATTGTGGTTGTCTTTGGGTTTGTTGGTTTGTTTTGCTTTGCTTTTCTGATTTTATACCGACTGTGTGGACTAAGAAGCAATGAAATAAAAGTCAGAATAACTCAGTTGCTTCTGCTCTCTTTGGCACTGTGGGGTGGGGGTGGGGGAGGGGGAGGGTGATAAACTGGCCTGAGTTCCACCAGTCTGCTTCCATGGCCATTCCCTGAAGGGGCTCTGTGATGGAGTGGCTCAGCCTGGAGAAGAGAAGGCTCCAGGGAGGCCTTGTGGTGGCCTTGAAGTGCTTCAAGGAACCCATCAGAAAGCTGGGGACAGAGTTTTGAGCAGGGCCTGTGGTGACAGGACAAGGGGAGACGGTTTGAAACTCAAAGAAGGAGATTGGAGAGATGGAAGAACTGTTTGACCCTGAGGGTGGTGAGAGCCTGGCCCAGGTTGCCCAGAGAGCTGGGAGCTGCCCCATGGCTGGAAGCATTGCAGGTCAGGTTGGTTGGGGCTGTGAGCAACCTGTTCTGGTTGGGGATGTCCCTGCTGGCTGCAGGGGGTTGGACTGGGTGAGCCTTGAAGATGCCTTCCAACCTAAACCATCTCAAGATTCTAAAGCAAAGGGCAAAAGTAAGAAAGGCTGGCATTTTCCTGTGGCTTTTTTGGGTTTCCTGATGTGGATGCTGCCCTTTGCTATCAGCCCCCAGGTGCTTTGCTTTTAACCCTGAGCTGTTTTGCTTGCTGAATGCAGGGATGTTGGACTGGATGAGCTTTGAAGGTCCTTTCCAACCCAAACCATTCTAGGGTTGTATGCCTTGGAGCAGATTTGTGGGGGCAGTTCATGCTGATGAGAGGCTCCGGGCTGGCTGTGTGGCAGATGCACCTGTGCCAGAGGGGTAAGACTGTGCCAGAGGGGTAAGACTGTACCAGAGCTAGTGCTGGGGCCAGGAACTGAGCTCAGCTCAGCTAGTGCCTGCTCATCTTTCTGCCTCTGTGCTACAATGCTCCCTTGATGTGCCCACCAAACCCAGAAGGCAACAGCCAGGCAGCAGCTGGCAGGGCTGCGCTGGTCCCATCCCCATCTCCTGAGCAAGGGATGGTTCAGGTCAGCATCAGCTGCCCTGGGGGGATCCGGCCAGCTCTGCCACCCAGCACAAACAGCAGGAGGCTTTCAGTGCTGTGCACCCAAACAGCCAGAGCCTGGGGGTGCAGTTAGGGCTGGGGGATTAGCACATTGTGTGCAGTGTGTGCAGCATTAATGGCTGGCACGGAAGCCGCCGCACTTCCGCTCCTCATTCACTTGGCTATTAAATACCAGAGCTGATGAAGCAACTGGTGCTGGCAGAAGCACAATGGCCCTTGCAAGGCCGTCTGTCGAGGCCAGTTGTTAACATCAGGCCACATCCCAAAGCCCTCAACCCTGCCTCATCCCAAAGGAAAAGAGCAGGAGTTGCCTCACCTCTCCTCGGCCGCCCGGCGCAGAGCCTGGGCAGGGCGGTGTGACCCTGCTGGCTTCACGGCTGGGGCTCCGGCTCCGTGGTCTTCCAGCTGAGAGTAGTTCCAGCCTGCTCATTGTGCTGAGCTGTGACTAAGCCTGGGAGGATATCTCGCTTGCTGAGGCAGCATTCATGCCCCTGTGAGCCGCAGTGCTGGGACACGTGGTCCTCCTGGGTCCTGCCGGGCAAAGCAGACATGGATTTCCCTTCTGAGGACCAGCCAGGAGCGCAGGTGGGGGTTTTTCCCCTCTTACAGCGAAACTAAAGATGCTCTTTTCCACTCCAGATCAATACTCAGGAAGCACAAAAAAGCTCAGTGCTTCATTGTTTCCCCACTCAGCATGGTGCTCCCCAAGGGTTCCATCTGTTTAAGGTGTGAACAGCATCACTTAGAATCATAAAATCACTAAGGTCGGAAAAAGAACTTTAAGATCATCACCCAACAGCACCATGGCCACTAAACCATGGCCTGAAGTGCCATGGCCACAGGTTTCTTGAGCACCTCCAGGCATGGGGACTGCCCCACCTCCCTGGGCAGCCTGTTCCAGTCCCTGACCACTCTTACAGGAAAGAAGATTTTCCTAATATCTATCCTAAACCTTCCCTGGTGCAACTTGGGAGGCCATTCTTTGTCTCACCCAATACTAGGGAGGAGAGACCGGCCCCCACCTCACTGCAACCTCCTGTCAGGGCAATGAGGTCTCCCCTCAGCCTCCTCTTCACCAGAGTAAACCCCCCGCCCCAGCTCCCTCAGCTGCTCCTCCCCAGCCCTGTTCTCCAGACCCTTCTCCAGCTTCATTGCCTTTCTCTGGACCTGCCCCAGCACCTTCTTGGAGTGAGGGGCCAGAAACTGAACCCAGTACTTGATGTGTGGCCTCACCAGTGCCCAGTATAGAAGGACAATCCCTGCCCTGCTCCTGCTGGCCACACCGTTGCTGATCCAGGCCAGGATGCTGGTGGCCTTCTTGGCCACCTGGGCACACTGCTGGCTCATCTTCAGCCTCTGTTCTCTACAGAGCAGTTTCCAGGCACTCTGCCCCAAGCCTGGAGCACTCATGGGGTTGTTGGGACTCAAGTGCAGGGGCCAGCACTTGTCTTTGTTAAACCTCATACAACTGACCTCAGCCCATTGATCCAGCCTGGCCAGATCCCTCTGCAACACAGAATCACACAGGTTGGAAGAGATCTTCAAGATGACTTCAAGTTCAACTGATCACCCAACCCTGTCTAATCAACCAGACCTCAGCAACACCTCCAGCGATTCCTCTGTCAACATCTCAGCGCTGCATGGCCACGGGGATGGATTGCTGGAAGCATGCAGAGCAAGATGACTTCTGAAGTGGCAACAAGCTAAGGTTTGAATCCCTTTGGAAAGAGCCCACAGAGGAAATGCCACCCATGAAGGTCTCTTCCAACCTGGTTTATTCTATTCTATTCTATGTACACCAAACAATGTGCACCAGAGTTGACCTGCTCTGGGAGACCCTGTTCACCTGGCCAGGAGGGTTGGACTAGATGGGCTTCAGAGGTACCTTCTAACCCTCACCACGCTGGGATTCTGGGACTTTGCAGGAAAGGGTCTAAGCCTCTTGTAACTGATCTACAGCATCTGTCCCGCTCAGCGGTGTCTCCTTTGGGGTGACTCCATCGGGCTGGAGAAGCTCAGCGCCGTTACCCAGCCCTCAGCCACAGCTGCGGGGGCTGAGGGAGCGGGAGCTGCCGGTCCGGAGCTGCCAGCCACGTCCGGCCCCTGCACCAAGGTCCCTTTCGCTGCCTCCGACAGGCTCTTTTGACCTTTTATTTTTGGCTTAAATTCCGTCCTCCCGCGTCTTTCCGGCGGCGCACGGGAAGAGGCAGGGGAGCGGCGGAGGAACCGAGCCCCGGCCCCGATCGCGGCCCGCGGCTGCCGCCCGGTGGCTGCAAAGAGCGGCGGGAGCGGGACGAGGACCGGCATAAGGAGAGGGACTGGCGTAAGGAGAGGGACCGGGGTAAGGAGAGGGACCGGGGTAAGGACAAGGGAACGGGACCCGGGTAAGGAGAGGGACTGGGGTAAGGAGAGGGACTGGGGTAAGGAGAGGGACTGGGGTAAGGAGAGGGACCGGGGTAAGGACAAGGGAACGGGACCGGGGTAAGGAGAGGGACTGGGGTAAGGACAAGGGAACGGGACCCGGGTAAGGAGAGGGACTGGGGTAAGGACAAGGGAACGGGACCGGGGTAAGGAGAGGGACTGGGGTAAGGAGAGGGACCGGGGTAAGGAGAGGGACCGGGGTAAGGATAGAGAACGGGACCAGGGTAAGGATAGGGACCGGGGTAAGGAGAGGGACCGGGGTAAGGACAAGGGAACGGGACCGGGGTAAGGAGAGGGACTGGGGTAAGGAGAGGGACCGGGGTAAGGATAGAGAACGGGACCAGGGTAAGGAGAGGGACAGGGGTAAAGATAGGGAATGGGACTGGGGTAAGGATAGGGAGTGAGGTAAGGATAGGGACAAGGGTAAGGAGTGGGACAAGGGTAAGGAGTGGGACAGGGAGTAGGACCAGGCTAAGGACAGGGACTGGGATAAGGATGGAGACCACAGTGAGGATAGGGAATGAGGTCAGGATAGGGACTGGGGTAAGGAGAGGGACCAGGGTAAGGAGAGGGACAGGGGTAAGGAGAGGGACAGGGATAAAGAGTGGGACAGGGGTAAGGACAGGGACAGGGACTAGAACCAGGCTAAGGACAGGGACTGGGATAAGGATGGAGACCATGGTAAGGATAGGGAATGAGGTCAGGATAGGGACTGGGGTAAGGAGAGGGACTGGGACCAGGGTAAGGATGGAGACCAGGATAAGGATATGGACAGGGGTAAGGACAGGGACAGGGACTCAGACTGGGGTAAGCATAGGGTCAAGAAGAGGCTGCAGGGGACCTTACTGCAGCCTTTCAGTGCTGATCAGAAAGCAGGGGACAGAGTTTTGAGCAGGGCCTGTTGTGACAGGACAAGGAGGGGATGGTTTAGAACTCAAAGCAGGAGATTCAAACCGGAGAGAAAGCAGAAATGTTTGACCCCGAGGGTGGTGAGAGCCTGGTCTGGGCTGCCCAGGGAGGTGGGAGATGTTCTGTTCATGCCATGGTTTAGTGGTGTGAGGTTGATGGTTGGACTCAGTGATCTTAGAGGTCTTTTCCAACCAAAACAAGTCCATGATTGTAAGCTTTGAGCAGGGTTTACCACTACTTTTTAATGAGGCTAATCAAGACAAACCTTCCAACACCACTACCGCTGGGCTTTGCCTTAACCCATCCTCTCCAGGCCTGCCCTGTCACACAGGCAGGCACAGGGGTGCTGAGGGCTGGATTTCCCCTGTGTATGTTGGAGCTGGGATGTGGTTAATGGATGTATATTTAGATCCATTCAGGACTAGACTGGAGTAGTCTCAGCCTGCTTTCAGAATCTAGCCACACTTTTTCCTTTCCATCCTATTGCCCATCCCCTGAGCCCTCCTGGCCCTCTGCCATCCTCATCCTCCAGCCTGGCCTCACACCTCTCCCTCCCTCCCTCCCTCCCATCTCTGCTGAGGGCATGCTGACCCTGCAGCCCTCCCAGTTCTCACTTGGCCATAATTATTTAATGTGCTTATTGATGCCTCCCTGAACATGACCTCTTTGTGTGGTGATGTGGGAGGTGTTTCCTGCGCTGCAGCTCCCCTCTCCCATCCTGGGGACAGGCTGTGGTTGGGAGAAGCTGCTTTAGGTCACATTCTGAGCACTAATTCAGCATCTGCAAGCGCTGAAGTGCCCTGCCTTGAAGTCAGGAGGTGCCTGAGATGCTGCAGAGGCACCCAGCAGTGTTTAGTGCTTTGGAGGGGAGAGGGGGAGTTGGACTCAATGGCCTCGAGCACAAGCCCTAGGAGGAGAGGCTGAGGGAGCTGGGGGTGTTTAGCCTGGAGAAGAGGAGGCTCAGGGGAGTCCTTCTTGCTGTCTACAACTACCTGAAGGGAGGTTGTAGCCAGGTGGGGGTTGGTCTCTTCTCCCAGGCAATCAGAACCAGAACAAGAGGACACAGTCCCAAGCTGTGCCAGGGGAGGTTTAGGCTGGAGGTGAGGAGAAAGTTCTTCCCAGAGAGAGTTGTTAGCCATTGGGATGTGCTGCCCAGGGAGGTGGTGGAGTCCCCATCCCTGGAGGTGTTCAAGAGGGGATTGGATGTGGCACTTGGTGCCATGGTTTAGTAGTCAGGAGGTGTTGGGTGACAGGTTGGACTTGGTGATCTCTGAGGTCTTTTCCAACCTTATTGGTTCTATGATCTCTGGAGGTCCCTCCCAGTCTCTAACATTCTGTGAGTCTATGATTCTCAACCTGCTTTCAGCCAAGGGTGCTCCATGCTGGGGTTGAACTCATACAGTCCTGGGCATGTTCCTGCAGGGGCTGTCCCTGGTGTGGTTTCACACTCCTTGGACCTCCCTGTGTCTGATGTTTCCTTTACCCTTCCCCAGAGAAGAGGCAGCTGTGATTGCCCAAAGCTGCAGAAAGATGCTCAGAGCTGTGCTGGGGGCTGGTGGAGCTCTTGGGCTTTGAGCTGAGCCTCACCCACAGCACTGGATGGAGCAAGTTGGTGATTACATTCCAGGACCCAGTCCCCCCTTTCATCCCTGCCTGCCAAGAGGCCATCCTGCTCTGTGTCCCCAGCCCTGTGGCTGTTCACTGGGGTTTCTGTTCTCCCTAAGCCTCCCACCATTAACGAGCCACTTTCTGCTGGGCTGATGAAAGGATAAAAGCACTGAGTTGCCCCTGCTTTGTTCACCTCCTGGGGGATAATTCAGCAGCTTTATCTTTCCCCAGAGGGCCTGCTTTCCCTGGGGGAACCTCTGGCCAGCACTTTGGAGGATGGTTTTATTGCCACTCTGCAGGCACTGGCTGGGAGAGAGGCTTTACTTTCAAAGTGCTTTAACTGCTTTGTTGCAGCCTGTGCCAGTTGTGTTTCCTTTCATAGATACTTGTGCTTTTTGGTGTGTTTTGTGGGGGGTTTTTTGGGCTCTCATTTCCCAGGGCTCCCTCTTCTCTGCCTTTGGAGACAGCCCTTGTAAAAAATCAAACCAAAACCTATCCAACCCCAAAGCACTTTCCCTGGGATGCTTTTAAGGCAAAGGCCTCTGCCCCCTTTCAGACCTCTCCTGAGACAAAAATAGGTCCCAGCCCTCTATGCCCCAGCCTAGGGGAAAGCCTTTGAAGTCAATTAAACCAAATTAGTGTCTATGATATAGATGAGCAGAGGAGCTCCCTGCTGCGTGTCTAGCCTGGCCCTTGGTATAATCTTTTAACCCCTCTGCCTTGCTCCTCCCTCGCCTCTAATGGACCACAAAGCACCTGGGAGTGGTCTGGAGCTGAGCCCATCTGCCCCGGGGCAAGGGCAGGGCTTTCCTCCTGCCCACACCAAAGGGCTGGGGAGTGCTTAATAGGGCTGGGAGTAAACTGGGGTAATGAATTACCTTCCACCTCCCTCTCCTTGTGTTCAGTGTCTCATTTTTATTTCCTTCTTTCTGATTCCCAATTAATGAGAGACATCCCCCCTCCCCCCCCCCCCCCCAGAGCCCAGGGGCATCCCAGTGTTGCCCCAGTGCCCTTGACTGTGCTGGTGGAGCTGCACCTGACCCCTGTGCAGCCTAGGAGCAGGTGGAGCAGCAGGATCTGAGCTCAGACGGTTGTTAAAGCTCTGCAGGGTGTCATTTCCCTCTGCCCCTTGCAGCCTTTTGTGTGCCTGAGGCAGGGGCTGACTGAATTTGGCCATGAACAGGGATGAGGTATGTTGGTGTTTCACTTGGTAAAAAGAGGGGGGAGGGGGTGGTGTTGGGTTGTTTTCTGAGTGTGTGGTGGGGATCTGAGGCTCCTTCAGCCTCTGTGTCGTGCTAGGAAAGCAGAATTGTGGCCTGACAGGCTGGGCAGGCTCACAGCAAGGCAGCTGAGAGGTACCTGTGTCGAGGAGTAACTGCAAGTGCAGTTATGTGCATGTATCACAGTATCACAGTATCACAGTAACTAAGGTTGGAAGAGACCCCAAGGATCATCAAGTCCAACCTGTTCCAACAGACCTCACAACTAGACCATGGCACCAAGTGCCACGTCCAATCTCCCCTTGAACACCTCCAGGGAAGGCGACTCCACCACCTCCCTGGGCAGCACATCCCAATGACGAACAACTCGCTCAGTGAAGAACTTTCTCCTCACCTTGAGTCTAAACCTCCCCTGGCACAGCTTGAGACTGTGTCCCCTTGTTCTGGTGCTAGTTGCCTGGGAGAAGAGACCAACTCCCTCCTGTCTACAACCACCTTTCAGGTAGTTGTAGAGGGCAATGAGGTCACCTCTGATCCTTCTCTTCTCCAGGCTAAACAATCCCAGCTCCCTCAGCCTCTCCTCATAGGGCTTGTACTCAAGGCCTCTCCCCAGCCTTGTTGCCCTTCTCTTGTGGGCAAGGCGAGCCCTGCGGGGGCAAGGCAAGCCCTGCGGGGGCAAGTAACCCACTGGTGGCAGCAGGGAACTGTAGCAGGTTAAGGAAGGTTCTCCTCCCTCTCCACTCTGCCCTAGTGAGGCCACAGCTGGAGCATTTGGTCCAGTTCTGGGCTCCCCAGTTCAGATGAGACAGAGAGCTACTGGAGAGAGTCTGCAAAGCTGCTGAGGGGCCTGGAGCAGCTCTGTGAGGAGGAAAAGCTGAGAGCCCTGGGGCTGAGAGCCTGCAGAAGAGCAGCCCCAGAGGGGAGCTGAGCAATGCTCAATAAGAAGTCAAGGGTGGGAGGCAAGAGGCTGGGGCCAGACTCTGCTCAGTGGTGCCCGGGGACAGGACAAGGGGCAGTGGGCACAAAGTGGAACCCAGGAGGTTCCATCTGAGCAGGAGGAGAAACTTCTTTGTTGTGGCTGCCCAAACTTTCCTTCTCTGGAGAGATTCCAAGCCCAGGTGGACACTGTGATCCTGGACAAGCTGCTGTGGTTGCCCCTGCTCTAGCAGGGAGCTTGGACTGGATGATCCCCACAGGTGCTTTCCACCCCACCTCCATGCTGGGGTTCTGTGTATTTGGGTTATCCCCTAGCAGCTGAAGAGGGCCTTGCTTTGGTTCTTCTCCTGGGAAAGCTCTTACCTGGCCTCTAGGTTCTTCTCCAACAATGCATTGCCCCCCTGGAGGTCCTGGTTCACATCCCTCAGCCCTGGCTTGATGTCTCAGGCCCTGGGATGAGCATCAAGTCTGCCTCAGGCCCTGGGTGTCTGCTGGCCATGGTCTGTGAAGTGCTCTTCTGGGGATATTCAGTGGCTTTCAAAGGATGGCTGTGGGGCTGGTCCCTCCCAGCTGAGAGCAGGGAGCAAGCACCAGGGCTGAGCTCCACCTGGGTGCCCCTGGCAGAGAGGAGTCTGCATTAGATGCTTCCCCTACTTGTCCCTCAGGCACTTTTGGATGCCCCTGAGCCACTGACAACATTTTGGTGGTCACTAGAGAAACCTGCACCCACACTTCCTGAGAAGAGGTGAGTGAAGGTGGGAGCATCACCCACCTCTTGTCCTGAGGGGTGTCAGAGCAAGCCTTGGGGACCACACTGGGATGACTGACATTGTGCTGAGACGTCCTCATGCCTTGACAAGAGCCTCCAAAGAGCTTTGAGCTCAGATGGTGGCACCAGCTGCATCTCTTCTTGGCAGGGAGGGACCAGAAGCATCCAGACATGGCCAGTGGTGGGATGGGCACACAAGCATGACATTTTCTGTTCATCCCAGAGTGCTGCATGGCTTGAATGTCCTGGTCCAGGAGAAGCTGCTCTGCAACTTACTGCTGTCTACAGCTACCTGAAGGGAGGTTGCAGCCAGGAGGAGGTTGGTCTCTTCTCCCAGGCAACCAGAACAAGAGGACACAGTCTCAAGCTGCACCAGGGGAATGTTAGGCTGGAGGTGAAGAGAAAGTTCTTCCCAGAGAGAGTTGTTAGCCATTGGGATGTGCTGCCCAGGGAGGTGGTGGAGTCCCCATCCCTGGAGGTGTTCAAGAGGAGATTGGACGTGGCACTTGGTGCCATGGTTTAGCAGTCATGAGGTGTTGGGTGGCAGGTTGGACTTGATGATCCTTGAGGTCTTTTCTAACCTTATTGATTCTATGATTCTCCAATCCTGCAGCAGCCTGGGAATGTTACCTCTGGGGCTGTTCCTGCCCAGCAGCATCCATGGCAGAGATTCCAGGCCCTGCAAGCATTTGTGTGGACAGAGGATTCAGAAAGGGCTGCATGTTCTATAAAGCATTCCTATAAATATCTCACAGCCAAATTAAACCATGAAGCAAAACCAATCCCCTGTGAAGCTGGACAGGCAACCAGACAAAATCCCTGATCCTGCAGGAGAGGGCAGTAGGCTCCTACAGAACTCAAAGCTGGCTGCTGTGTGTCCAGGGTCCTAGAGAGCTCCTGTGCTGAGAAAGCTCATCTTAGGGTGGAGCACAGCGTCCACAAGGGCTTGAGCTCGGGTTTGACAAAGCCAAGCTAAAGCTAGCTCTGTGCAAGGCCATGTCTGGGGGCAAGGCAGAGCTGCCTTGGTTTCCCCTCTTGCAAAGCAGGGATAGGAGCAGTGTGTACCTGCCAGCCTGTGCTGCATGGTGGGAGGCTGGGCTTGTCCATGGGCCCCCTGCACTGGGCAGGTGAAGTCTGTCATGGAACAGAAGGGGATCTCTGACAGGTTGGACTCGATGATCTTTGAGGTCTCTTCCAACCTTAGTGCTACTGTGATACTCTGGAGATCGAGTCCAGCCCCCTTGCCAAAGCAGGATGAGCCAGGGCAGGGCACACAGGAACACATCCAGGTGCCTTTGGGGTCTCTCCACACAAGGAGACTCCTCAACCTCTCTGGGCAGCCTGCTCCAGGGCTCCAGCACCCTCACAGCAAAGAAAATGCTCCTCCTGTTCAAATGGAACCTCCCGGGTCCCAGTTTGTGCCCAATGCGCCTTGTCCCATCAGAGGACACCACTGAAAAGAGCCTGGCTCCATCTCTTGGCCCCCCACCATTCAGATATTTATAGACATTGCTAAGATTCCCTCTCAGACTTCTCTTCTGCAGCCTAAAGCTTCAGAGCAGTGCAGAGGCACCAAGGCATGAGCCACCCATTGCTCTGAGCTACCACTGCACTGAACAAGCACCCACAGCATCCTCCTCCTCCTCCTCCTCTTTTGGGCTGGCTGAATAAAGCCAACCCTCAGCATTTGGTTTTGCTTTTTATGCACTAAGGGCTCCCAGGCAGGGCCAATTTTGTTTTAAAGCATCAACGTTCTGGCTCTAGGCTGTGAATTCACTTCACAGCCCAGCTGGGGCTGGTGCCTAGCAGTGGGCAGCAGAGGGTAGGGGATCACTTTTGGGGAAGAATTAGAATAGAATAGAATTAGCCAGGTTGGAAGAGACCTTTGAGATCATGAGTCCAACCTATCACCCAACACCATCTGATCAACTAACCCATGGCACCAAGCACCCCATCCAGTCTCTTCCTAAACACCTCCAGGGATGGTGACTCCACCACCTCCCTGGGCAGCACATTCCCATGGCTAATCACTCTGTGTAGAATTTCCTCCTAACATCCAGTCTGAACCTCCCCTGGCACAGCTTGAGACTGTGTCCTCTTGTTCTGGTGCTGCTTGCCTGGCAGAAGAGACCAACCCCCACCTGGCCACAGCCTCCCTTCAGGGAGTTGCAGAGAACAATGAGGTCTCCCCCGAGCCTCCTCCTCTCCAGGCTAAGCAACCCCAGCTCCCTCAGCCTCTCCTCACAGGGCTGTGCTCCAAACCCCTCTCCAGCTTTGTCCATTTGGTCCATGGAGCTGCTCTGCTGTGAGGACAGGCTGAGAGAGTTGGAGCTCTTCAGTCTGGAGAAGAGAAGGCTCTGAGGAAACCTAATTGTGGCCTTCCAGGATCTGCAGGGGGCTCCAAGAAAGCTGGGGAGGGACTTTTGAGGGTGTCAGGGAGGGATAGGACTGGGGAGGATGGAGCAAAACTAGAAATGGGGAGATTCAGATTGGCTGTTAGGAAGAAGTTGTTCCCCATGAGGGTGGTGAGAGCCTGGCACAGGTTGCCCAGGGAGGTGGTGGAAGCCTCCTGCCTGGAGGTGTTTGCAGCCAGGCTGGAGGTGGCTGTGAGCAACCTGCTGCAGTGTGAGGTGTCCCTGCCCATGGCAGGGGGTTGGAACTGGCTGAGCCTTGAGGTCCCTTCCAGCCCTGACGATTCCATCCTTCCCAGAGTGGATTTGTGCCTTCCCAAAACCTGCTGCTCAGCCCTTGCTGGGACTCCGTGGGGGACTATTTCCTCCGAGTCCTGAGCTCGTCTGACTAATGCCTGGCCAAATGAAATGGTCCCACAACGGGGCTTAAATCAGGACAAAAGGAAGTGCCAATAAATCTCTCTGGATGTAAACGATGTCACCTTTGAACGAGGCTGTGGGGGGGTGAAGCCATTACAGGGGAGGGCAGGCAGCTTCATGCTGTAAGGTCAGACTGGGTTATCTGATGCCCTCCAGGGCTGGGAGCAGTCTGAGCCAGTTAATATCCCTCCTCCTGTCCCATCAGCCTTGAAACCTCAGGCATGGCATGAGGCTGCTTCTCCTGCATGGAAAACCTCTTTGTACCTAGGGAAAGTCAAGGAGAGCTTTTGAGCTGGGAACTGGAGCAAGGAAAAGGAAAATGCCTTTGCTGAGGGTGGGAGGAGGAATTGTTTGCTGTTGTCTTTTAAGTGGTCTTAATGCTTCAAGTGATCTGAGGGAAGAAGTGGATGGAAAGAGAGGTGACTCTGTCCTGCTGTGCTCTGCTCAGCCCCCCACCCCCCCACCCCTGTGGTGCTGGGGCAGCTCTGGAGTGCTCAGCACAGCACAGCCAGGGACCTGTTGGAGCAGGGCCAGAGGAGGCCACAGCAATGCTGGCAGGGCTGGAAGCCCTCTGCTGTGAGGCCAGGCTGAGAGAGTTGGCCTTGGGCAGCCTGGAGAGGAGAAAGCTCCAGGGAGACCTTCTGGTGGCCTTGCAGTGCTTCAAGGGCTGAGCTGAAAGCTGGGGACAGACTTTGGAGCAGGACCTGTGGTGACAGCTCAAGGGGAGATGGTTTGGAACTCAAAGAGGGAGATTGAGACTGGAGAGAAGGAAGAAATGTTTGACCCTGAGGGTGGTGAGAGCCTGTCCAAGGTAGCCCAGAGAGGTGTGAGCTGCCCCATGGCTGGAAGCATTGCAGGTCAGGTTGGTTGGGGCTGTGAGCAACCTGTTCTGGTTGGGGATGTCCCTGCTGGCTGCAGGGGGTTGGACTGGGTGAGCCTTGAAGATGCCTTCCAACCTAAACCACCTCAAGATTCTAAAGCAAAGGGCAAAAGTAAGAAAGGCTGGCATTTTCCTGTGGCTTTTTTGGGTTTCCTGATGTGGATTCTGCCCTTTCCTAACAGCCCCCAGGTGCTTTGCTTTTAACCCTGAGCTGTTTTGCCACCCAGGTGAGCAGAGTAGGAGGGTGCCATGACTGTGGGTGGGGATTTAAGAAGTCCAGGCTGGGCTCTTAGCCTCCTCTTTGCTGTGCCTTGTGGTGTCAACCTTGGTTTCCCCAGCCCAGAACTGCCTGGGGAGGGAGAGCTGCCTGCAGCTGTGCAGGATCCTATTGAAGTGGCAGGGATCTAGTGGCATCTGGCAAGCAGGCACCACGGTGTGTGGCACTTGACACCCACAGAAATCAAGTGGGGAAGTGTGGTAGTGATGATGGCAAACTGCAGCAGGGCAGGGAATTGAACAGGCTGCCCAGGGGGGTTGTGGAGTCTCCCTCTCTGGAGGTACTCAAACCCCTCCTGGATGTGTTCCTGTGAGATCTGGTGTATGTGATCCTGCTCTGGCAGGGGGATTGGACTGGATGATCTCTTGAGGTCCCTTCCAGCCCCTGCAATGCTGTGATTCAGTGGGATGAACCCTTGTCCTCATCCATTGTTTTGCTGGGACAGAATCCCAGCTGTGGTCTGCAGGCCCTTGGCAGCTTGGAGACAGCCAGGACAGCTGACCTGAGTTATAGGATCCTAGAATGGGTTGGGCTGGAAGAAACCATAAAGATCATCCAGTTCCAACCCTCCCTCCCACCAGCCCAGGTTGCTCAAGGCCTCATCCAACCTGGTCTTGAACACCTCCATGGAGGGGACATCCCCAGCCTCCCTGGGCAACCTGTGCCAGTGTCTCCCCACCCTCACTGCAAAGAATTTCTTCCTCATCTCCACTCTCAATCTCCCTTCTTCCAGCTCAAAGCCATTGTCCCTCACCCTGTCACTCCCAGCCTTTGTCAAAAGTGCCTCCCCAGCTGTTTTGTAGGCTTCTTTCAGGTAGAGATTGACCACAGCAGTATCCCAGACCAGAAACATCCCACTCAGTAGAGAGGGGGAAGTTCGCTGAGGATGTAGGCTCCTGCTCTTATCACAGAATCAACCAGGCTGGAAAAGACCTCAGAGATCAGCAAGTCCAACCTATCACCCAACACCTAACACCTCCTGACAACTAAACCATGGCACCAAGTGCCACATCCAATCCCCTCTTGAACACCTCCAGGGATGGGGACTCCACCACCTCCCTGGGCAGCACAACCCAATGGCAAATTACTCTTGCTGGGAAGAACTTTCTCCTCACCTCCAGCCTAAACCTCCCCTGGCACAGCTTGAGACTGTGTCCTCTTGTTCTGGTGCTGGGTGCCTGGGAGAAGAGACCAACCCCCACCTGGCTACAACCTCCCTTCAGGCAGTTGTAGAGAGCAATGAGGTCTCACCTGAGCCTCCTCTTCTCCAGGCTAAGCAACCCCAGCTCCCTCAGCCTCTCCTCACAGGGCTGTGCTCCAGACCCCTCCCCAGCCTTGTTGCCCTTCTCTGGACACCTTCAAGTCTCTCAATGTCCTTCTTAAACTGAGGGGCCCAGAACTGGACACAGGACTCAAGGTGTGGCCTAACCAGTGCTGAGCACAGGGCACAATGACCTCCCTGCTCCTGCTGGCCACACTGTTCCTGATGCAGGCCAGGATGCCCTTGGCCTTCTTGGCCCCCTGAGCACACTGCTGGCTCATGTTCAGGCAGCTGTCAATCAGCACCCCCAGGTCCCTTTCTGCCTGGCTGCTCTCAGCCACTCTGTCCCCAGCCTGTAGCACTGCCTGGGGTTGCTGTGGCCAAAGTGCAGCCCCTGGCTCTTGTTCAATGCCATCCTATTGGACTCAGCCCACCTGCCTTGCTCTGCTTCCCTCTCAACCTGCTCTTCTTTCTTCTCCTGCTCCCTTCCTTCCTGCTCAGTGTGTCTCACTGTGCTGAGTGTGACTTTGTGTGCTTCACATCGGTGCTCATTTTGCTGTCTCATTAAATCCTCCTTTGCATTTCAGCCCTGATGTTTCCTTCTCCCAGCCCCCCTTCTGTGCTGGGGAGGGGGTCACCAGGTGACAGAGCAGTGGCTGTTGTTTGGCTGAAGATAGACACTGGGCTCCAGGTTTGTTATTAATAATAGATGGGGTGGGCAGGGGGGTGAAGCAAGAGGATAAGTGTCTTGCCCAAGGTGGCACCAGCTCCCCGTTGAACAGCTGCTTGCAGCCCCCCAGTGCCCTCAGTCAGCGTCCCAGGGACTGGGATGATGCATCCCTTTCTGCCTCCTGGGGATGCTCAGATCCCAGCAGTGCCTTCAGACATCCCCCACCCCCCCAAAAAAAACCCTCAGGGAAGCTGAGGTGGTGGAGGGAGGAAAGGCTGAGGAAGTGTTGGGAGGGCACCCCAAGAGCTTGACTGTTCCAATCCCTCTGTCTTCTGGGGGGAAGGAAGGATACTCTCAATTTCTGCCACACAAAGAGTAGGCCTTGGACCAGAAGGGGTTTGCCTAATTCATCATGCTTGCTTCCCACACAATCCCAGGGCTGACAAGCAGAACATTTTCAAATGGGAGAAGTGGACATAATTAATGCTCATGAATTGCAAAAGCTTCTTTATTAAAGGGCCTTTTGCTTGCCCCTGGACCATCTGCTTCATATCACTGGGCCAGGGGGGGTCCTGGGGCTATAATAACTTGCAGCTTTAATAATTTTACCTCTTAATTAAAGCTCCCTCTCAAAGTGCAGGAGCACAGACATGTTCCCAGGCCCAGATCTCATTCTGAACAGAGGAAACCTTGAGGGCTGGGGGATAGAATTTGCATCCTGCCCTTTGAAGCATCCTCCTTGCCAAGGAGGCTGGGTGAACCTGCTGCCCAGGAAGGACCATGGGGCTGATGGCCTCTGGGATGTTGGTTTCCTAGGGCCTGGAGGGCTGAGCTCTGGACCTCTGCTCCTCTTTTGATGGCCATGAGGTGCAGATTGAAGGGGTTGGTGAAATCCTAGGTGGTGGGATAGGAGGCATCCAAGAAGCAGCCCCATCCTTGGTCCTGCAGAACTTCAGAGGTGCCAGGCCAAGGCAAGCTAGATGCTAGGAAGGCTGATGCCCTTTCTTTCCCTGCCAGGGGCTCCCAAGCCCACGTGTCCTGCTCTTGAGTTAAATGAAGCCCAGGACTGCGCAGGGGAGAAGCTCCCAGGCGTTGCCTGGCGCCACGGGAGCCTTGGGGCACCCCATGCAGAGCACCTCAGACCTTTCCAAGGGCTGCAGTAAAGCTGACACCATCCTGTGGTCGTTTGAGGCTGTGCCTTTAAGAACAAACACTGCTGGAACACACTGGCTAATGTTTTTGGTACTAGAACCAAAACATTCTGATATTCTAAACGAATTTCATTGGTTGATAAACAAAAATTCAGCTTTAGATTGTGAAGCGGTTGGAAAATTTTTTCCTCAGTTCAGTTCGGTTTGGGAGTTGGGGGAGTTTGGTGTTTCAGCCTGTTCTCCCTGCCTGCTTCTTCTGCGAACTGCTGGACTTGGCCTTCAGATAAGCAAACACTAATCCTGCATGGGCTTTTGAAGCTTGCTAACAACTCTTTTCCTTAGTAACTTGCCTTTCTCTCTCTCTAACCCCTTTTTGGGGAAAAAGGGAGGTAGGGGGGGGAGAGAGGGGGTTCCAAAAGAGGGGATCCCTCCCTGAGGGAGGGATTTTTGTTGTGTTATTTGTCTTTGCTGTGTATTTCTGTGTATATATTGTAAATACCTGTATATATTGTGTTATATATAACCTGCTTTCCATATATGCTTGTAAATATATAGCTTTTGCTCTTCGACTGAGTTAGCTGTGGTTTCTTACTCTGTGGAGGAGGGAGAGCTAAGCCCTCTCTCAACCTACCACATTTATTGGCTGCCCAACTCGGGGTTTGCTGACAAATTAGTTTGATTTATTGCTTGCTTAAGTCGAACGAGCAAACATGAAGGTGTTTTGGCTTTTTGAGCGTCTGTTCTTCTCGGTCTTTGGTGTATTGATCTACAAGTATTGCCTGGGTATGATTATCGATAAGATAGGTAAATATATAATGCAAAAATTATATTTGTGGTTTAAGTACAAGATTCGGCTTCTGTATGATCGGTGCCTGGAATTCTTTTATGTTAAAAAGTACAGGAATGTTACATCTAGCACACTCCCTATTGAGATAAAAGAGTTTAAGATTCCGCTCGGTGAAAGGGTAATTTTAAGTGATGGCTGGGATCCAAAGCTGATTTTCTTGATGTGTGTAGTCCTGCTGATGATGATAATTAATGTGTATTTGTTGGTAGCACTGTACCGGGAGAAAAAAGTGTCCAAGGCATGTTTTGTTATAAAACGGAGGGTTAAGAGACGAAAACGCCACCCTAGCTCTGTTTCAGGAACATCCAGTGAGGATGATAATGGAGAATCTGTGTCAGTTAAAGATAAAGCTAAAAAGTCAATCGGCAAGGCAGCTCTGAATAGCAATGGTGATGATTCTGGCAAGCAGCCAGGGGCTACAGTAGCCCCAAACATGGCGGCTCCTGTGTCCCAGGCAGCCACCATTAACGAGGCAAAGTCATTTCCTCCTTCTTCCATGGCAGGAGCGGAAGCGTCCTCCAAAGCAACTAATCTGTCTCAAAGCTTATCAGCTTCTGATAATAAGGCAGCTGGAAACCCAAACACAGCTCCAGTAAAGCAAGTAGCAGTTTTAACAACAAGGAAGGGTAAGACTAAAGCTGATTCAGGAGCTGACGGGGATGCACAGCAAGGTTCTTCTGCTGGGGAGGAAGAGAAAATCTGTCTTAAAAATATAGCTGAGTTATTGAGATCATCAGAGGATCGAGATGCATCTCTTGGTAGGACAGCAGCTAGTGGTGGTGCTTCTCAGCTTAAAGGGATCCTTGAGAGGTTGTTGGGACCACAAGTTGAGGAACAGGAGGCAGAGGAGCAAGAACAAGATGACATAACCGACTGCTCTTCACCCCGGGAGGAGCTTAGAAATGTAAGAAAAGACTATCTCAGAGCAGATAAGGAGCCAGTTCTCGCTTGGCTTGGTAGATGTTATGATACAGGTGCTCCAGCTCTAATGGTTGGAGACAAGTCAGCAGCCCAGCTAGGAACTCTCTCGAAGGATAATGGAATAGATAGACATCTAGGCAAGGCTCTCGGTAAGGTTAATCTGTGGATACGCCTTCTAATGGCGGTTCTCATGAGATACCCTTCCCGAGATGATCTTCCATGGAATCCTAAGCCCTGGACTACCATAGATGAGGGAATTAAGCGTCTGAGAGAATTTGCTGTTAGAGAGGTACTCTATGGTGAACATGAATCTCTGAATCCTGATGATGTTCCTGTAGGAAATGGTCTTACTAAAAAGCTCATCAAGCTTGCTCCTTCCAATTATGCAAACATTCTGGCAAGCAGAATTGTAGCAAGAAATTATGGTGGAGCTCCTCTTACGGTTGGCCAATTCACTGATCAATTGAGACAATTGGATGATAGCATGACACGTGTTTCTTTGGTTTCAGCCATTGAAACTCTGTCTGGAAAACTGGAGAATTGCATGAAAGAGCTGAAGGATGAATTTAAAAACACCATCTCCCAATTGGCACAAAGAGATGATTCCAATTCTTCCTCCAGGTGGGTACAGGTTTCATCTGTGAGGAATAGACATCCTCCAAGGAGGTCATTCCAAAACAGATCAAACCAAAACAGACCACCAAGGCAGTCACGTAGGACTATTTGGATTACCCTGCGTGATCAGTTTGGTGAGAACATGAACAGGTGGGATGGTCAACCAACTTCTAATCTTTTCAGGAGACTGAGAGAACTGCAAAGTGGCAGAACCCGAGGTAGCAATACCAGAAGGGTAGCTGTTACTTCTACAGTTCCCCAGGACAACTCTAGTAGCTCCAACAGTGGCTCCAGTTCTAACACTGCACAGTGTGCTCGTTGCACCTGTGGACATGTTCCCCATAACTAGGGGTGCCCTGCCTCCCGCCAGGGGGAGGAGAGGGGTAATACAGATAACAGAATCTATTGGGATGTGTACATCCAGTGGCCTGGCACTTCACACTTTCAGAAGTACAGGGCCTTGGTTGACACAGGAGCTCAGTGCACCATATTGCCATCAAATTATCAGGGATCGGAGTCCATAACTATTCTGGGAGTCACTGGTGGATCTCAAGAGTTAAGTAAAGTGGAGGTTAATATAAGCTTAACTGGTAAACAATGGAAAAAGCATACAGTTGTGACCGGACCTGATGCACCTTGTATTTTGGGAATTGATTTTCTGAGAGAAGGGCGTTTCAAAGACCCTAAAGGTTACAAATGGGCTTTTGGAGTAGCTTCTGTAGAAATTGATGGACAAAAACTGAAGCTGTCTGCTAGACCTGAGCTTTCTGATGAATCTGCAGTTGTGGGACAACACAAGATTCAGGACATTAAGTTGCCGGTTGCTTCTCGGACTGTGCATCACAGACAATACAGAACCAACCGTGACTCTTTGTTGCCCATTCAGAATCTGATTCGTCAGTTGGAGAGTCAGAAAGTCATCAGCAAAACTCATTCACCTTTCAACAGTCCAGTGTGGCCTGTGCGAAAGCCGAATGGAGACTGGCGTCTGACAGTGGACTACCGAGCCCTGAATGAAGTAACTCCGCCTATGAGTGCAGCAGTACCAGACATGATGGAACTCCAGTATGAGCTGGAATCCAAAGAGGCCAAATGGTATGCTACCATAGACATTGCTAATGCCTTCTTCTCTATTCCCATAGCAGAGGAATGCAGGCCTCAGTTTGCTTTCACCTGGAGAGGAATCCAGTACACTTTCAACAGACTGCCAATGGGCTGGATCCACAGCTCCAGCATCTGTCATGCAGTAATCCATGATGCTCTGGAGGAAGGTGGTGCTCCAGAACACATCCAGTTCATCGATGATATCATCGTCTGGGGTAAAACCGCTGAGGAAGTCTTCGAGAAAGGTAACAAAATCATGGACATTCTCCTGAATGCAGGTTTTGCCATCAAGAGAGACAAAGTGAAAGGTCCTACCACAGAGATCCAGTTTCTGGGAGTGCAGTGGCAGGATGGACGCCGACACATTCCAGTGGATGTGGTAAACAGAGTCTCTACCATGGCAAATCCCACGAACAAGCAAGAAACTCTACGTTTCTTGGGGATAGTGGGATTTTGGAGACTACACATTCCTGGATACAGTCAGATTGTGAAACCTCTGTATGATGTGACTCGAAAGAGGAACAGTTTCCACTGGGGACCTGAACAACAAGCAGCCTTTGACCAGATAAAGCAAGAAGTAGTCCAAGCAGTGGGTCTGGGACCTGTGCGAGATGGTCCAGACATTAAGAACATTTTGTACACGGCTGCAGGTGACAATGGTCCAACCTGGTGCTTGTGGCAAAAAGCTCCAGGTGAGACACGTGGACGACCTCTTGGTTTCTGGAGTCGAGGTTACAGAGGTTCAGAGGCTAATTACACTCCAACAGAGAAAGAGATTCTAGCTGCCTATGAAGGAGTGAAAGCAGCTTCTGAAGTAATTGGAACTGAGTCACAACTTCTCTTAGCTCCCAGATTGCCAGTTTTGAATTGGATGTTCAAAGGCAAAGGTTCCACACCACATCATGCCACAGATTCCACCTGGTCTAAGTGGATGGCCCTGATAACACAGAGAGCTCGAATGGGAAATCTTGAAAGACCTGGTCTGGTGGAGGTGATCTCAAGTTGGCCTGAAGATACCAACTGTGCTAAACCTCCAGAGGAGAGAGTAACTCGTGCTGAGGAAGCTCCTCCTTACAATGACCTTTCTGATGATGAAAAGAAATATGCTTTGTTCACAGACGGTTCCTGTTGTCTCGTCGGGAACAAGCGAAGGTGGAAGTCTGCCGTGTGGAGTCCAACACGCCGAGTTGCAGAGGCGAAGGATGGAGAAGGAGAATCCAGTCAGTTTGCAGAGGTAAAAGCTGTCCAGCTAGCTCTCGACGTGGCTGAACGTGAGAGATGGCCAAAGCTTTATCTCTACACCGACTCATGGATGGTAGCCAATGCTCTATGGGGTTGGCTAAAGAATTGGAAAAAGAATGGCTGGCAGAGGAAAGGAAAACCCATCTGGGCAGCTGAACTGTGGCAAGACATTGCTGATCGAATCGAGAGAATTCCAGTGAAAGTGAGACACATTGATGCTCACATTCCCAAGAGCAAAGCTACTGAGGAACAGCAGCACAACCATCAGGCAGATCTAGCTGCAAGAGTTTCTCAAGTAGACAAGGACTCTGAACTTGATCTCGACTGGAAACACCGAGGTGAGATATTCTTAGCTCGGTGGGCTCACGATTCGTCAGGACATCAAGGCAGAGATGCAACATACCAATGGGCTCGTGACAGATCCATAGACATTTCCATGGATGCCATCACACAAGTCATCCATGACTGTGACATTTGTGCTGCTATTAAGCAGGCAAAGAGAATTAAGCCCTTGTGGTATGGTGACAGATGGTCCAAATACAGGTATGGTGAAGCTTGGCAGATTGACTACATCACTCTACCACGTTCTCGTTCTGGTAAGCAGTACGTGCTTACTATGGTAGAGGCAAACACTGGATGGCTGGAAACTTACGCAGTCCCACATGCAACTGCACGCAACACCATTCTCGGTCTGGAGAGACAGATCCTGTGGAGACACGGAACTCCAGAGAGGATTGAGTCAGACAACGGAACTCACTTCAAGAACAACCTTGTAAAGAGCTGGGCAAAAGAGCACGGTATTGAGTGGATTTTCCATATTCCTTACTATGCACCAGCTGCAGGGAAGATTGAACGCTACAACGGTTTGTTGAAGACCACTCTCAAAGCCATGGGAGGTGGATCTCTGAAAAACTGGGAGAAACATTTAGCACAAGCAACCTGGCTGGTGAACAGTAGAGGTTCAGTGAACCGAGCTGGACCTGCACATTCTGATCTGCTACAGAAAGTAGAAGGTGATAGAGTTCCTGTTGTTAGGGAAAAGAATCTGTTAGGTAAAACTGTTTGGGTATTTTCGCCCTCAGGAGAGGCTAAACCTGTCCGAGGGGTGGTTTCAGCAGAAGGTCCGGGTCACACTTATTGGGTAATGCAAGAGAATGGTGAAATTCAGTGTATTCCACAAAGAGATTTAACTTTAGCTGAGAGAGTTTAATTTCAGAATGTTGTACAGCTACAGCGCGTCCAAAGGAAAGAGTCCCTGAGGAATCTACGGTGCACGAACCCTGAGAACCCTGAGAGCCCTGAGTCAACTGAGAGTCCCTGAGTCCCTGTTTCCCTTTTTCTTCGCTTCGTCTGCAGAGAGACAAACTGTTTTCCATTTTCTTGATTTTGGATTTTCTTGGACTTCTGAATCATCTACATCTGAGTATAGCCGGAATGGACGATGAACTTAACTTACGAACTGTAAATATTGTTCTGGATTGGATGGACAGTACGAACAGCCAATGAAATTGTTTAGAAAGGGGTGGACTGTGGTCGTTTGAGGCTGTGCCTTTAAGAACAAACACTGCTGGAACACACTGGCTAATGTTTTTGGTACTAGAACCAAAACATTCTGATATTCTAAACGAATTTCATTGGTTGATAAACAAAAATTCAGCTTTAGATTGTGAAGCGGTTGGAAAATTTTTTCCTCAGTTCAGTTCGGTTTGGGAGTTGGGGGAGTTTGGTGTTTCAGCCTGTTCTCCCTGCCTGCTTCTTCTGCGAACTGCTGGACTTGGCCTTCAGATAAGCAAACACTAATCCTGCATGGGCTTTTGAAGCTTGCTAACAACTCTTTTCCTTAGTAACTTGCCTTTCTCTCTCTCTAACCCCTTTTTGGGGAAAAAGGGAGGTAGGGGGGGGAGAGAGGGGGTTCCAAAAGAGGGGATCCCTCCCTGAGGGAGGGATTTTTGTTGTGTTATTTGTCTTTGCTGTGTATTTCTGTGTATATATTGTAAATACCTGTATATATTGTGTTATATATAACCTGCTTTCCATATATGCTTGTAAATATATAGCTTTTGCTCTTCGACTGAGTTAGCTGTGGTTTCTTACTCTGTGGAGGAGGGAGAGCTAAGCCCTCTCTCAACCTACCACACATCCACAGCTGCTCTCCCCACAGATCTGGGCTGACCTTTTGGGGGGCTGTGCTGCCTGGAGCTGGGCTGAGCTGACGGGGCGTGAAATAGGCTGCATTAATCCACACCTCATTGTCGCTGGACCTGGGGCAGGAGGTCGAGCTCCAGTAAGAAAACCAGGGCTGAATTCTAATGCCCTGTGAGTCTCACAGCCCAAGCCCCCTCCTCTGGACACAACAGCTCCTCCTAAAGCCTTGGTTTCATTATGTCTCTTGTTAATTGGTTGCTCGAGAAGCTGATGCAGCAAAGGGAACGTTAACGAGGGGAGAGTGTGGGCTTTGAATGAGGCTTTGTTGGTCCCCATTGAAAAATCAATGAGGAACATCTTTGTCAATGACATTGATGAGGGGACAGACAGACAGTGTCTCCCTAGCAAGTTTGCTGAGCATACCAAACTGGGAGGCTTGGCTGATAGGCCTGAAGGCTGTGAGGCTGTTCAGAGACTTGGACAGACTGAGAGCTGGGCAGAGAGAATCGAATCGAATCGAATCGAATCGACCAGGTTGGAAGGAACCTCATGAGGTTCAACAAGGATAAGTGCAGAGTCCTGCACTGGGAAGGAAGAATAAACTGCAGCAGTAGAGGCTGGGAGGTGATCTGCTGGAGAGCAGCCCTGGGGAGAAGGACCTGGGAGTGCTGGTGGGCAGCAAGTTCTGCATGGGACAGCAATGTGCCCTGGGGGCCAAGAAGACCAATGGGGTCCTGGGGGGCATTAAGAGCGTGGCCAGCAGATCCAGGGAGGTTCTCCTCCTCCTCTCCTCTGTCTGGTGAGACCTCACCTGGAATATTGCATCCAGTGCTGGGCTCCCCAGTTCAGGAGGGACAGGGATCTGCTGGAGAGAGTCCAAGGGAGGGCTGCAAGGATGCTGAAGGGACTGCAGCACTGCCTGGGGAGGAGAGGCTGAGAGCCCTGGGGCTACTTAGTCTGGAGAGAAGGACATTGAGCAGGGTTTAATTAATATCTGTAAATATCTGAGGGCTGGGGGTCAGGAGGCAGGGGCCAGGCTCTGCTCAGTTGTACCCTGGGATAGGACAAGGGGCAATGGATGGAAACTCCAGCACAGGAGGTTCCACCTCAACAGGAGGAGGAACTTCTTCCCTGTGAAGGTCCCAGAGCACTGGAACAGGCTGCCCAGAGGGGTTGTGACTCCACAACCTACCTGTGCAGCCTCCTCCAATGCTCCATCACCCTTAAATTCAAGAAGTGCCTCCTCATCTTTAGATGAACTTATGTTCAAGTTTGTTCCCACTATCCCTTGTCCTGGAGGCTACTGAGGAAAGGGAACCCAGGTTGGTTTGGGCAAGATGTAAGAAGCAAGCTGGATAGAATCATAGCACCCCTCCACCATCACTTATTCTAAGTCAGATCTCACTGCACCAAGGGAATCCTGCAGGGAAAGGACCAGGGGCAATGATAGGATAGGATAGGATAGGATAGGATAGGATAGGATAGAATAGAATAGAATAGAATAGAATAGAATAGAATAGAATAGAATAGAATAGAATAGAATAGAATAGAATAGAATAGAGAGGTGGTGGAGTCTCCTCTGGGGACTTCCCAGCTCTGTCTGGATGTGTTCCTGTGTGACCTGTGCTGGATTCTATGGTCCTGCTCTGGCAGGGGGGTTGGACTGGATGATCTCTGGAGGTTCCTTCCAACCCCTAACATCCTGTGACCCCAGAGAGACATCTTGAGTTCTTTCTTCTTCTTTTCCTAGTGGCTGAACCACTCTGAGTGAGACAGAGAAAAGTCTCTCAGAGTAATCTGCTTAACTCCATCAGGATTGGAAAGGCAGAGCAGTGAGGTGGAAACACTGGTCCAGGTAACTAAGAAAACACAAAGTGATCACAAATGGCTTTTGCAGAGCCTCTTCTCCAACATATCTCCAGGAGCAGTGCCCAAGCAGAGTGGGCTTGGGGCTTCCCTTCTGCACCCAGCAGCAAAGCAAATGCTCCCCAGACACATAGTGCTGGGTGATAGCCTGGAATGGAGTGGAGTGGAATGGAATGGAATAGAATGGAGTGGAATGGAATGGAATAGAATAGAATAGAGTAGAGTAGAATAGAGTAGAATAGAATAGAATAGACCAGGTTGGAAGAGACCTTCAAGATCATCACATCCAACCCATCATCCAACACCATCTAATCAACTAAACCCCATCAAGTCTCCTCCTAAACATGGAAGGGCTTCAGATCCAATACCTCCATGAGATGCCCAGAGGTGGCTTTGGTCCTTCAAGGGCAGGGCACAAGGCTTTGTCCTGCTGAGGGCAAGCTGTGATCTCACCCCCCTGAGGCCGTGGCACAGCAGGAGCAGGAAGGGGCTGCTGGGGTTGGGGATGCTGCAGGCAGCAAACACTCAGCACCAGGTTCCCCAGCTGCTGAGTTCAATCAGTGGAACCATTTCTTTGCTTTATGCCCTGGGAAGTTCAGAGCAAAACATTTATTTTAGGCCTTGCAAGCATTTCCCCTTTGTTTTTGCTTTCCTGAGCCAAGCAGCTTGGTTCTCCCAAACCTTTCATTTTTTGGTTGGGGTTTGTTTTTTTGGCTTCCCCAGCCCAGTCTTCTGCTTTTGCTCACAGCAAGCCAGCCAAGCAGCTGCTTTTCTGTCACTGCCATTTGCTTTAAGGAACATTCATGCTTTGAATGAAGAGTTGGAACAAATGGCCACGTTTGCCTCTGTGTGGGGTTGGTTTGCTTTCGTGGTTGTTGGGTTGGTGTTTGTTGTTGTTTCTGGTTTTTTCTTCCCCTGGGAAACCAAATCTTGCTTCCCAGTGACATGTCTCCAGCCAAATTTCCCTTTGGATGGTGGAGGTGCAGCCAGCTCTGCCTCTGAGTGAGTTTGTGCCCAGGCTCACCCAGGAAATAGAATAGAATGGAATGGACCAGGTTGGAAGAGACCTTTGAGATCATCGAGTCCCAGCCTATCACATCCAAGTGCCAGGTTCTGCACATTGGCCACAGCAACCCCAGGCAGTGCTGCAGGCTGGGGACAGAGTGGCTGAGAGCTGCCAGGCAGAGAGGGACCTGGGGGTAGTGGTTGATGGTAGGCTGAACAGGAGCCTACAGTGCACCCAGACAGCCAAGAGGGCCAATGGCATCCTGGCCTGCATCAGGAACAGTGTGGCCAGCAGGAGCAGGGAGGTCATTGTGCCCTGTGCTCAGCACTGGTTAGGCCACACCTTGAGTCCTGTGTCCAGTTCTGGGCTCCTCAGTTTAGGAAGGAGGTTGACTTGCTGGAATGTGTTCAGAGAAGGGCAGCAAGGCTGGGGAGGGGTTTGGAGCACAGCCCTGTGAGGAGAGGCTGAGGGAGCTGGGGTTGCTTAGCCTGGAGAAGAGGAGGCTCAGGGGTGACCTCATTGCCCTCTACAACTCCCTGAAGGGAGGTTGTAGCCAGGCAGAGTTGGTCTCTTCTCCCAGGCAGCCAGTACCAGAACAAGAGGACACAGTCTCAGGCTGTGCCAGGAGAGGTTTAGGCTGGGTGTTAGGAAGAAGTTCTACACAGAGAGAGTGATTGCCCATTGGGATGTGCTGCCCAGGGAGGTGGTGGAGTCCCCATCACTGGAGGTGTTCAGGAGGAGACTTGATGGGGTGCTAGGTGCCATGGCTTAGTTGTTTAGGTGGTGTTGGATTGGTTGATGGGTTGGACACGATGATCTTGAAGGTCTCTTCCAACCTGGTCTATTCTATTCTATTCTATTCTATTCTATTCTATTCTATTCTATTCTATTCTATTCTATCACCCAACACCATCTAATCAACTAAACCATGGCACCAAGTGCCTCATCCAGGCTCTTCCTAAACACCTCCGGGGATGGTGACTCCACCACCTCCCTGGGCAGCACATCCCAATGGCCAATCTCTCTGTGAAGAATTTCTCCCTAAAATCCAGCCTAAAGATCATAGATCCACAGAATGGTTTGGGTTTGCAGGGACCTTAAAGCTCATCCAGTTCCAACACCCCTGCCATGGGCAGGGACACCTCCCACCAGCCCAGCTTGCTCAAGGCCTCATCCAGCCTGGGCTTGAACACCTCCAGGGAGGGGACATCCACAGCCTCCCTGGGCAGCCTGTGCCAGTGTCTCACCACCCTCACTGGAAAGGATTTCTTCCTTATCTCCAGTCTCAATCTGCCCTCCTCAAGCTTCAGTCCATTCCCTCTCCTCCTGTCCCTACAGGCCCTTGTAGAATGTCCCTCCTCATCTTTCCTGCAGCCCCCTTCAGGTCCTGGAAGGCTGCCCAGCAGCCTTCTTTTCTGCAGGCTGATCAAGCCCAGCTCTCTCAGCCTATCTGGCCATGCAGGAGATAAAAATGTCCTCCAGGATACACAAATCTCTGCCCTTGGTGCACAGGAGCACAACTCACTGCAGAAAGCACACATGGAAGAGAGAGCACAGCACAGAGCTCAACCAGTGCACAAATCCATTTGGGGATTTATTAGAATCAGTGTTTCCCACCCCCCCACCCCCCCTTCAGAGGGAATCTGAGGAAGGCTTCTCTCCAAAATAGAGCCAAACCTTGAGCCCTACAGAAAGGAAGCACCCTGGGCTCTTTGTAGGTTAAGCTGCTGCCACGAGAGGGTGTGTGTGTCCTGGCAGTCGAGCTCAGGGTGCAGAAAGAGCATTCAAAGGGACTAGTGCAAGGTCCTTGAAATGCTGCTCACACAAGGCTTGTGTGTCCTGAGGAGCTGGGAAGGAGCTGAAGACCCTCCCCAGCTCTGCCAGCTCTGCAGAGTCAGCCAATGTGCAAAGCTGAGAACAATCATCATCATCACTGCTAAGCACCAGTTTCAGCCCAGTTTAACCCTCCAAACTGTAGTGGGACAGCAGAAAACCCCTTGGACCCCCACCCCCACCTGCACTTGAGTGGTTTGTGCCGAGCAGTCGAGGCAGGGGCTCGGTGTGGGTGCTTGATTGGAACTGGCACCCACTGCCCAGTGATGCACACACTGAAGGAAACAGGAATGCTGGGGCAGAAAGTCCTGCCACAGCCTGGAGGGACAGTTCCCTCTGCCCTGCACAGCTCTGCACTGCTGTGTGAGGCCACCCAAGCTCAGGAAGCTGGCAGCATGCACTGGTGCTCGAGGGACTTTGGCTTCCCTCTGCAGACCGCAGGCTGAAGGACTTTGCAAGCAGTCCTGTGCCCACTCATCCCAGCTCAACATCATAGCCCCCCCCAAATTAGCCCTTTCTGGTTCCTGCAGCCCTGTGCTACAGAGGAGGCCTCAGTTTGTGTGATTCCTGATCCCTCTGATGATTTCTATGTCAGCCCCTGGAGGTGTTGCTCTCACAGAACCTCAGCATGGTGGGAGCTGGAAGGACCAACCCAGATGGGCCTCTGGAGATCATCCAGTCCAAACCCCCTGCTCCAGCAGGGCACCCACAGCAGCTTGCCCAGGAGCACAATGGCCAGGGGGGGTGGAATCTCTGCAGAGAAGGAGACTCCACAACCTCTCTGGGCAGCCTGCTCCAGGGCTCCCTCACACCCAAGAAGTTTCTCCTCCTGTTCAGATGGAACCTCCTGGCTTCCAGTCTGTGCCCTCTGCCTCTTGTCCTGTCCCTGGGCACCACTGGCAAGGGTCTGGCCCCATTGTCTTGCCCCTCACCCTTAGTTATTGGTCAGCATGGAGAAGATCCCAATGAGGTGATAATGAGCAGGACAGTGTCCCCTTGGAGCTGGACACCCCTTTGGCTTTTCAGCTTCCCAGTAAGTGCAACCTGGTGCTCCAGGGAAGCAATCTGCATGCCAAGGGCTCAGACAGATTTCATCTCCAGATTTCATTGTTTGAGAGCAAATGCTGAGGGTTTTGGTGCACTCCATACTGCAGTTGTGCAGAGTATGGGACAAGGTTGAAAGGGGTCTGTGGAGGACAGGCAGCATGGACGGGAGGGACTTTGGTCTGGTAAGACCTCACCTGCAGTGCTGCATCCAGCTTTCAACATAGGAAGGACATGGACCTGATGGAGTGGGTCCAGAGGAGGGCCACAAAAATGATCAGGGGGCCGGAACAGCTTTGCTGTGAGGACAGGCTGAGGGAGCTGGGGGTGTTCAGCCTGGGGAAAGCTCAGGGGGACCTAATAATGTCCTTCTAGTATCTGTAAGATGCTTACAAGAAGGCTGTAGAGGAACTGTTTCCAGAGGCCTGAAGTGATAGGATGAGGAGCAATGGTTTGAAATTAGAGAAGAGCAGATTTAGATTGGATGTTAGGAGCAAGATCTGCACCAGGAGGGTGGTGGAACACTGGAACAGGTTGCCCAGGGAGGTAGTTGTGGCCCCATCCCTGGAGATATTCAAGGTCAGGCTTGACAGGGCTCTGGCAACCTGGTCTAGTGGAAGATGTCCCTGCTGACTACAGGGGGCTTGGACTGGATGACCTTTGGAGGCCCCTTTCAACCCAAACCATTCTGTGATTCTATGACTGTACAAAACTGGGGGGGGAGAAATCTGTTTCACCATCAGACATCTAGAGAAAGCTTCCAGCTCAAACCCCAAATCCCATGATATTGGCAAGAAAAGGAGTATTGTTCAGAGTCTCAGACCTCAGACAGGATGGAAAAAGGCACCTGTCAAAGGAGCTTGTCAGTGAAAAGCCTTTGCCCAGCCCATGCTCACACCCTGTGGCTCTCCCATGGGAGGACACCTTGGCAAGGGGCTTTGTTTATCCAGCTGGGGTGCAAATCCTAAACCTCTACATCTAGGCTGAGTTGTTTGGCCCAAGTGTGCTTGGGTGACTGCAGATTTATAGAATAGGATAGAATTAAGCAGGTTGGAAAAGACCTTTGAGATCATCAAGTCCAACCTATCACCCAGCACCATCTAATCAACTAAACCATGGCACCAAGGGCCTCATCCAGGCTCACCTCCAGTGATGATGACTCTACCACAGAATCACAGAATCACCAAGGTTGGAAGAGACACCAAAGATCATCGAGTCCAACCTGGCACCACAGACCTCATGACTAAACCATGGCACCAAGTGCCTCATCCAATCCCCTCCTGAACCCCTCCAGCGACGGTGACTCCACCACCTCCCTGGGCAGCACATCCCAAGGGCCAATCTCTCTTTCTGGGAAGAATTTCTTCCTCACCTCCAGCTTAAACCTCCCCTGGCACAGCTTGAGACTGTGTCCCCTTGTTCTGGTGCTGCTTGCCTGGGAGAAGAGACCAACCCCCACCTGGCTACAACCTCCCTTCAGGGAGTTGGAGAGAGCAAGAAGGTCTCCCCTGAGCCTCCTCTTCTCCAGGCTAAGCAACCCCAGCTCCCTCAGCCTCTCCTCACAGGGCTGTGCTCCAGCCCCCTCCCCAGCCTCCTTGCCCTTCTCTGGACACCTTCAAGTCTCTCAATGTCCTTCTTAAATTGAGGAGCCCAGAACTAGACACAGGACTCAAGGTGTGGTCTAACCAGTGCTGAGCACAGGGCACAATGACTTCCCTGCTCCTGCTGGCCACACTGTTCCTGATGCAGGCCAGGATGCCATTGGCCCTCTTGGCCATCTGGGCACATTGCTGGCTCCTGTTCCACTGCTGTCAATCAGTATCCCCAGGTCCCTTTCTCCTGCCCAGAAAAAAGCAACTTAGCCTAAGGTTTGATGGAAGCCTGAAGCTGGCTTGAGCCATGTCCTCAGGGCAGGCTGAGCAGAGCAAGAGTGAGGCCACATCTGGAGTGCTAGGCTCAGTTCTGGGCTCCACAGTTTAGGAGATACAGAGAACTGCTGGAGAGAGTCCAGGGGAGGCTGCAAAGCTGCTGAGGGGCCTGGAGCAGCTCTGGGAGCAGCAAAGGCTGAGAGCCCTGGGGCTGAGAGCCTGCAGAAGAGCAGCCCCAGAGGGCAGCTGAGCAATGCTCAGCAAGAGCTAAAGGAGCTGTGGGGGGCAAGAGGCTGGGGCCAGACTCTGCTCAGTGGTGCCCAGTGTTCCATACACCATGCAGATGCCCTCAAAGAAAACCCAAATGCTTTGGGCATGCTCTTGAGTGTAGCCTGGGCAATGATGTGCCTCACATGGTGTTGTGGCAAAGGGCTTCAGGCACTAAGAGCCAGGAGCTGGCAGGGCCCCGAGGAGAGGCTGGGGAGCACCAGAGGAATTGCAGAAGGTAAATGAATCTTCCCATTTCTCTGCACATGGGTTATTAATCATCTCTCATTTACATATCCATTAACCACACCACACACACCATCTTTTCATTAATGTGGCAAAGCAACAATTACAGGTGAAAAATGGGCTGCCTGGTAGGTTTATGCATGGAGCTTGTTCCTCCTTTGCATGGCTTGAGAAAAAATGATGTTTCTCCTTGCTGCACACCCACAAACCCCCCACAAACCACCAAGCAGCTGTCTGCCTGGCACAGGTTCCAGCCTGAGACTCCAGAAAGAGCTGTCTGGATGAAGTAAGCTGGCTGCACCCAACAGCAACTGGAAATGGGCTAGGGATGGGTTACACTAAGTGAATAGAATGGAATGGAATGGAATGGAATGGAATGGAATAGAATAGAATAGAATAGAATAGACCAGGTTGGAAGAGACCTTCAAGATCATCAAGTCTAACCTGTCACCCAACACCATCTAATCAACTAACCCATGGCACCAAGCACCCCATCCAGTCTCTTCCTAAACACCTCCAATGATGGTGACTCCACCACCTCCCTGGGCAGCACATCCCCATGGGCAATCACTCTCTCTGTGTACAACTTCCTCCTCACCTCCAGCCTAAACCTCCCCTGGCACAGCTTGAGACTGTGTCCTCTTGTTCTGGTGCTGATTCCCTGGGAGAAGAGACCAACCTCTGCCTGTCTACAACCTCCCTTAAGGTAGTTGTAGAGAGCAAGAAGGTCTCCCCTGAGCTTCCTCCTCTCCAGGCTAAGCAACCCCAGCTCCCTCAGCCTCTCCTCCCAGGGCTGTGTTCCAAACCCCTCACCAACTTTGTTGCCCTTCTCTGGACACCTTCCAGCAAGTCAACCTCCTTCTTAAACTGAGAAGCCCAGAACTGGACACAGGACTCAAGGTGTGGCCTAACCAGTGCAGTGTACAGGGGCAGAATGACCTCCCTGCTCCTGCTGGCCACACTGTTCCTGATGCAGGCCAGGATGCCATTGGCCCTCCTGGCTGCCTGGGCACACTGCAGGCTCATGTTCAGCCTACTGTCAACCAGCACCCCCAGGTCCCTCTCTGCCTGGTTGCTCTCAGCCACTCTGTCCCCAGCCTGTAGCACTGCCTGGGGTTGCTGTGGCCAATGTGCAGCACCTGGCACTTGGATGTGTTCAATCTCCTGCCCTTGGCCTCTGCCCATCTGCCCAGCCTGTCGAGGTCCCTCTGCAGAGCCTCTCTACCCTCCAGCAGATCAACTCCTGCCCCCAGCTTGGTGTCGTCAGCAAATTTACTGCTGATGGACTCAATGCCCTCATCCAGATCATCAATGAAGATGTTAAAGAGCATGGGGCCCAGCACTGATCCCTGGGGCACACCACTGGTGCCTGGCTGCCAGCTGGCTGTGGCACCATTCACCACCACTCTCTGGGCTCAGCCTCCAGCCAGTTCCTAACCCAGCTCAGAGTGCTCCCATCCAAGCCAGGGGCTGACAGCTTGGCCAGGAGTTTTCTGTGGGTCATGTGAGACCCCAAATGGGGTACTGAGACCAGCTGTGGAACCTCCAGCACAAGAAGGACGTGGAACTGTTGGAGTGGGTCCATAGGAGGGACACAAAGATGAGCCAAGGCTTGGAGCACCTCTCCTCTGAGGGCAGGCTGTGTGTTGGGGTTGTTTGGGCTCCAGGGAGAGCTTAGAGAATCCTGCCAGGGTTTGAAGAGGCCTTCAGGAGAGCTGGAGAGGGTCTTTGTACAAAGACAGGTAGTGAGGGGACAAGGGGTAATGGCTTCAAACTGGAAGGAGGTGTTGAAGGCCAGGCTGTGTGAGGCTTTGAGCAACTTGGTCTAGGGGGATGTGTCCCTGCCCAGGGCAAAAGGCTTGGAACCAGGAGATCTTTAAGGTTCCTTCCAACCCAAACCAGTCTATAAAAATCATGATTCAGGTCTGCCTGGGAAATGATGTCTGAGCAGTGCATTGGGGCCTGCAAGAAAGCTGTGCAGGGGCTTTTGACAAAGGCTTAGGTGATAGCATGAGGGGCAAAGGCTTTGAGCTGGAAGAGGGGAGACTGAGACTGGAGATTGGGAAGTCTCTGGTGAGACTCCACCTGGAGCACTGTGTCCAGTTCTGGAGCCCCCTAGTACAGGAAGGATCTGGAGGTGCTGGAAGGTGTCCAGAGAAGGGCCACGAGGATGAGCAGAGGGCTGGAGCTGCTCTGCTGTGAGGACAGACTGAGAGAGTTGGGGTTGTGCAGGCTGGAGAGGAGAATCCTCCAAGGAGACCTAATTGTGGCCTTCCAGTATCTGAAGGGGGCTCCAAGAAAGCTGGGGAGGGACTTTGAGGGTGTCAGGGAGTGATAGGACTGTGGGGGATGGAGCAGAACTAGAAATAGGGAGATTGAGATTGGATGTTAGGAAGAAGTTGTTCCCCAGGAGGGTGGTGAGAGCCTGGCACAGGCTGCCCAGGGAGGTGGTGGAAGCCTCCTGCCTGGAGGTGTTTGCAGCCAGGCTGGAGGTGGCTGTGAGCAACCTGCTGCAGTGTGAGGTGTCCCTGGCCATGGCAGGGGGTTGGAACTGGCTGAGCCTTGGGGTCCCTTCCAGCCCTGACAATTCTCTGATTCTAAGAATTTCTGTAGAGTGAGGGTGGGGAGACACTGGAAGAGGTTGCCCAGGGAGGCTGTGGATGATGCCTCCCTGGAGGTGTTCAGGGCCCTGTTGGAAGGAACCTTGAGTAACCTGGGCTACTGGGAGGTGTCCCTGCCCATGGAACTGGATGATCTTTAAGATCCCTTCCAGCCCAAACTGTTCTGTGATGATTTCTGTCTTCCCCTGTGCCTGTCCTCACGCTCGAACGCACTGCCTGACTGCAACCAAATTCGACAGGAAGGTAAATAAGTAAGGAACAAATTTGTGTACCTGTGTGGGAAACTGGCTGCTAAAGTTGGGGGGGGAGGGGAACCAAAACAAAACCATCAACCCCAACCCTGCTGAGACTTGGACAGCCTCAAGCTGGCTGTGATGGCTTTGGCCTGATTCCCACAGCCGAGCGCAGCAGCTGACATGTCACAGCCAACCTCTCCTGCGAGGGGAGTTGTACAAGGAACAAGAGAGGGATTTTGTAGGCAGGGGCAGAGCTGACAGAAATCACAGCCTAATTCACTTACACAACCAGGCAAGGGAGAGACTCACATCCCTAGGAAAACAGAGCACCTTCACTCTGCTTTTCGCAGCGCTGCTGCTCTCCCGGCTGCGGGAGGGGAGCTCCAGACAGCCCTTTGCATAGAACCATGGAAGTGTCAGGCTTGGAAGGGACCTCAAGGCTCAGCCAGTTCCAACCCCCCTGCCATGGCCAGGGACACCTCACACTGCAGCAGGTTGCTCACAGCCACATCCAGCCTGGCTGCAAACACCTCCAGGCAGGAGGCTTCCACCACCTCCCTGGCCAACCTGTGCCAGGCTCTCACCACCCTCCTGGGGAAGAACTTCTTCTTAACATCCAATCTGAATCTCCCCACTTCTAGTTTTGTTCCATCCCTCCCAGTCCTATCACTCCCTGACACCCTCAAAAGTCCCTCCCCAGCTTTCTTGGAGCTCCCTGCAGATGTTTGAAGGCCACAATTAGGTCTCCTCAGAGCCTTCTCTTCTCCAGACTGCACAACCCCAACTCCCTCAGTCTGTCCTCAGAGCAGAGCAGCTCCAGCCCTCTGCTCATCCTTGTGGCCCTTCTCTGGACACCTTCCAGCACCTCCAGATCCTTCCTGTAATAAATAGGCAGGGACACCTCACACTGCAGCAGGTTGCTCACAGCCACATCCAGCCTGGCTGCAAACACCTCCAGGCATGAGGCTTCCACCACCTAACATCCAACCTGAACCTTCCCTGCAACAACTTGAGGATCTCTCCTCTTGGCTGTCACTGCTTGCATGTGAGAAATGACCAAACCCCACCTCATTCCAGCCTCCTTTGAGGTAGCTGTAGAGGGCCATGAGGTCTCCCCTCAGCCTCCTCTTCTGAGGGCTAGACACCACCAGTTCCCTCAGCTGTTCCTCATAGGAACTGTGTTTGAGGTCCTTCACCAGCTTGATTGCTCTTCTTTGGACAAGCTCCAGCACCTCTGTGTCCTTATTGGAGTGAGCTTTGTGTTTTCAGCACAGATGGGGGCTTGGGGGGGGCTTTGCCATAGAACCAGGGTGGTGAGTTTGTTGTGCTGAGATGCTCCTCATGGCCTTAGCATAGAACCATGGAATTGTCAGGGATGGAAGGGACCTCAAGGCTCAGCCAGTTCCAACCCCCCTGCCATGGGCAGGGACACCTCACACTGCAGCAGGTTGCTCACAGCCACCTCCAGCCTGGCTGCAAACACCTCCAGGCAGGAGGCTTCCACCACCTCCCTGGGCAACCTGTGCCAGGCTCTCACCACCCTCCTGGGCAACAACTTCTTCCTCACATCCAATCTCAATCTACCCTTATCTATGGCTGTTATCCTGCAGCTTGACCCAGCATATGTCACTGCTGCACTTGGTGATACAAAGACAGGAGGAGCACAGAATCTCAGACTGGGTTGGGTTGGGTTGGAAGGGACCTTAAAGGTCATCTAATTCCACCCCTGCTGCCATGGGCAGGGACACCTCCTACTAGATGAGGTTGCTCAAGGCCCCATCCAGCTCTAGCAGAGTTGATGACACAGTGGGGTTTGGTTATCTGCAAAACCCTCTGCTTTTCTCATTCCCTAAATGGGAAAGTGAGGCATGGGAAAGGCTTTGAGTTGCCTTGGGGGGTAGGTGTGCTCCTCTCCCACCTCATTTCTGTGTTGATGGCATAAATTCTCACAACAGGAATGATGCTGAGGTGTTGGAGTAGGTCCAGAGAAGGGCAATTAGGCTGGTGAAGGGTCTGCAGAACAGGTCTGGTGAGGAGTGGCTGAGGGAAGTGGGGCTGTTCAGCCTGAAGAAAAGGAGGCTCAGGGGAGTCCTTCCGGCTCTCCATACGTCAGTGAAAGGAGGTTTGAGCCAGGGGGGGATTGCTCTCCTCTCCCTAGTAACAAGCAGTGAGATGAGGGGAAAAGGCCTCAGGCTACAGCAGGGGAGGTTTGGGTTGGATATTGGAACAAACTTCTCCACTGAATGGGTTCTAAAAGCTGGCACAGGCTGCCCAGGGAGGTGGTTGAATGCCCATCCCTGGAGGTGTTTCAAAGAGGCAGAGATGTGGTGACATGTGAGGTGACATGTGAGGGACATGGTTTAGCAGCAGCCTTGGTGGAGCTGCAGAATGGTTGGACTGCACTCAGTGATCTTGAAGGTCATTTCCAAGCCAAACAACTAATTAGCTGGGGGAGGATGGCTCCTGGTGTGCCTGCACAGGACCCAGCACAGCTCTGTCTTGCCTCAGCTGAACCAGGCTGGTCTCACCATCAACAAGGTGCTTGGTGTGACTGTAACCCTGAGTGGCACTCAGAGGCTTGCTTACTCTGCTTTTACTCTGCTCAATCCACCAGTGCTGGGTGAGGGAATGTTTTCATCTGCTTTATCAAGTTTGAGCAGCTGCTGCCATCAGTCTTCACACCACTGGGCTGCCTGAGCTCCAAACCTGCTCCCAGGGCTCCCACCCTTCTCTCCTTCTCACTCTAATACACACTCCCATGGCTCTGCACCAGGGCACATCCGATCTGCATCCTCCGTGGGGGCAGTCACAGGCTGCGAGCTTGGCGCAGGATCAGGCCCTATCTTCACAGAGCTTTCAGAGCTGCCTGTGGAGAAGCAGCACCTTTAAGCTGAAGCTGTAAGGAACGTGCCTGTGTCAGCTTTGCTGCCCGAGTCACTCACACTGCAGCACAGACATTTATCAGCACCGGAGTCGGGGGAGCTCCGTCCCTGCATCGTAATCAGCCCTGCTGACACCAACTCATCTCCCCCCAGCCCGTTGCACTGAAGCATTTCTTCCCTCCTTGATCTCCAGCCGTGCTTCTCCTCTCACCCAAGCCCTTAAACAACCTTGACTGCAAGGGCTTGGCGATGGGCAGAAAGCCTCCAGCCCTTCAGAGGGAAAATGTTGATGCAGTGTGGTGAGAGCCTGGCACAGGTTGCCCAGGGAGGTGGTGGAAGCCTCCTGCCTGGAGGTGTTTGCAGCCAGGCTGGATGTGGCTGTGAGCAACCTGCTGTGGTGTGAGGTGTCCCTGGCCATGGCAGGAAGGTTGGAACTGGCTGAGCCTTGAGGTCCCTTCCAACCCTGACAATTCTGTGATTCTAAGAGGGGCAGGGAGCTGCTGGAGAAAGTCCAACAAAGAGCTATGAGGATGATGAAGGGACTTGAACACCTTTCCTATGCAGAAAGACTGAGAGACCTGGGGCTGTTTAGCCTGGAGAAGGCTCAGAGGGGATCTGATCAATGTCTATAAATATCTGAGGGGTGGGTGTCTTTTTGGTGGTGCCCAGTGATAGGGCAAGGAACAATGGGAGTAAGATGGAACACAGGAGGAGGAGGCAGTTGTTTGGTGTGAGGTGGGGGAAGCCTCCTGCCTGGAGGTGTTTGCAGCCAGGCTGGATGTGGCTGTGAGCAACCTGCTGCAGTGTGAGGTGTCCCTGCCCATGGCAGGGGGCTTGGGACTGGTTGAGCCTGGAGGTTCCTTCCAACCCTGACAATTCTCTGATGCTTCTGCCTCGCTCCACAGCACATGTGGGGGCCTGGGGCCCGCATACCATCGCTGCCCAGCACGCCAGGCCAAGACAAGCATGAGGAAGCAAAAGAAATGTGCTGACAGTTGGGCTCTTGCAAATGAGTCTTGCTCTGAAACAAGGCAGCAAAGAACAAGCGCCCTGCGCCGCCTCGCACACGGCACGGAGCGGGTCCCGGGGAAGGGGAACGTGCAGTGTTCACACCAGCAGGGCAAAGGTCTGCAACATGAGCTCCCACCACTAATAGAGGCAGATTTCCTGTCTAGGAATGCTAAAGGAAATAGCTGGGCACTTGCTGGTCAGCTGTGCTCCAACATCTGTGAGCGAACCGAGAGGAGGGAGAGCGGGCTGGGAGGGGCTGCTTCAGCAGGAGCTGCTCCAGCCCTGGGCTCTGGGCTCAGCCCTTGCCCATGCATGTGGTGGAGCCTGGGCAACTCTACAGGTGGGCCTTATGTCTCCCTTGGGTTGTGGCCAAGGTGCTTCAGCTTGAGCTGCCTTGGCACAAAATCCATTCGAGCCAGGTGCACAGATCTGTGCTTTGAGCCCATGGGTTCAGGGAGCTGCTCCTAGGGTGGCTGGAATTCACTGTTCCCAGGGCCTTAAACTCTCTCTTCAGGGGCTCAGCCTCCAAGGACAGGCTCTTCTTAAAGGCAGGGGAAGTTTGATGCCATCCCCTTTGTAATGAAGAGTTAACTTGAATCTGAAAAGCACATTTTGCCTTTTATTATCCTCCAGTGCCACCATGCAATCCCCTGGGCTGCTTTTCCCAGCCTGTTGAGCTCTTTGCTTCCCTCTCCCTCCCTGCACACCACGAGCCTCTGGGTGGTTTATGCACACTTGGCTGCGGCTCAGTTCCCTGTGGTCCTCTCCATTGCTCAGCCTTGGGGCTCCAGTGTATGCAGTGGGTTCTGCTTAACTTCTGCTCCACCTGGGAAACTTCTCCAGCAATGTTGGAAATCTCCAGCAGTTGATATTCATTAAGGGCTTTTGCTGCCTGCAAGAAACGTACAAGGCAGTGGAAGTGATTGATAGGCCCTGATCTGCATTGCTCCCTGCTTGCCTGGCCAGGCTGAGCTTTGGCTGGGATGAATGAAACCTGGAATTCACTTCTGAGCAGCAGCAGGACCGGCCACAGCTTCTGGCTGTGTTGGGAGCAGAGAGCAAACAGAGGCATGGCAGGGGGAGGCTTGTGGGAGCCAGGTGCACATCTGCCATCCGAGCCCAAGCTTGTCTGGCTTGCCCAGCAGCGGTTTGCAGGCTCTGCTGGCCGCTTTCATCCCACTGATGGTCAGCTAAAGCCGTGGTCAGCAACAGCAGAGAGTTATTTAGGGTTGAGTTGTGGGACCATCTGCATCTCGAGATACATCTGCCCCTGCTTGTTTGGGAGCAAGCCATAACTCATGCCTTCAAAGCAAACCCAGGCTGCCAACTTGCAGTGCCTTTCCTCATGGCCATTGGATCTGGAGGAGGTTCTGTCACTGCTGCCCTGCCTCCTCCTCCAAATCCTTTGGATCACAGCTGCCCTTCCCACCAATCTGCCACAGCAAACACACCACCCCAGCCAACACACCACCCCAGCCAACACATCCCATGTGCCCCACGTTGAGCTGTGACAGGCATTTGGTGAGATGTGTCAGAGAGCTCCTGCAGCTCAGGGCTTGCAGGGATGCGGTGCCAAGGAGGTCTCTCTCCAGCACAAAAAGCCCCTCAGCATGGTTCCTCTGCATGCAAACAGACTGGGGGGGGGGGGTGAAACACAGGAGCAGAAGGCAGCTTTGCATGACAGCAAACAGAGCTGCTGAGCCACAGGGCAGAGAGGTTCCTCCCCTGGCAGGGCTGGGGAGGGAGCAGGGGCAGTTGCAGAGGCTTTGGTGGGTAGATGGCAAACTGCTGGCACACTGCAAAGTCTCAGCAGGCTGGATTGTGTGTGGGCAGAAACCCTAGAGGGACAACAAAGCTGCAGAAGCACTGGTGTCAGAGACTTGAAGTCATGTAAGGGAGAAGAAAAGCTGTCCAGCCAGCAGTGATTGATAACTGTTCATTTCCTCAGCCACTGCCTGGGCTGCTCTTCCCATGCTCTCTCCTTAGGTAAATCTATTTCCTGGCCTTTCTCTGCCTCAAATCAGATCTTCTCCAACATGATTCTCCTGCTTGTAGGAGAGAGTTTATAAGAAGGATGCAAGCATTGACCCTGAGGTGACTCATTGATATTCCCCTGCTGCTCCAGGGCTGAAAGCTGATGTTTATGGGGCAGCACGTCCCTGATTTGATGTTGGGGAACTCAAGACTGAGGTTCAGTTGACATCTCCATGGGTTTGCAGCAACAGCCCTGGAATAGGCAATGACAACCAGGCCCATCTGTAAATCTTAGACTCTAAGATCAAGTCCAACATTCAACCTAAGACAACCATGGCCATTAACCCCTGCCTTAAAGTGCCCTGCCCACGTGCTTCTTGAACACCTCCAGGGACAGTGAAGCCAACACCACGGCCATTAAACCCATCAGCAGTAACAGTGGTGAGGCTCTGTGCAGGATGAGGATGCAAAGCCTTTGTGGAGAAGCTGCTGCTGCAACCAGGTGGGAAAATTAGGCCTTGGGTTAGGTGGAGCTTCACAGCAAACCCAGGTGAAAGCCTTTGCCTCTCTGTTCATCTGACTTTGGTAGTCGTCAGGGGTGGGGTTTGGCTGCTGGGGAAGACTGAGAGCTGTGACTTTAAAACTCAGGAGCAGAGGGAAACACTCACATTTTCCCACATGCTGGAGCCAAGGAGCTGTTAAGCTGTGAGGTCATGCTCAGAAAAGAGATGGTTGTCCCATGAGCTCACTCTGGGCCGGGCTCAGGGCGGGTGTGTGGGGAGCAGGTGGCTCTGGTTGACAGCAGTGATGCGGATGGGCTGCAGGCTGTGCTGCTCCCCAGCCCAAGCTGAGCCCTTCCCCTTGCAAAAGCCACCAGACACACAAGGAGGAGAGCATCCCAGGTAGAAGGTAGTTGGAAATGTTTCACTAAATAAACACTTCTGTGTTACTGAGAGGGGATCTGAGCAATGCTCAGCAAGAGCTAAAGGGTGAGGGACAAGAGGAGGAGGCCAGTCTGTTATCAGTGGTGCCCAGAGACAGGTCAAGGGGTGATGAGCACAAACTGGAACCCAGAAGGTTCCATCTGAACAGGAAGAAGGACACTGTGTGAGCAGCTCAGAACCCCCTGTGCCTGAGTGCACCTCTGCTGGCACCAGAGAGTGGTTCTGCTGGGCACAGAGGGAGTCCCACTGTGTGTCTTGTCAGATAGATGTGTTGGGTGCAAGGCAGGGTTGGGACCTCCTACACCCCTCAGATCAAGCTGCACCTTGTGCTTGGGGCAAGATGCTGGCAATGAGGACATTAAATGCACAGAGGAGGTGTTCTCAATGGTGATCAATAGCTAAGGGATGGAGGGCAAGAGGATGGAGCCAGACTCTTATCAGTGGTGCCCAGGGACAGGACAAGGGGCAATGGGCACAAACTGGAGCCCAGGAGGTTCTATCTGAGCAGGAGGAGGAGAAACTTTGTTGTGAGGATGCTGGAGGCCTGGAGCAGGCTGCCCAGAGAGGTTGTGATCTGGAGAGCTTCCAACCCCCCCTGGCTATTGTGCTCCTGGGCAAGCTGCTGTGGGTGCCCTGCTGGAGCCAGAGGGGTTGGACTGGATGATCCCCCAGAGGTCCCTTCCAACTCCCCCCACGCTGGGAATCTGGGATTTCTTTTTTAAGTAAGGAGTTATTATACCTAAATGGGAAAGCTTAGGGTTGAAAATGGTTGGGGGGTGTTGGTTTTTTTTCTCTCCAACAAACTTTCAAACTGGAAAATGGGAGTGTTTAAACTAACACCTGAAAGCAAGACATAACACAGAGGCAGTGTTTAGGTGAAATTAAACAAGCAGGATCACACTGGACCCTTACTCTTTGACAAGAGAGAGAAATAGCTCCTGAGCATCTTAGCTGCAGTTGGGCCTGTTGAGGGCAGGCTGAGCTCCTGGTAACAATGAGCTGGAGACTATGAGATCATGTAGCTGTCAGCACAATCTCCATGTCCAACTTCAACATGCATGTGTGTGTGCTGACAGCAGGCTCCTGTGCTCAGAGCTGGTTGGAGACACATCTCCTGAGAGGTCCTGTGGAGCTCCATTGCTCTGCACACCTCCCTGAAAGGAGGTTGCAGTGAGGTGGGGCTTGGGCTCTGCTCCCTAGTCTCAGGCGAAAGAATGAGAGGAAATGGCCAGAGGAAGGTTAGGTTGGAGATGAGGAAGAATTTCCTTGCTGCAAGAGTAGTCAGGGATTGGAAGAAGCTACCAGAGCAAGAGGACACAGTCTCAAACTGCACCAGGGGAGGTTTAGGCTGGAGGTGAGGAGAAAGTTCTTCCCAGAGAGAGTTGTTGGCCATTGGGATGTGCTGCCCAGGGAGGTGGTGGAGTCCCCATCCCTGGAGGGAGGATTGGATGTGGCACTTGGAGCCATGGTTTAGTTAGTCATGAGGTGTTGGGTGACAGGTTGGACTTGATGATCTCTGAGGTCTTTTCCAACCTTATTGATTCTATGATGCTATGCCCAGGGAGGTGGTGGAGTCCCCATCCCTGGAGGTGTTCAAGAAACCTGTGGCCATGGCACCTGGGGCTTACTGGCCATGGTGGTGCTGGGTTGGTGGTTGGACTGGATGATCTTGGAGGTCTTTTTCAGCTGAAACAATTCCATGATTCCATGACCACAGGCACATTTTGCTCCTAGACTACATCAGCAGTCATTGCTCACAGGTCTGGAGCCTTTGGTTAGGCCACACCTTGAGTCCTGTGTCCAGTTCTGGGCCCCTCAGTTTAGGAAAGATGTTGAGCTGCTGGAAGCTGTCCAGAGAAGGGCAACAGAGCTGGGGAGGGGTCTGGAGCACAGCCCTGTGAGGAGAGGCTGAGGGAGCTGGGGTTGCTTAGCCTGGAGAAGAGGAGGCTGAGGGGTGACCTCATTGCCCTCTACAACTACCTGAAAGGTTATTGTAGCCAGGTGGGGGTTGGTCTCTTCTCCCAGGCAAGCAGCACCAGCACAAGAGGACACAGTCTCAAGCTGTGCCAGGGGAGGTTTAGACTCGAGGTGAGGAGAAAGTTCTTCCCAGAGAGAGTTGTTAACCATTGGAATGTGCTGCCCAGGGAGGTGGTGGAGTCCCCATCCCTGGAGGTGTTCAAGAGGGGATTGGATGTGGCACTTGGTGCCATGGGGTCTGTGGTGACAGGTTGGACTTGATGATCTCTGAGGTCTTTTCCAACCTTACTGATTCTATGGCTCTATGATTCTGTGGCTGGGAGCAGAGTTGTGGTGCCAGCTGTGGGCCTGGCTGCCCTCAAGCAGCTGCTGTTCATCCCTGGGGACAGCAGCGAGCTGCTGTGATTTCTGCACTGGGAGTTTAGCATCTCAAGAGCTGTTGTAGAGATGATATTTTAATTTGCACCATTAAAACGTTTCAGATGAGACCTAATCCTGGGGAGGTCATGTGGTGAATAGCCTTGGAGTTTATACCCAAGCCTTGCTTGGCACATTGGCTTCTCCACGGTGAACGGAACCCATGAGGATACAATGAGGTTCAACAAGGCTAAGTGCAGAGTCCTGCACCTGGGGAGGAGGAACACACTGCAGCAGCACAGCCCTTCCCCTGGACACAACAGCTCCTCCTAAAACGTTGGTTTCATTGTGCCTCTGTTAATTGGAAGCTGGTGCAGCAAAGGGAACGTTAACGAGGGGAGAGTGTGGGCTTTGAATGAGGCTTTGTTGGTCCCCATTGAAAACTCAATGAGGAACATCTTCTTCCCCGTGAGAGTGGTGAAGCCCTGGGATGGGTTGTCCAGGGAGCTGGTTGAGGCCCCAGCCCTGGAGGTGTTTAAGCCCAGGCTGGATGAGGCTCTGACCAGCCTGATCTAGTGTGGGGTGTCCCTGCCCATGGCAGGGGGGTTGGAACTAGATGATCCTTGTGGTCCCTTCTGACCCTAACTGATACTATGATACTATCAATTACATTAATGAGGGGACAGACAGACAGTGTCTCCCTAGCAAGTTTGCTGAGCATACCAAACTGGGAGGCTTGGCTGATAGGCCTGAAGGCTGTGAGGCTGTTCAGAGACTTGGACAGACTGAGAGCTGGGCAGAGAGGAACCTCATGAGGTTCAACAAGGGTAAGTGCAGAGTCCTGCACCTGGGGAGGAAGAACAAACTGCAGCAGGACAGGCTGGGAGGTGATCTGCTGGAGAGCAGCCCTGGGGAGAAGGACCTGGGAGTGCTGGTGGGCAGCAAGTTCTGCATGGGACAGCAATGTGCCCTGGGGGCCAAGAATAGAATAGAATAGACCAGGTTGGAAGAGACCTTCAAGATCATCGAGTCCAACCTACCTATCATCCAACACCACCTAATCAACAAAACAATGGCACCAAGCACCCCATCAAGTCTCCTCCTGAACACTTCCAGTGATGGTGACTCCACCACCTCCCCAGGCAGCACATCCCAATGGCCAATCAGTCTCTCTGTGCAAAACTGCTTCCTAACCTCCAGCCTAAACCTCCCCTGGCACAGCTTGAGACTGCATCCGCTAAAAGATTATTAGCAGAGGATGGTTTCGATCCATCGACCTCTGGGTTATGGGCCCAGCACGCTTCCGCTGCGCCACTCTGCTCCTTGGGAAAGCCAGTGTGATCCTGGGAGGTATTAAGAGTGTGTTCAGCAGATCCGGGGAGGGATTCTTCCCCCTCTCCTCTGCCCTGCTGAGGCCTCACCTGGAATATTGCATCCAGTCCTGGGCTCCCCAGTTCAGGAGGGACAGGGATCTGATGGAGAGAGTCCAAGGGAGGGCTGCAAGGATGCCGAAGGGGCTGCAGCACTGCCTGGGGAGGAGAAGCTGAGAGCCCTGGGGCTGCTTAGTCTGGAGAGGAGAAGACTGAGAGGGATTTGATCAATGTCTCTCAATAGCTGAGGGCTGAGGGTCAAGAGGGACCTTGTCCTGTGATAGGACAAGGGGTAATGGATATAAGCTACAGCATAGGCAGCTCCACCTCAACATGAGGAGGAACTTCTTCCCTGTGAGGGTCCCAGAGCACTGGAGCAGGCTGCCCAGAGGGGCTGTGGAGTCTCCTTCTCTGGGTACATTCAAGGCCCATCTGGATGTGTTCCTGTGTGACGTGTGCTGGATTCTATGCTCCTGCTCTGGCAGGGGGCTTGGACTGGATGATCTCTGGAGGTCCCTTCCAACCCCTAATATCCTGTGAGCCTGTGACCTCTGCTCAGGCAAACAGCAGTTATCCAAGTGACATTTGGGAGCTGCCTTTTGGGTTGTGCTTTCCAATAACTGTGGGGGCTGGAAATGAGGTTTGTGTGGTTCTGGAAAGCTGAGGGTCTCGAGGAGTGACCTGTTTCTGGAAGCTGAAGCCATCACATCTTGTGAGGCTTGTGATGAATCCATAGTGCTGGGAGAAGGCTGGCAAAGGGCTGAAGGGTTGGCCTCGATGATCTCCAGTGGTCCCTTCCAACCCCTAGCATCCTGTGAGGCTGTAATGCCATACCTTCTCCTTGCTCCTCCCACCCATCTGCTTGCAATATTCATGCTGGAGCACACATTGAAAACCAAGACAAGAAGGAGAAAGAAGAGCCCCAGACATTCACATCATGAGACCTGGCCCCATCTCATCCAGCTGAATACGAACAGTGTCAGAACGAATCCAGAAGGACTGGGCCCCAGCACTGCTTAAACCATCCAGCCCTCATCATTAATAGCTTGTTATTGGCAGTGCTGATGTGTGTTGCTATCACACACTGCACCCAGGCAGTACATAAATGTTTGCTTTAGCATATCCTTAATGTTGCTAATTTATCTGTGACTGTCACGCTGGGGCTGTTAGCTCTGAACAAATGGCTGTTATTAATCACTGGAGGGCTATTAGACACCACAGCCAGGCTGGTAAATCACCTCAGGAGTGGCACTTGTAGGAATAGTCCAATCTGCAATTGCCTGGGTACTGCTGGTGTGCTCAGCACCTCTGGGATCAGAGCCAATGGGAGCCTGCAGGTGCTGCTCCTTTGTGTTAGAATCAGAGGCACAGAGAGCCTGCAGGTTCTGCTCCTGTGTGTCAGAATCAGAGCCAGGGGAGGTTCAGGCTGGATGTTAGGAAGAAATTCTTCCCAGGAAGAGAGATTGGCCATGGGAATGTGCTGCCCAGGGAGGTGGTGGAGTCCCCATCCCTGGAGGTGTTTAAGAAGAGCCTGGATGAGGCACTTGGTGCCATGGTTTAGTTGATTAGATGGTGTTGGGTGATAGGTTGGATCTTGAAGATCTATTCCAACCTGGTCTATTCCACTCCACTCCATTCCACTCCATTCCACTCCATTCCACTCCATTCCACTCCATTCCACTCCATTCCACTCCATTCCATTCCATTCCATTCTCCCCCTCTACCCTGCTCTGGTGAGACCCCACCTGGAGCACTGTGTCCAGTTCTGGAGCCTCTATTACAGGAAGGATCTGGAAGTGCTGGAAGGTGTCCAGAGAAGGGCCACAAGGATGAGCAGAGGGCTGGAGCTGCTCTGCTATGAGGACAGACTGAGAGAGTTGGGGCTGTTCAGTATGGAGAAAAGAATCTTCCAAGGAGACCTAATTGTAGCCTTCCAGTATCTGGATACAAGAAAGCTGGGGAGGGACTTTTGAGGGTGTCAGGGAGTGATAGGACTGGGGGGGATGGAGCAAAACTAGAAATGGGTCGATTCAGATTGGATGTGAGGAAGAAGTTGTTGCCGATGAGGGTGGTGAGAGCCTGGCACAGGTTGCCCAGGGAGGTGGTGGAAGCCTCCTGCCTGGAGGTGTTTGCAGCCAAGCTGGAGGTGGCTGTGAGCAACCTGCTGCAGTGTGAGGTGTCCCTGGCCATGGCAGGGGGTTGGGACTGGCTGAGCCTTGAGGTCCCTTCCAACCCTGACAATTCTGTGATTCTAAGAGGGGCAGGGAGCTGCTGGAGAAAGTCCAACAAAGAGCTATGAGGATGATGAAGGGACTTGAACACCTCTTCTGTGCAGAAAGACTGAGAGACCTGAGGCTGTCTAGTTTGGAGAAGGCTCAGAGGGGATCTGATCAATGTCTATAAATATCTGAGGGGTGGGTGTCAAGATGTAGGTGCCAGGCTCTTTTTGGTGGTGCCCAGTGATAGGGCAAGGAACAATGGGAGTAAGCTGGAACACAGGAGGCAGTGTTTGGTGTGAGGGTGCTGGTGCCCTGCAGCAGGCTGCCCAGGGAGGTTGTGGAGTTTCCTTGTCTGGGGACTTTCAAGGCCCATCTGGATGTGTGTGACCTGCTCTGGGTGACCCAGCTTTGGCAGGGGGATTGGACCCAATGGAGTCCTTTCCAATCCCTAATATTCTGTGATCCTGTGACTCTGTGTTGTTCCCCTGGGACCAGTTGCTCCCCAGCACCTTTGCATTGGGGACCAGCATGGATGTAAGTCAGTGAGGGCTTCATTTCTCTGGCAGCCTGGCCTGAAGCTCCCCAAGCAATCTTTTCCTGGCTGATGAGATGTGAAGTTGCAGGCAGGTAAAATACAGACAAAACAGTTTAACTGCCTCATTCCTTTACACCCAAGCTCTTTCCTGGCTGGTAATGGAAACCCAGAGCCTGTCTTGCTTAGAGCTCAGATCTAAACAGTAGCTGCTATAAAGTATTGGCTTGGAACATGAACTCTGTATGAAAGATGAAGGTGAGGGTGGGGGGCTGGGGGGGGGATGATGTATTTTTGAAAGGATCTTAGTGAGCCCTAACTTAAAAGCATCAGGATAAATTCATTGCAGGTAATGCACCCTTAATTACTCATTTTGCTTGGCACCAGTTAAACAGCCAAGTAACGGCTCCTGTCTCTTTATATTTAGTCTATTATTGTTTGAAGAAGGCCAGGGGGAGGCCAGCAGTGTGCAGAAACGCAGTTCCCCCTTAGATATACACATCCATATTCCCAGCAGGCAGAGGGAAGGGGAATATAATCACCAGCAGCTGAGAGACAATGACATTTTTATAGACCTCCTGGCAAATCGGCCCTGGGAGAGAGCCTGACAACTCCTTGGCTTTCGCCCACATTCCTCCACAAGCTCTGAGCAGGGAGCCTGGGGGAGCCCTGAGCTGCTCCCACTCCCCTGGAACAGCTCTCAAGCAGCAGCTGCTTCATTAGGCTGGGCTGTTCCCCTTCCCTCTGCTGGTGGAGAAAACCAGAGTGAAGAGCAGGGCAGAGCTGGGTGGAGGAGGTGGCCTTGCTGCTGGGGTAAGATGCTCACAAGGCTGAAGTTTGGAAAGCTAAGTCAGCCAAAGCAGAATCACAACATTATTTGGGTTGGAAAAGACCTCTAAGGTCCTTGAGCCCAACCATCAACTTAACACCACCATCACCATCAGGCCATGTCCCCAAGTGCCATGGCCACAAGTTTCTTGAACACCTCCAGGCATGGGGACTCCACCACCTCCCTGGGCAGCCTCTGCCAATCCCTGACCACTCCTGCAGCAAAGACATTTTTCCTCCTCTCCAACCTGAACCTCTCCTGGTGCACTTCCTCTTGTCATGGAACCACAGAATTCTTTTGGTTGCATAAGATCAATGAGATCACCAAGTCCAGCTGTTGACCTGACACCACCATGCCATTAAACCGTGTCCCAAAGTACCATTTGCTTGCTCCTTGGGAGAAGAGCCCAACCCCCACATCACTCCAACCTCCTTTCAGGGAGCTGTAGAGAGCTATGAGCTCTGCCCTCAGCCTCCTCTTCTCCACACTAACCCCCCCGCAGCTCCCTCAGCTGCTCCTCCCCAACCCTGTTCTCCAAACCCTTCCCCAGCTTTGCTGCCCTTCTCTGGACACATTCCAGCCCCTCAGTGTCCTTCTTGGAGTAAGTGACCCAAAACTGAACCCAGGATTTGAGTTGCAGCCTCAGTAATGTTGAGTACAGGTGGACAACCAGCTCTCTAGTCCTGCTGGAGTCCCTTTGGAGCCTTCTCTTCTCCAGGCTGATCAGATCCAGCTCTCACAGCCTGTCCCCATACAGGAGGTACTGATGTCCATGGCTGATGTCTGTCACTGCCATTCACCTGAAGGAACCAATTTTGATCCTGCTTTTCCAGTGAGCAGGGTCTGTTACAGGAAGGATCTGGAGGTGCTGGAGCAAGTCCAGAGAAGGGCCATGAGGATGAGCAGAGGGCTGGAGCTGCTGTGCTGTGGAGTCTGAGAGAGTTGGGGCTGTTCAGTCTGGAGAAAAGAAGGCTCCCAGGAGACCTTCTTGTGGCCTTCCAGGATCTGAAGGGGGCTCCAAGAAAGCTGGGGAGGGACTTTTGAGGGAGTGATAGGACTGGGGGGAATGGAGCAAAACTAGAAATGGGTAGATTCAGACTGGATGTTAGGAAGAAGTTGTTCCCCAGGAGGGTGGTGAGAGCCTGGCACAGGTTGCCCAGGGAGGTGGTGGAAGCCTCCTGCCTGGAGGTGTTTGCAGCCAGGCTGGAGGTGGCTGTGAGCAACCTGCTGTAGTGTGAGGTGTCCCTGGCCATGGCAGGGGGGTTGGAGCTGGCTGATCCTTGAGGTCCCTTCCAACCCTGACAATTCTGTGATTCTAATGGCCCTGGTGATGGTGAGCTGGTGGTTGGGCCTGATGACCTTAGAGGTCTTTCCCAACCCAAACACTTGCATGATTATCCTGCTGCAACACACCTTTCCCCAAGCCAGCCTTCAGCTGGCACAGTGATGCTGAAGGCAGGGGGAGCTGACCCCAGAGGGGTGACAGCTGGGTAGTGGGAAAACCACTCAGCCCAGGGGGAACAGCAGGAGCTGTCTGAGCTGGGAACACTGGGTTCTCCCAGAGCCGTGCTTTGTACTGCAGCAGTGCAATAAAAGCAGGCTGGGATGAAAGGAGCAGAGGCCAGCACAGTGTGGCTCTGCAGAAATGAGCCTCCATCTACAGAATTTATAGGGGAGAAATTCCTTTCTGTATCTGCATGCTTGCTGAGCAAGGTTTTATAGAGTTCTCTAGCAGGGATGTAATTCACTTTGCTTTCTCTCCATCCCCACCCCCTCCTCCCTGTTCCTTAGGATGCCCTAATCCTTGGGCTGGTGATTGTTCCCTCCAAGTTCTTTTTCAAAGCAGTCAGAGGCTTTCTTTGGGGGCTGCTTTAATAAGGTGCTGTTGGCATTTCATGGCTTGCAGTGTTTCATAAGGTACAAGGCCAAAGCACTTCAGATGTTCACCATTTTGAGGAGAAGGAGCTGGGGGTGTTCAGCCTGGAGAAGAGGAGACTTTAGAGGGGACCTCATCACTCTCTACAACTACCTAAAAGGAAGCTGTAGTCAGATGGGGGCCAGGCTCTTCTGCCAGGCAAGCAGTGACAGGACAAGAGGGCAGGGGATGAAGCTGCACCAGGGGAGGTTTAGGTTGGATGCTAGGAAGCACTTCTTCACATCAAGGCTGATTAAGCACTGGGATGTGCTGCCCAGGGAGGTGGTGGAGTCACCATCACTGGAGGTCTGTAAGAAAAGCTTGGATGTGGCACTTGGTGGCAGGGTTTTGCTGATGTGGTGGTGTTAGGCCACAGGCTGGACTTGGTGATCCCAGAGGTCTTTTCCAGCCTTTTCCAGCAAGGCCAGGAGCAAAGTGGCATTTTCCTGGTGAACTCTGTGTGTTTAGCTTTTATTTGAGGCTTTGGTGTTCACTGTGGCCACTGTCCTCTTGCCTTTTCTAGCCATGGTGTCCCTCTGGTCATGGTGCCATGTGGACTTGGTGCTTCAAGACCTGGTTTCATTCACAGGATTCATCAGGTTGGAAGGGACCTTCAAAGGTCATCTTTTCCAACCCCCCTGCAGGCAGCAGGGACTCCTCCAACTAGATCAGGCTGCCCAGGGCCACATCAAGTCTGATCTTAAATGTTTCCAGGGATGGAGCTTCAACCACATCCCTAGACAATCTGTCCCAGTATTTCCCCACCCTCAGTGTGCACAACTTCCTTCTGATGTCCAACCTAAATCTGCCCTGCTCCAGTTTCAAACCACTGCCCCTTGTCCTATCCCCACAGGCCCTTCCAAACAGTCCCTCCCCAGCCTGCCTGGAGGTCCCCTTCAGCTATTGAAATGCACTCTCATGGCCATGGTGGTGTTAGGCTGCTGGCTGGACTTGAGGATCTTGGAGGTCTTTTCCATCTGGAGTAATTCTCTGCTTGTGGTGCAGGAGTGAGAGGGCTGTGCTCTGCCTGGCTGGCTGGGGAATGGCCAGGTTTCCAGCAGGTCTGACTTCCAGCTAAGCTGAAGGATGACATCCCAGTAAAGACACTTGAGATAAGTGGAAAGAAAGAACAAGAGAAGGGGAAACCTCATCAGGCCCAGGGGAGCCTCCACTGCCTGGTTTTCTTCAGGAGGCACAGGGCAGGTCATGGTGTTGGTCATGAACACCACCAGCAGGCTAGGGAGGAGCAAGCAAAGCCTCAGTTTTCCACTGGCATGATGCTTGGCTGCTAGGAAGGAGCAAGCAAAGCCTCAGTTTTGCACTGGCATGATGCTTGGCTGCTAGGGAGGAGCAAGCAAAGCCTCAGTTTTACACTGGCATGATGCTTGGCTGCTAGGAAGGAGCAAGCAGAGCCTCAGTTTTACACTGGCATGATGCTTGGTTGCTAGGAAGGAGCAAGCAAAGCCTCAGTTTTCCACTGGCATGATGCTTGGCTGCTAGGAAGGAGCAAGCAAAGCCTCAGTTTTACACTGGCATGATGCTTGGCTGCTAGGAAGGAGCAAGCAAAGCCTCAGTTTTACACTGGCATGATGCTTGGCTGCTCGGGAGGAGCAAGCAGAGCCTCAGTTTTCCACTGGCATGATGCTTGGCTGCTAGGAAGGAGCAAGCAGAGCCTCAGTTTTCCACTGGCATGATGCTTGGCTGTTCCAGGTTGTCTGCTTTTTACTTGCTGCATCTACAGGGATTGGAGATCTTGGTCTCAGACACTGGAAGTTCAGTGGTTTGGAGGCAAGCTAGCTAAGAGATGCTGGCAGACACAGGGCTGGGAAGGAGCATTGCCAGGAGGTAACCTCATGCCCAGGAGACCCCGCTGCAGTCATGGTGGAGCTGCCTGATGGAGATGTGTAGTCCTCACCTTTCACCCCAGTGCTCAGTGCCAGGCTGCCTGCCCAGGCATGGCATGTGGGGACATGTGAGAAGGCAAAACAGAGCCTTCAGTGCCACAGGAGAGGAGCAGGAGTGAGGAAGCTGTATGGAACAGATGTGAGTCACTCTTCTGGGAGGTGTTTAGCATCCTCAGCAGTGCAGGTGGTAAATGATGTCATGTGCAGGCATGATTCAACCCTGGAGAGGAATAAGATCTTACTAAGGGCACCTCACAACAGAAGGCAGCTCCTACAGCTATGTGCAGGTCTGATCTGCAAGATGCCAGATGCTTCGTGTAAGCTGCTGAGCTCACTCAGCCCTGGGTCCCAGAGCACCATGTGCACAGGTGCCTTGGAACACCTCCAGGGATGGGGACTCCACCACCTCCCTGGAGAGCCTCTTCTAATCCCTGACCACTCTTGCAGCAGAGACATTTTCCCTCATCTCCAACCTCACCCTCCCCTGGCACAATTCCAGGCCATTTCCACTCCTTCTATCAGCTGAGACTAGGGAGAAGAGACCAAGCCCCACCTCACTGCAACCTCTTTTCAGGGAGTTGTAGAGGCCAATGAGGTCTCCCTTCAGCCTCTTCTCCAGACTAAACAACCCCAATTTCCTCAGTTGCTCCTCCCCAGTCCTGTCCTCCTGACCCTTCCCCAGCTTTGCTTCCATTCTCTGGACACACACCAGCCCCTCAATGTCCTTCTTGAAGTGAGGGACCCAAAACTGAACCCAGGATTTGATGTGTGGCCTCACCAGTGCCCAGTACAGTAGGACAATCCCTGCCCTGCTCCTGCTGGCCAGGCATTACTGATCCAGGCCAGGATGCTGGTGGCCTTCTTGGCCACCTGAGCACACTGCTGCCTCATCTTCAGAAGCTGTCAGTCAGCAGCCCCAGGTCTCTTTCCACCTGGTGACTTTCAGCCACTCTGCCCCAAGCCTGGAGCATTCCTGGGGCTGGTGTGACCCAAGCACAGGACCCAGCAGTTGGCTTTGTTAAACCTCATCACATCAGCCTCAGCCATTGATCCAGCCTGGCCAAATCACAGAACTGTCAGGGCTGGAAAGGGACCTCAAGGCTCAGCCAGCTCCAACCCCCCTGCCATGGCCAGGGACACCTCACACTGCAGCAGGTTGCTCACAGCCACCTCCAGCCTGGCTGCAAAACACCTCCAGGCAGGAGGCTTCCACCACCTCCCTGGGCAGCCTGTGCCAGTCTCTCACCACTCCCATGGGGGACAACTTCTTCCTAACATCCTAAAATCCCTTTGCAGAGCCTTCCTACCCTCAAGCAGACCAAGACTCCCACCCAGTTTGGTGCCTTCTGCACTGTCACTGCCTCTCTTGCTCCTCTGTCCCTCCTCTCCTGGGCGCCCGGCGAGGAGCCGAGCCGCCCGAAACGCGAGGCAGCGCCATCGGTTCCATGAGGAGCAGCTCAAGCATGGCAGCTCCTGGCGCTTCCCAGGGTGCAAGTGAAGGCATCCTCAGAGGGAGCAGAAGGAATTTGTGATGTCAGCCCCATAAATCTCCTGTCTCTTTTCCATCTCCACTGGAAGGCAGCGAATCCCTTCCCGATAGCATCTCCAGGTCGCTGGGAGCGATTTTGCAGCTCGTGGTAATTGCAATCTTCTGCTGAATGCCTCTGAGCCCTTAATAACTTTGTAATTAAAGTGCAATTAACAAATTAACTCCTGTGTATCAACTGGAATGCTAATGTCGTCGTTAATGAGGCGATAATTAGCTGGTGTCGCGGGAGGGACTCGCGGGGCGTCTTCCAAGACTCGAAACCCCCTTCTTTTGGCTGATGCAGGAGGTTAATGGAGTTGGCTGTGGATGAATGAAGGGAGGAAAGAATGAATGAATTGTCCTTCCATGACGTGTGGTGGAGCCGTTGGAGATAGCCAGGTAAGCAGAGCACAGAGCTTCCTCAGTCAGTCAGTTTCCAGGCAGCCGGCCAGTGCTTCACAAAGGTTTTCCCCAGCACAACTGGAACGCTCATTAAAGCACTCTGCTGGGCTTTGAGAAGGGCTTAGCAGGTGATGAAACCACTCAGCACCAGCCAGGCCTGGAGGCACCACCCTCCTGCTTCCAAAAACTCCCTCTGCAGCTCGTCCGTGTTTCGCTCCTGCACCACGGGGAGAGCTGCGACCCCCGGCGCAGCCCTGCCTGCCCCAGCTCTGCTGGACACAGCTTCCCTCCCCAGGTGCTGTCATGCCTTGGGGCTGTACCTTGGCAGTCTGGCAAACGTGTCCATGTTTGTTAAGAGTGACTGCAAGAGTCAGTCCCAAATGGAGATGAGCTTTGGGCTGTTCATAGAATCACAGAATTGTCAGGGTTGGAAGGGACCCCGAGGCTCAGCCAGTTCCAAGCCCCTGCCGTGGGCAGGGACACCTCACACTGCAGCAGGTTGCTCACAGCCACCTCCAGCCTGGCTGCAAACACCTCCAGGCAGGAGGCTTCCACCACCTCCCTGGGCAACCTGTGCCAGGCTCTCACCACCCTCCTGGGGAACAACTTCTTCCTCACATCCAATCTGAATCTACCCACTTCTAGTTTTGCTCCATTCCCCCCAGACCTATCCCTCCCTGACACCCTCAAAAGTCCCTCCCCAGCTTTCTTGGAGCCCCCTGCAGATACTGGAAGAACACAATTATGTCTCCTGGGAGCCTTCTCTTCTCCAGACTGAACAGCCCCAGCTCCCTCAGTCTGTCCTCATAGCTCCAGCCCTCTGCTCACACAAGGGTGGGAAGTCAAAGGAAGGACAGAAACATTCCCTCAGGGAGGCTGACTCAAAAGCAAGCCATGCTGCCTGCTGTGGTGCTGGGTATGGGGTGAAGGGAACCACAGGAGAATTGTGGGGCCACAAGGGAGGGGGACACAGGAGAAGTCAGTGGGTAATGTGGTAGGCCCTGGAGTTGCCAGTTCAGTCTCTGAGACTGAGCTGGGGCTTCAGATCACAAGCAGCTCCTCTCTTCTCCAGCAGCTGATCATTTATCACAGAATCATAGGATGGTTTGGGTCCAACATCAACCCAACACCACCATGGCCATCAAACCATGTCCCCAGGTGCCATGGCCACAGGTTTCTTGAACACCTCCAGGGATGGGGACTCCACCACCTCCCTGGGCAGCCTCTTCCAGTCCCTGACCACTCTTGCATCAAAGAAATTGTTCCTCATCTTCAACCTAACCTTCCCCTGGTGCATCTTGAGGCCATTTCCTCTTGTCCTATCACTTGATACCAGGGAGAAGAGACCAACCCTTACCTGTCACCATCTGTTTGCTGTTAGCTGTTGAATGCTGAAGGTTTGAAAGTTGGCCTCATCAGGTCTAAACATGTTCTTTATGCCTCTGGGTGAAGATGGAGCTCCAGACTGCAGGGTGTGGGTGGTTCATCACCATCAGATGGTTCTAGAAGCACTGACAAAGAGAGGTGAGGCTTTCTGGCATTTTCCATTTCTTCTTGGGTTAATTTCCATTCAGACAGACCCTCAATCTTCCCCACTGCTCCCCAGCCCTCTCACAGCACCACCACTAGCTGCAAAGTGCTCTGCAGAAGGGCTGACTTGGAGAAACAAAAGCTGCCAAGTTCTCCTGCTCTCCTGGTTTGGGACTTGAGGGAGTCACCAGTGAAATAATGAGGTCTCAGTGATGTAGACTCCCCTGGGGTGCTGCAGGGAGCCTGCTGATTTGCCACCCCCCCTCTGTGCTCGTGGGGCTGAGGATGCAGAGATGGAATGAGTGTGGGGCACACCGAGCTGCCCTCCCTGCGGCTCAGCTGTCCCAGTCCAGCTCTGCAGCCTGGATGTGGACAGGCTGGGAAGGGGAGATCTCATTCTTGAGGAATTTGCTCTTGTTATTTGGCTTTCACTTCTCCTTTGCTCAATTCCACCTCATTACCCACAGCTACACCCTGCTGGGCCATGGGGCAGCGCTCGAGCAGGTATCTGAAAGGCTACAGAGTGAGCCAATTGCTGAGGCTGAAACCCATCCCATCCCACCCCACTCCATGACATCATTCATCTTCAGTGTGCTGAAATCTCTCAAGATACAGCAGGGCTGCAAAGGGCCAGGCCAGTGGCACAGGTATTTCCCTCTCCCTTGTGGTCATAGGATCACAGAACTGTTTGGAAAAGAGCTTCAGCATCATCCAGTCCAACCATCAAGGCAACACCCCCATGCCCACTAAGCCACTTTCCCAAGTGCCATGTCCACAGGGCTCTTGAACACCTCCAGGGGTGGTTGACTCCACCACCTCTTTGGACAGGTTTATAGAACCATAGAATCAGCGAAGTTGGAAAAGACCTCAGAGATCATCAAGTCCAACCTGTCACCCAACACCTCATGACTAACTAAACCATGGCTCCAAGTGCCTCATCCAATCCCCCCTTGAACACCTCCAGGGATGAGGACTCCACCACCTCCCTGGGCAGCACATCCCAATGGCAAATCACTCTTTCTGGGAAGAACTTTCTCCTCACCTCCAGCCTAAACCTCCCCTGGTACAGCTTGAGACTGTGTCCTCTTGTTCTGGTGCAGGGTGCCTGGCAGAAGAGACCAACCCCCTCCTGGCTACAACCTCCCTTCAGGGAGTTGCAGAGAGCAAGAAGGTCTCCCCTGAGCCTCCTCTTCTCCAGCCTAAGCAACTCCAGCTCCCTCAGCCTCTCCTCACAGGGCTGTGCTCCAGACCCCTCCCCAGCTTTGTTGCCCTTCTCTGGACACCTTCAAGTCTCTCAATGTCCTTCTTAAACTGAGGAGCCCAGAACTGGACACAGTGCTCAAGGTGTGGCCTAAGCAGTGCTGAGCACAGGGCACAATGACCTCCCTGCTCCTGGTGGCTTGTGGCAGAGGGTCTTGAAAGTTCCTCAACAGGAGAGGACCTGGGGCTGCTGGCTTACAAAGGCTGAAGATGAGCCAGCAGTGTGCCCAGGTGGCCAAGAAGGCTAACAGCTTCCTTCCTGGATCACCAGTAGTGTGTCCAGCAGGAGTAGAGCAGGGATTGTCCCACTCTCCTGGGCACTGGTGAAGCCACACCTCCAATACTTGGTTCAGTGTTTGGGCTCTGACTCCAAGAAGGACATTGAGGAGCTGGAGTGAGTCTAGAGAAGGGCAATGAAGCTGGGGAAGGGCCTGAAGAACAGGGCTGGTGAGGAGCAGCTGAAGGAACTGGGGGTGTTGAGCCTGGGGAAGAGGAGGCTGAGGGGAGACCTCATTGCTCTACACAATTCCCTGAGAGGTGGTGAGGGTTGGTCTCTTCTCCCTAGTCTCAGGTGATAGAGGAGAATAAATGGAGAGTTAGGATGGAAATCAGGGACAATTTCTTAGCTGCAAGAGTGGTCAGGGATTGGCAGAGGCTGCCCAGGGAGGTGGTGGAGTCCCCAGCCCTGGAGGTGCTCAAGAAACCTGTGGCCATGGCACGTGGGGCCATGGTTTAGTGGCCATGGTGGTGTTGGGGTGATGGTTGGACTGGGGGATCTTGGAGGTCTTTTCCAGCCCAAACCATTCTATGATTCTGTGCTAAATGGTCAGTTGCTGGAGAAGAGAGGAGCTGCTTGTGATCTGAAGCCCCAGCTCAATCTCAGGGACTTGAAATTAATGATGTGCCCTGTGCTCTCCTGCCCAGCACTGCTTCCCTCTCTTAGCTCAGCCATAATATCCTGCAGATAAACATTCCTCCCCCCTTTCCCCCCGTGCTCCTCAGATCTACAAAGAGAGGAGAGGTAGCTTTGGACTCTGTATTTATAGAGAGATTTGGAGCCATAAATTGGACATTGCTGCTGCCTGCATTCCCTCAAGGACCAATAAAGCCTCCACACGTCAGCTGAGTCGTATTTCACTGGGGTTTGCTTTCACGACTTCAAGAGTGTTTGCTCTGTCCCTCCAGCAGCATTCCATGAATAACCTGCTCCTGCAATTAATCCCAAATTACTCAGGCAGGGGGACTCCCTTTTCCTTTGCAACCAGAACAAGCTTTCAAAAGTTATTGCTTGCTCCCCACCCCCCCCACCCCCCCCTTCTTGTTTTTCTTCAAGGCTTCTTTAATCAGGCCAAATGGGGCTGAAAAGCATTGGAGCTCTCTGGGCTTCTTTCATGCTCAGTCTGCTCAAAATCAGGGGACAGAGTGGCTGGAGAGCAGCCAGGCAGAAAGGGACCTGGGGGTAGTGGTTGACAGCTGGCTGAACAGGAGCCAGCAGTGTGCCCAGGTGGCCAAGAAGGCCAAGGGCATCCTGGCCTGCATCAGGAACAGTGTGGCCAGCAGGAGCAGGGAAGTCATTGTGCCCTGTGCTCAGCACTGGTTAGGCCACACCTTGAGTCCTGTGTCCAGTTCTGGGCCCCTCAGTTTAAGAAGGACATTGAGAGACTTGAAGGTGTCCAGAGAAGGGCAACAAGGCTGGGGAAGGGTCTGGAGCACAGCCCTGTGAGGAGAGGCTGAGGGAGCTGGGGTTGCTTAGGCTGGAGAAGAGGAGGCTCAGGGGAGACCTTCTTGCTCTCTGCAACTCCCTGAAGGGAGGTTGTAGCCAGGTGTGAGCTGCCCCATGGCTGGAAGCATTGCAGGTCAGGTTGGTTGGGGCTGTGAGCAACCTGCTCTGGTTGCAGATGTCCCTGCTGGCTGCAGGAGGGTTGGATTGGATGAGCTTTGAAAGCTCCTTCCAACCCAATCCCATCTGTACAACCCAGGCAAAAAGAGTTAAAGGCAAAAAGAGTTGATGGACTGATGGACTAATAACATCAACACATTTCACATGGAAACTGCTGCATAAAGGTTCTTTATTCATGGCATGCTGGAGAAGGGTGTGGGGAGTGATAGTGAAACAGTTGGGTTTGAAGAGCAGTTATCCACGTTTCCAGGCAGCTGTCCCATGAGCTGTGTGGTGGAGGCTGCCTCTCCTCACCTGAAGGGAGGTTGGAGCCAGGAGGGGGTTGGTCTCTTCTCCCAGGCAGCCAGCACCAGAACAAGAGGACACAGTCTCAAGCTGCACTGGGGGAGGTTTAGACTCGAGGTGAGGAGAAAGTTCTTCACAGAGAAAGTCATTCATCATTGGAATGTGCTGCCCAGGGAGGTGGTGGAGTCCCCATCCCTGGAGGTGTTCAAGAGGGGACTGGATGTGGCACTTGGTGCCATGGTCTAGTCATGAGGTCTGTGGGGCCAGGTTGGACTCGATGATCCTCGAGGTCTCTTCCAACCTTGGTGATACTGTGAGACTGTCAGGAGGTGTTAGGTGTTAGGTGATAGGTTGGCCTTGATGATGTCTGAGGTCTTTCCCAGCCTGGGTGCTTCTATGAGTGTGCTGAGCCCCCATGCCAGGGGGTGTCTGTGCTGGGCAGCTGGCAGTGCTCTGTCTGCAGAGGGGCAGTGTGCTGCCTGCCGCCCCTCCTGCTGGCTGCGCTCAGCTCTGCGCTGCCGCCGCGGAGCCGCAGGCTGCTGTGGGAAGTGCGCGGGGCTCAGCTCCTCCGTGGGCTCCTCTGTTTAGTCTGCACTAAGAGACTCGGTGGCGCGGTGACTTCATGGCCCGCTGATGGATTTAGTGGAGCTGGGATGTGGCAGACAGGGCTGTTTGTGCACGGGGGCTGATGCAGTCAGGGTACAGCAGGCACGGCCCCCCAGCCCTCTGCGAGCTGCTCCTTCACCTTGGCTGCTCTGCCAAGACATCAAACGGCTTTGCTGGGGGGGGAGGGGGTGGGAGTGGGGGCAGGGGGAGTCAGAGACATAGAATCATAGAATTGTTTGGGTTGGAAGACCTGCAAGGTCATCAAATCCAAGTGTTAAGCCAGCACTGCCAGGTCACCACTGCACCGTGGCCCTCAGCACCACGCTGACAGGGCTTTGACATCCTTCCAGGGATGGGGACTCCACCACCGCCCCAGGCAGCCTGTTCTAGCATTGGACAGCCCTTTGGGGGAAGGAATTGCTCCTCATGGCCAACCTAAACATTGTCTGGGACAGTTTGAGGCTATTTCCTCTTGTCCAGTCACTAGTTCCTTGGGAGAAGAGACCAACCCCCACCTCACTGAGAGGCAGGGACACCTCTCAGCTAGACTTGGTTGCCCAAAGGTTCAACCCCAGGTAGAGGTTGGTCTCTTCTCCCAGGCAACCAGCACCAGAACAAGAGGACACAGTCTCAAGCTGTGCCAGGGGAAGTTTAGGCTGGAGGTGAGGAGAAAGTTCTTCCCAGAAGGAGTAATTGGCCATTGGAATGTGCTGCCCAGGGAGGTGGTGGAGTCCCTGTCCCTGGAGGTGTTCAAGAAGGGAATGGATGTGGCACTTGGAGCCATGGTTTAGTTAGCCAGGAGGTGTTGGGTGATAGGTTGGACTTGATGATCTCTGAGGTCTTTTCCAAACTTTATGAGTCTATGACCAGCCTGGCCTTGAACACTTTCAGGGAGGAGGCACCCACAACCATTCTGGGCAACCTAGTACAGCGTCTCAGCACTCTTGTATTGAAGAACTTGGAGCTAAGAGTTGATGTCCCTTATAACCAGGGTCTAAAACCCTGCAGTGACCTGTGGGATAAAGTGTAGAGTGTTTGCCTCTCTGTGGAGAGGCCAATATGTTTGGTTAGGTGTTGGAACAGGCAGCCCAGGGAGGTGGTGGAGTCACCATGCCTGGAGGTATTCAAGAAACCTGTGACCATGGTGCTTTGGGACACGGTTTAGGAGGTGTTGGATTGATGGCTGGAATCAATGACCTTGGAGGTCTTTTCCAACCAAAACAATTCCATGGTTCTGTGTCCTCCACCAGCACACTGCCACCAACTCATTCACCAGAGAAGGGCAAGGAGGCTGGGGAGGGGTCTGGAGCACAGCCCTGTGAGGAGAGGCTGAGGGAGCTGGGGTTGCTTAGCCTGGAGAAGAGGAGGCTCAGGGGAGACCTTCTTGCTCTTTCCAACTCCCTGAAGGGAAGCTGTAGCCAGGTGGGGGTTGGCCTCTTCTGCCAGGCACCCAGCACCAGAACAAGAGGACACAGTCTCAAGCTGTGCCAGGGAAGGTTTAGGCTGGATGGTAGGAATAAGTTCTTCACAGAGAGATTGGCCATTGGGATGTGCTGCCCAGGGAGGTGGTGGAGTCCCCATCCCTGGAGGTGTCTAGGAAGAGCCTGGCTGAGGCACTTGGTGCCATGGTTTAGTTGATCAGATGGTGCTGGGTGATAGGTTGGACTGGATGATTTCTGAGGTCTTTTCCAACCTGGTTACTTCAATTCCATTCTATTTAGTGGCAGCATTGTTGGTTGCTGCACACATCAAGGGAATGAATGTATAGCTTGACAAGAATAACACTCAGCATCTGCTGCTCTCCCTGAGCTACCTCCAGACAGCCCAAGGAGCATTTAGAGGGACCAGTACTTATTCTTGCCTGAAAGGAAAATGGATTGTTCTGTTTCCAAAAGCCACTTGGCAGTGCAAACATCTCCCCTCTCAAAGGTATTAGACTCTCTTTGTCTTTCTTTTCATACCCAGTCCCTTCTCTGCTGAGCTTCAGGTCTAGCACATCATGTTCTGCAGCCCCTCTGTTCTGAGCAGCCTTTGTTGCTCCCTGTTCTTCCCCCAGGCAATCCCCTGGTCTGTTTCCAGGGCATCTCCTGTACATCACACCCCCATGCTGCTTCCTGCTGGCAGCTGAGCTCTACAGAAGGACCTTCTAAAGCACCACAGTTACTCTGTCATCCAAGCCTCCCCTTGAGCCACCCTGGAGCTGTTACAGCTCCAACAAATAACAAAACCAAACCCACCACCAAAACCCAACCTGACAGAATCAAGAGTAACTAGAAAGGAGAAGTCTGGAGTGAATATATAAGAAGAAAAGAGAATCAGCATGGGAGATAAATGTATCAAACCAGACATGCCTCCTTGTTCTCCCTCTGGAAGTGGGAGAAGAAGAGGAAAAAAGGCTGATGTAGCAACATCCTGGCAAGGGGAGCAGCAAGCTATAGTCTCAGTCTCCCTCTTCGTTGGCTTGAAGGTGAAGATAGACTCATAGAATGGTCCAGGCTGGAAGGGACCTCCAAAGCTCATCCAGTCTGATCTCCCTGCAGTCAGCAGGGACATCCTTGACTAGATCAGGCTGCCCAGGGCCTTGTTCAGCCTTACCTTGAATCATAGAATTGTCAGGGTTGGAAGGGACCTCAAGGATCAGCCAGTTCCAACCCCCCTGCCATGGGCAGGGACACCTCCCACCAGCCCAGGTTGCTCAAGGCCTCATCCAGCCTGGCCTGGAACACCTCCAGGGAGGTGACAGCCACAGCCTCCCTGGGCAACCTGTTCTAGTGTCTCAACACCCTCACTGGAAAGAATTTCTTCCTAATTTTCAGCCTCACTCTCCCTTCCTCAAGCTTCAGTCCATTGTCCCTCATCCTGTCATTCCCAGCCCTGGTCAAAAGTCCCTCTCCAGCTCTCCTGCAGCCCCTTCAGGTACTGGAAGGCTGCTCTAAGGTCTCCCTGGAGCCTTCTCTTCTCCAGGCTGAACAGCCCCAACTGTCTCAGCCTGTCCCCACAGGGGAGCTTCTCCAGCCCTCTGATCATCTTAGTGGCCTCTTCTGGACCAACTCCAACAGTTTGATGTCCATCTTGTGTTGGGAGCACCCCAATGGACGCAGTACCCCAGTGGGGTACCTGAGTGCAGATGGCCCTTGTAGGCTGTCTCCTTGCCTCAGACATGGTTTTCAAGCCCAACCCTTTGTCCTCCAGCAAAAGCAGCACCCAGACCCACCAGTTCCACCACCCCAGCAGGTTTCCACCACATCCCTCCTCGAGCTGCCAGCTCCTCACCTCCCTTTTCCCTCCCTCCTCCTCCAGCTCCAGTTCTCACATCCTGACTCCATCAGTTTAAGTCGCATCTAGGTGTAAACTGATTTCATTCCAGCCCCTGCTCCCACCTCTGCCTTGCCTTTAAATTGTATCTGGTCCTGAATCAATCTTCTCCCAGCCCTCAGCTGCTGTGCTCTTCATCCTTCCACTTTGGCTGCAACTGTTCTTAAAGGGCTGGGCTCAGAGAGATGTTTGGTTCTTCTCTCTCTCAGCCTCTGCTGCCTTCTTGTTTCATTGAAATCACCTCCAATATTAAGCAGGGGACATCTTCCCCCCTCCCTTCCCAGCCCTCCCAGGCTCCCTGTTTAACCAGTTAATATTTCCCCCTTGCAGCTCAGCTGGTTTTAAACCAATTGGATTCCCCCCCCCCCCCCAGTTTCCATAATGTTGTAAATGATTCTTTATTTGGGGGGAGGGCCTCCTGTGATCCTCATTCTCCTTCCTCCTTGTTTCAGTCCATGGTGGCAGAGCTAAGCAATGATTTCAGGAATGTGATGTGACAAGCATTGGCTCTCAAGGTAGGAGGGCAGACCTTGCCTGTCCCAGCAGAGCTGCAGGCAGAACAGAAATGCTCTGGGGCTGAGAGGAGAAAGAAAGCAGCACAGAGCACAGAGTGGGTTGGCTTGGAAGGGACCTTTAAAGATCATCCAGTTCCAATCCCCCTGCGGGCAGAGATAGCTCCAGCCCAGGTTGCTTAAGGTCTCAACCAACCTGGCCTTGAACATCTCCAGGGAGGAGGCATCCACAGCCTCCCTGGGCAGCCTGGGAGCAACAGTGTGAGCAGCAGGGCCAGGACAGTGCTTGTCCTCCTGTAATGAATACTGGTGAGGCTGCACCTCAAATACTGGGTTCACTCCAAGAAGGACATTGAGGGGCTGCAGCATGTCCAAGGAAGGACAGCAAAGCTGGTGAAGGGTCTGGAGAACAGGGCTGGTGAGGAGCAGGTGAGGGAACTTGGGCTTTCTTAGCCTGGAGAAGAGGAGGCTCAGGGGAGACCTTCTTGCTCTCTCCAACTCCCTGAAGGGAGGTTGTAGCCAGCTGGGGGTTGGCCTCTTCTCCCAGGCAACCAGCACCAGAACAAGAGGACACAGTCTCAAGCTGTGCCAGGGGAGGTTTAAGCTGCATGATAGGAAGAAGTTCTTCCCAGAAAGAGAGATTGGCCTTTGGAATGTGTTGCCAAGGGAGGTGGTGGAGTCATCATCACTGGAGGTGTTTAGGAAGAGCCTGGCTGAGGCACTTGGTGCCATGGTTTAGTTGATGAGATGGTGCTGGGTGATAGGTTGGACTGGATGATCTCAAAGGTCTTTTCCAACCTGGTTAATTCTATTCTATTCTATTCCATTCTATTCCATTCTATTCTATTCTATTCTATTCTATTCTATTCTATTCTATTCTATTCTATTCTATTCTATTCTATTCTATTCTATTCTACTATCTAGTGGGCCAGAGCATTTCAGCTCCACTATCACTAGAAAGGTTGGACCAGATGATCTTTGGGGCCCCTTCCAACCTGGCACTCTGTGATTCTCAGGTGTGAGGCGCTCACAATGAAGGCCAGCAGAGGCTCAGGTCTTTATTAGGCATCAGACACTTGCCAGGGAAACTTGTCCTTGGGGACACAAGTCATGTTTAAGTGGTTCCTTCACCTGGGGAGCTGTTCCTCTGTCTCACACACGTAATTACATTTGCTGTGACAGGGAAAAATGTCTCTGGGATGAATGATTGTGTTGCAGCCCCGCTCAGGGCTGCTGTTACCCTGAACCCAGCTCATTCCCCAGTCAGTCTCCCCCCTCACTGGGGAGTGCTTCACAGACTGCATTTCAAGGGCAGCCCTGGACCTTGGAGAAAAGGATTTGCCCAGAAACTGGAAGTGCTGGGCACTTTGCAGCTTGGAGAGGGATCATCTAGCTTGGTGCTTTGAAAAGCTGTCTTGTAGCTGTGCCTTGGTTTCCCCACACTGATTTAGTGGAGCTGGGATGTGGCAGACAGGGCTGTTTGTGCACGGGGGCTGATGCAGTCAGGGTACAGCAGGCACGGCCCCCCAGCCCTCTGCGAGCTGCTCCTTCACCTTGACTGCTCTGCCAAGACATCAAACGGCTTTGCTGGGGGGGGAGGGGGTGGGAGTGGGGGCAGGGGGAGTCAGAGACATAGAATCATAGAATTGTTTGGGTTGGAAGACCTGCAAGGTCATCAAATCCAAGTGTTAAGCCAGCACTGCCAGGTCACCACTGCACCGTGGCCCTCAGCACCACGCTGACAGGGCTTTGACATCCTTCCAGGGATGGGCACTCCACCACCACCCCAGGCAGCCTGTTCTAGCGTTGGACTACCCTTTGGGGGTAGAAATTGCTCCTCATGTCCAACCTAAACATTGTCGGGGGCAGCTTGAGGCCATTTCCTCTTGTCCAGTCACTAGTTCCTTGGGAGAAGAGACCAACCCCCACCTCACTGAGAGGCAGCTAGACTTGGTTGCCCAAGGGTTCAACCCAAGGTAGGGGTTGCAGCCATGCTCAGGGCTGCTGTTACCCTGAACCCAGCTCATTCCCCAGTCAGTCTCCCCCCTCACTGGGAACTGCTTCACAGACTGCATTTCAAGGGCAGCCCTGGACCTCGGAGAAAAGGATTTCCCCAGAAACTGGAAGAAGTGCTGGGCACTTTGCAGCTTGGAGAGGGATCATCTGGTTGGTGCTTTGAAAAGCTGTCTTGTAGCTGTGCCCTGCTTTCTCCACGCTGATGATGTGTGGCAAAGCAGCTCAGCTCAGCTCAGCTCTGCAGCACCTTGTGACAGCCAGGAGCGCAGCAAGCTTCCCAAACCCTGCGCTGCAAGAGGGGAGCTATGCTTCAGGACTGATTGTGCTGCTGCATGACAGACCCAGCAGCGTTCAGGCACTGCCCTCAAAGCTTGCAGCTCAGCTCCAGGCCCCTGCTGACACCTCAAAGGGCAGGCTGGGTGTTTTGTTGTGGGGGGTTTCAGGGTGCCACAGCTGTACAGCCAGCCCCTGCTCCTCTGCAGAGCGTGATCAAAGCTCTCAGCAGCCCCAGGGCGACGGGGAGTGCTGGAGTTATTCCTGTCTTGGTGATGGATGGATGTGCTGTTTGCTGGCTGGACAAACCCCCTCCAATCACCACTTACTCCTTCTCCTTGACTTTTTTCCCCAGCATTAAAGGTGATCAGATAGAGAATGTGAATGCAGGGGGAGCTGATGAATGGGATGTGGAACTGAAGGCTCGGCAGACCTTGACCTTCTTGCGGAGCAGCAACTGATTTTTCCCATCTTCTTGAGTTTCTGCTGGGACAAGTGGGGAGTCAGAGAATGGTCCAGGCCAGAAGGAACCTCCACAGGTTATCCAGTCCAACCTCCTCACAGTCAGCAGGGACATCCCCCACTAGACCAGGTTGCCCAGAGCCCTGTTGAGCCTCACCTTGAATATCTCCAGGGAAGGGACCTCAACCACCTCCCTGGGCAGCCTGTTCCAGTGTTCCACCACCCTCACAGTGCAGAACTTGTTTCTAACATCCAATCAAATCTGCTCTTCTCTGGTTCAAATCCATTTGGTGGTGAATGGTGCCACATCCAGCTGGCAGCCAGTCACTAGTGGCGTGCCCCAAGGATCAGTGCTGGGTCCTGTGCTCTTTAACATCTTCATTGATGATCTGGATGAGGGCATTGAGTCCATCAGCAGTAAATTTGCTGACGACAACAAGCTGGGGGCAGGAGTTGATCTGCTGGAGGGCAGAGAGGCTCTGCAGAGGGACCTGGACAGGCTGGGCAGATGGGCAGAGGCCAAGGGCATGAGACTGAACACAGCCAAGTGCCAGGTGCTGCACATTGGCCACAACAACCCCAGGCAGTGCTACAGGCTGGGGTCAGAGTGGCTGAGAGCAACCAGGCAGAGAGAGACCTGGGGGTGCTGGTTGATGGTAGGCTGAACATGAGCCTGCAGTGTGCCCAGGCAGCCAAGAGCGCCAATGGCATCCTGGCCTGCATCAGGAACAGTGTGGCCAGCAGGAGCAGGGAGGTCATTCTGCCCCTGTACACTGCACTGGTTAGGCCACACCTTGAGTCCTGTGTCCAGTTCTGGGCTCCTCAGTTTAGGAAGGAGGTTGACTTGCTGGAAGGTGTCCAGAGAAGGGCAATGAAGTTGGTGAGGGGTTTGGAACACAGCCCTGTGAGGAGAGGCTGAGGGAGCTGGGGTTGCTTAGCCTGGAGAAGAGGAGACTCAGGTGACCTTATTGCTCTCTACAACTACCTGAAGGGAGGTTGTAGACAGACAGATGATGGTCTCTTCTCGCAGGCAGCCAGTACCAGAACAAGAGGACACAGTCTCAGACTGTGCCAGGGGAGGTTTAGGTTGGATGTTAGGAAGAAGTTCTATACAGAGAGAGTGATTGCCCATTGGGATGGGCTGCCTGGGGAGGTGGTGGGGTCGCCATCACTGGAGGTGTTCAGGAGGAGACTTGCTGGGGTGCTTGGTGCCAGGGGTTAGTTGTTTAGGTGGTGTTGGATTGGTTGATGGGTTGGACACAATGATCTTGAAGGTCTCTTCCAACCTGGTTTATTCTATTCTATTCTATTCTATTCTATTCTATTCTATTCTATTCTATTCTATTCTATTCTATTCTATTCTATTCTATCATTGCCCCTGGTCCTTTCCCTGCAGGATTCCCTTGGTGCAGTGAGATCTGACTTGGAATAAGTGATGGTGGGGGGGTGCTGTGGTTCTATCCAGCTTGCTTCTTACATCTTGCCCAAACCAACCTGGGTTCCCTTTCCTCAGTGGCCTCCAGGACAAGGGGTAGTGGGAACAAACTTGAACATAAGTTCCATCTAAAGATGAGGAGGCACTTCTTGAATTTAAGGGTGATGGAGCATTGGAGGAGGCTGCACAGGTAGGTTGTGGAGTCACAACCCCTCTGGGCAGCCTGTTCCAGTGCTCTGGGACCCTCACAGGGAGGAAGTTCCTCCTCATGTTGAGGTGGAACCTCCTGTGCTGGAGTTTCCATCCATTGCCCCTTGTCCTATCCCAGGGTGCAACTGAGCAGAGCCTGGCCCCTGCCTCCTGACCCCCAGCCCTCAGATATTTATAGATATTAATTAAACCCTGCTCAATCTCCTCCTCTCCAGACTAAGCAGCCCCAGGGCCCTCATCCTCTTCTCCCCAGGCAGTGCTGCAGTCCCTTCAGCATCCTTGCAGCCCACTGCTGGACCCTCTCCAGCAGATCCCTGTCCCTCCTGAACTGGGCAGCCCAGCACTGGGTGCAATATTCCAGGTGAGGTCTCAGCAGGGCAGAGGAGAGGGGGAGGAGAACCTCCCTGGATCTGCTGGCCACGCTCTTAATGCCCCCCAGGACCCCATTGGCCTTCTTGGCCCCCAGGGCACATTGCTGTCCCATGCAGAACTTGCTGCCCACCAGCACTCCCAGGTCCTTCTCCCCAGGGCTGCTCTCCAGCAGATCACCTCCCAGCCCCTACTGCTGCAGTCTATTCTTCCTTCCCAGATGAAGGCTCCAGAACTGGACACAGTACTCTGGGTGAGGTCTCACCAGAGAGGAGTAGAGGGGGAGAATCCACTGTTCTCTGCAGTAATCCTTCCAAAGCAAGACCCTTTTAGAGGTACAGCATGGAGGAAAGGATTGCAGGTAGCAAATGATATCATGGGCACCAGGCAGGCAGAGAAATGAGAGAGTTTAGGTGGAGGGAGGCTGCCTGAGAATGTGTTGGAAGGCAGCCTGGTTCTGATTTATAATCTGGCTTCCTAGAGAACAAATAAAGTCTAAATGGGGAGTGCTGGAAATCACTAAGGGGAGAATCCAAGCTGGATAATCAGCTTTCACACTCCCTCTCCACCACCCTCAGAGCCAAGCTTGCCCTAACGCTCTTCAATGACTTCAGGGCTGAGCAACATTGTCCCACTGCTTCTTTTTCATACAAATAATTACCCATGACCCATCCAGAGCTGCAGGGATGCAGGGACACCAGAGCCTTCTGCAAATATTGATGAATGAGGGGCAATTGTTCCCTGATCTCTGAGCAGTGGGTAGCCATCCCACCAATTCCATGGTCGTTTTGCATCCCCTCCCACCACCTCCGTGTTAACTGTTAGGGTTAACAGGGCTGGGGATGGCTTTTTCCACACCTCCACCCGAGGATGTGCAGGAGTTTGGAAAAGGCCTCCAGATGGGCTCCTGCCATCCAGATCCTGAGAAATGCAAAAGAAGTCATCAAAAGGAACTTTTGAAACCACTTTCTTTCTCCCTTTCTTTCTTTCTGCCTTTCTCTCTCCCTTTCTTTCTCTTTCTTTCTCTCTCTCTTTCTCCCTTCCTTTCTCCCTTTCTTTCTCCCTTTCTCCTTTTCTTTCTCCCTTTCTTTCTCCCTTTCTCCCTTTCTTTCTCCCTTTCTCCCTTTCTTTCTCCCTTTCTCTCTCCCTTTCTCCCTTTCTTTCTCCCTTTCTCCCTTCCTTTCTCCCTTTCTCCCTTTCTTTCTCCCATTATTTCTCCCTTTCTCCCATTATTTCTCCCTTTCTTTCTCCCTTTCTCCCTTCCTTTCTCCCTTCCTTTCTCCCTTCCTCCCTTTCTCCCTCCCCTTCTTTCTCCCTTTCTTTCTCCCTTTCTCCCTTCCTTTCTCCCTTTCTTTCGTTCTCCCTTTCTCTCTCCCTTTCTCCCTTCCTTTCCTTTCTCCCTTTCTTTCTCCCTTTCTCCCTTCCTTTCTCCCTTTCTTTCTCCCTTTCTCCCTTCCTTTCTCCCTTTCTCCCTTCCTTTCTCCCTTTCTTTCTCCCTTTCTTTCTGTTTGCTGTAGAAATACCTGAGATGTCTGAGACTAAGTTGTGTTGAGTGAAGCAGCCTGCAACTGGAAAATGTCTTAAACATTGCAGGCTTGTTGCAGCTGGCCCAGTTTGGCAATAATCTGCACTCCTGATGAATGAGCATTTGGGGAAAGGGGGGGGTGGGGAACGGTGCAACTCAGGTCATCAGAAAGTGTTTGCTCAGCTCCAGTTTGCTCTACCAAGCCTTGCAGAATGGGGACAGCAATATGGATGAGGGGCAATGGTTTGAAACTGGAGCAGGGCAGATTTAGGCTGGACTTCAGAATAGAAAAGAATTACCCAGGTTGGAAAAGACCTTTGAGATCCAACCTATCACCCAGAACCATCTGATCAACTAAACCATGGCACCAAGGGCCTCAGCCAGGCTCTTTCTAAACACCTCCAGGGATGGTGACTCCACCACCTCCCTGGGCAGCACATCCCAATGGCCAATCTCTCTTTCTGGGAAGAACTTATTCCTAACATCCAGCCTAAACCTCCACTGGTGCAGCTTGAGACTGTGTCCTCTTGTTCTGGTGTTGCTTGCTTGGGAGAAGAGACCAACCCCCACCTGGCTACAACCTCCCTTCAGGTAGTTGTAGAGAGCAAGAGGGTTTCGCCTGAGCCTCCTCTTCTCCAGGCTAAGCAACCCCAGCTCCCTCAGCCTCTCCTCACAGGGCTGTGCTCCAGACCCCTCCCCAGCTTTGTTGCCCTTCTCTGGACACATTTAGGAGGAAGCTCTGCACAATGAGGGTGGTGGAACACTGGAACAAGTTGCCCATGGATGTAGTTGAGGCCCCATCCCTGGAGACATTTGAGGACAGGCTTTATGAGGGCATCCTGATCTAGCTGGAGGTGTCCCTGCTGATTGCATGGGGGTTGGCCAGGATGACCTTTGGGGGTCCCTTCCAACCCAGTGCAATCTGTGATTGTGTGTGGTGAAGTGACAGATGCCCCAGCTCTTCCTGCCCTGAAAAACCAAGCAGAGCAACAACCCCAGGCTGTATTCTCTGCCTGCTCAAGTGAAATGTCTCTTTGCTGTTGAAGGTGAGCTTGGTCAAAGTACATACCACCAGCATGACTATTTCCTTGCCCTGGGAGAAACATCAGGCCAGAACAGACCACTGGAAAACTCTACATGCTGGCAGGCCACTGGGCTGAGGGGCTTAGAAACTGGTGTGGAGGTGCCTTGTCCTCATCCACCACACTCCCTGTGCCACCTGGGAGCATGTTGGTATTTAATTAGGTGGTGATTCTTGCCAGAAGAGTGAAGCTGATTGATCTGCTGTGTAGCTCTGTGACTGTGCACAACTGGGAGAGTGCTGAGAGCCTGCACCTGGGTGCTTTAGCTGCAGGAGATTAAAGACCAGTTCAGGAAAGCTGAGCTCAGTTTGTTCCCATTGATAACTGCCTTCCAGGTTGGAGGCAGCCTAGAGCCCCTGCTGAGGAAGCTCTTATCCATGAGGCAGATCCTGGTCTAGTTGAGGATGCCCCTGCTGACTGCAGGGGGATTGGACAGGATGACCTTCAGAGCCAAAATCATTCTCTCCTCTCCTTCTCTCCTCTCCTTCTCTCCTCTCCTTCTCTCCTCTCCTTCTCTCCTCTCCTTCTCTCCTCTCCTTCTCTCCTCTCCTTCTCTCCTCTCCTTCTCTCCTCTCCTTCTCTCCTCTCCTTCTCTCCTCTCCTTCTCTCCTCTCCTTCTCTCCTCTCCTTCTCTCCTCTCCTTCTCTCCTCTCCTTCTCTCCTCTCCTTCTCTCCTCTCCTTCTCTCCTCTCCTTCTCTCCTCTCCTTCTCTCCTCTCCTTCTCTCCTCTCCTTCTCTCCTCTCCTTCTCTCCTCTCCTTCTATTTCAGAGGACAGAACAGTGACTGTCACTTTTTTTTTCTGGAGGAAAGAGGGATGTCCTCTGCCCCTAGGGGAAACCCACACCTTTTCATGCTGGGAATCCAGAGTAGAAGTCCTCAGGCAGTGCTGAAGCCCATCACTTAAGGACCGCTCAGCCTGAGAAAGAGGAAGACTGAGGCCCACCACCACCTCCTCACCGATGGAAGTCCTTTACCACCCCATCTCTCATTCCACATCCCTTTGAGCCCAGTGTGGCTCCAGGACAAAAGCCCATTCTTCAACATCTGGGAGCAATTAGAGGGGGGGGAAAAAAAATCCATCCCATTCCCTGAGTCCATGAATGCAGCGAGGACAAGAGGCGGCGAGAAACAGAGCAAGGAAAGGTAGACCCCCAGGTAAGACCACAGCCAGGCCACCTGCCAGCAAACATCCAACCAGATAATGCTAAGTGACACTCTTTTGTGATGTGGCCTTGACCTGTTTGATCCAAGGCCCCAGCCCTGCTGCTTTCAGGGGAGCTGTTCCTCTCGCAATTAGCGCTGCGCGCCGATGGCTTTTGGGTGGCCGGGGGTGGGGGAGCCGCCTCTCCCCCACACGTGCCTGGCTCACCTTGGCTCTCTGGGAAGCTGTGCTTGTGCACGGAGAGGAGAACAGATCCCCCTTTCTCCTCCTCAGGAAGGGTTTTGGGGAGGGTGTGATTGATGAGCCCGCAGAAGGAGCGCGGAGCAGCGGAGCGCCAGAGGAAGGCGCGGGCAGGGAGCGGCCGGCCGCGGTGAAACCCGGGAGCCTTCGGCGTTGACGAGCGGAGCGAAGGGGCAGACCCAAAGTGATGTGAGCTCACGGGAGGTGCTCCTGCCGGCTTCAGGTGCAGAGGGAGGTTTGTTCACGGCTCAGGGTCGGCAGCTCAGCGCTGACAGGGTGATAATTCAGCCCCGTAGAGCGGCAAATTATCGCTGCCACCTGGGCGTTCGTTTCCCCTCCCCAGCAGACACCAGGCAAAAAAAATGAAAGCTTTCTCCTCCAGACCTTGGGGTGGAGAATTTCCCCTGGCAGGGCATGAGTTACAGCTCTATCTCCACAAGGCATCCTGTAAATAACTTGTCAGGATCTTAATTCGTGAAATAAATCTGATAGCTTGCCCAACCCGTAACGAGCGGCGTGCTCACTGCCCCTCCTCCAAGGGGCTCTCAGTGCTCTCCTCTCTTTCCAGGCATGTGCCAAGTGCATCACACAATCACTGAAGGGACCTCTGGAGATCAGCCAGTTCAACCCCTCTGCTAAAGCAGAAGCACCCACAGCAGCTTGCCCAGCATCACAATGTTCAGAGAAGCAGACTCTCTGGGCAGCCTGCTCCAGGCCACCAGCACCCTCACAACAAAGAGCTTTCTCCTTCTGCTCAGATGGAACCTCCTGGCTTCCAGTTTGTGCCCATTACCCCTTGCCACTGGGCACCACTGAGCAGAGTCTGGCCCCAGCCTTTTGTCCCCCCACCCTTGAGCTCTTGCTGGGCGTTGCTCAGATCCCCTCTGGGCTTTCCCTGCACCCAGGGCCTTCTCCTTACTCAACCACAATGGAACAATCTGAGGGTTTTTTGGAGGAGAGACACAGGCAACATGCTGGGCCCAAGCTTCCCAAGACGGCTTAAGTTGTCTTTCTTGCTACCACTTGCACAGGATTTTGCTCCTTTGCATTGGGAAAAGAATCCCAACAGGATGGGGCTGGAAAGGACCACTGGAGATCATCCAGTCCAGCCCCCTGCTCCAGCAGGGCACCCACAGCAGCTTGCCCAGGAGCACAGTGCCCAGCTGGGCTTGGATGCTCTCTACACCAGGACACTCCACAACCTCTCTGGGCAGCCTGCTGCAGGCCTCCAGCACCTTCACAGCAAACAACTTTCTCCTCCTGTTCAGCTGGGACCTCCTGGGTTCCAGTCTGTGCCCACTGCCCCTTGTGCTGTCCCTGGGCACCACTCAGCAGAGCCTGGCCCCAGCCTCTTGCCCCCCACAGCTCCTTTAGCTCTTGCTGAGCATTGCTCAGCTCCCCTCTGGGGCTGCTCTTCTCCACGCTCTCAGCCCCAAGGCTCCCAGCCTTTCTTCCTCACAGAGCTGCTCCTGGCCCTTCAGCTGCTTTGTAGGCTCTGCTGGACTCTCTCCAGCAGTTCTCTGTCTCATCTGTGCTGGGGACCCCAGAACTGGACCCAGGATTGCAGATGATCTTGAGGGTCTCTTCCAACCTATTCTATTCTATTCTAGTCTAGTCTAGTCTAGTCTAGTCTAGTCTATTCTATGTGTCCTTGCCAGGACAGGCATCACACAGCTTGGAACATGAGCAGATTCAATGCTGTTGCTGTGTTTCTTGGGGCTGGTAGAGTTTCCCCAGCTCCTTTGGGCTTCCTTAGGTAAGGTGTCCCCCTGGCACTCAGCATTTGCCTACACTCTAGTTAGTTTTCTGGAGCAGACCACTGACAGAGGTGGTACATGGGAAGTTCATCCCTTTGCTCTGAGCCTGATTCAGGCCTTTTATGTGCCCTTGGAAGAAAGAGAAAGCCTCTGAAAGCGTGGGAGGCCTTGTCCTCCAGCAGAGGGGACACTGCAAGGTGGCAACAAGCCTGTGTGAGCAGGAGAGAGGGCCTGGAAAAATTGAATTTAACAAGGAAATGCTGACCTGGTAGTGGATATAATAACTAATCCTGTGAACATAGCAATTAATCCTGCAAGATCTGCTGGAGCCCTGTGGAGTGTTTGCTTCTGCTCCAATTCATGCTGAAAGGGGGACATTTTGCAAGGGTTGCTTTCATTTCTAGCCAGGTAATGTCCTCACTTCATCTTTTCCTCTTGGATTAAAGCAAAAGACCAGAAGAAAATAAACTTCCTGCTGGACTAGGTGAGGGGCTGTTTCACCATGCAGCACACTGCAGCTGCTGAGTGTTACCCTGCTGCACAGAGCAGGGACATTGGAGGCTGTTCTGATTTACTGCAGGCTTGGGCATTGCCACCTTGGCAGGACCTCCAGGTTTCTTTTTCTCTCTTTCTCTCTCTTATTGCTTCTCTCATTCCTTCTCTTCTCTCTCTCTCTTATTTCTCTCTCCCCTGCCTTCCCCTCTTTCTTTCCCTTTCTCTTTCCCGTGCCTTCCCCTCTTTCTTTCCCTTTCTCTTTCCCCTGCCTTCCCCTCTTTCTTTCTCTCTCTCCCCCCTGCCTTCCCCTCTTTCTTTCCCTCTCTTTTTCCTGCCTTCCCCTCTTTCTCTCTCTTTCTCTCTCTCTCTCCCCTGCCTTCCCCTCTTTCTTTCTCTCTCTCTCTCCCCTGCCTTCCCCTCTTTCTTTCTCTCTCTCTCTCCCCTGCCTTCCCCTCTTTCTTTCTCTCTCTCTCTCCCCTGCCTTCCCCTCTTTCTTTCTCTCTCTCTCTCCCCTGCCTTCCCCTCTTTCTTTCTCTCTCTCTCTCCCCTGCCTTCCCCTCTTTCTTTCTCTCTCTCTCTCCCCTGCCTTCCCCTCTTTCTTTCTCTCTCCCTCCCCCACCTTCCCCTTTCTCTCTCTCCCCTGCCTTCCCCTCTTTCTCTCTCCCCTTCTTTTCAGCCTTAGGGGGAAGGGGTGAGAAGGAAAGCCCTCAGTCAGAAAGAGGCTTTGTGTTCCTGGTTTTCCTGGTCCTGATTCAAGTGCCATTCTCTGCTGAATCCATTACCATGAGGCCATAGAAGCGACACACCAAGATCCCTTGTCCGGCAAGGGCTGGAGCAGCATTCCCCCTGGCGAGGGGAGGGGTGCAGCAGCACTGAGCCAAGCTGCATCCCACCTCCCCTAGACTTCAGGATCGGCTCGCTTAACCAAGCCCTTCGTCTGAATGCAGCCTTTTACTAATTGCAACAGGAAGTTTTGCCAGGGCACTTTACCTACTGCTGTGCCCCAGGGCCGCCTGCGAGCTCTGGGAACCGATAGCCACCAGCCCCACATCCCAAGCCACATACCCTGGGCTTCAATTAGCTCCAGCAATTCAAACCTCCAAACAATTCTCCATTTTCCCATTAAGTGATGAAAGAGAAGAGCTCTCCTTCCCCCTCCCAATTTATATATATATATATATATATATATATATATTTCTTTCCCCCCAGCCCTTAAACACCAAGTGCTAATTTTGCACCCAAGAAGCTGCTCCTCTTTCACGGCCCCTGATTAGGAAAGACAATGGGATTAGTTCAAACCCAGTTGAGAGGCCTTGGTGACTCCTTTGCTGGCTAAATTGCAGCTGAGGGTGGATAATGGGAGATTGATTAGGGTTAATAGACTTATTTTTGCAGGTCAGGCCGCACAGCACTCTGGGTTGCGGTGCTCCAACACATATTATTGCAAGCCATAAATCAAGTGGCTTGGAAGGGACTTCAGGGCTCCCTCCCTCTGAATTGTTGCTGAACAATTGACTTTTGTTTCCCTGTTGCTAGTGTTGCTGCTTCTGCCCTTCCCCCCCTCCCCCTTCCCCTCCCCATCTTTGGCAGGGCCTGATCCTAGGGGTGCTCAGCAACTCCTCCCTAACAGCCAAGCACCTTGCAGAGCTGTGGAGAGGACTGGGGTGCTTGGCCATGCTAAGCACCTCGCAGGATCCAGCCCCAAAAGGGCTGGGTTTGGACAGATGGGCTGAGCTGTTGTAAAGGTTTCTGCCTGGGGATGAATGGGAACCTTAAAAGCAGCTCTGTGGGACTCCCAGGTTTGTTTTCTCTCATTTCTAAGGTTACTGAGCGTGCTCCAGCAGCTGGAACAACTGTGCTGGGCTGTCAGTCCTGCTTCTGCCCCATCAAAACACCTCCAGACGGGAGGTTTCCAAAGCAGGGGAGCAGGAGGGAGTAGCAAGGGGGGGGCACCGAATTCCCACAGGGTTTTCAGGCTGCTTTGGCTCCAGCCTCTGAATGTGACCAGAGACGGCACAGGAAATGTCAAAGCTGATTGCAGCCCAATGGGAGCTCCCCTTGAATGGCAATGACAGCTCAGTGCTAAGCAGGGCAATTGTGCATGTGAATTGTTTCAGTTGGCAAAGCCCTCTGAGATCATCCAGTCCAAGCTTCAACCTAACACCACCATGGCCATCAGGCCATGACCCAAAGTGCCATGGCCACACATTTCTTGAACACCTTCAGGGATGGGGACTCCACCACCTCCTGGGCAGCCAATCCCTGACCACTTTTGCTGTCTACAACTCCCTGAAGAGAGGTTGTAGCCAGGTGGGGGTTGGTCTCTTCTCCCAGGCAACCAGCACTAGAACAAGAGGGCACAGTCTCAAGCTGCACCAGGGGAACTTTAGGCTGGAAGTGAGGAGAAAGTTCTTCACAGAGAGAGTTGTTAGCTGTTGGGATGTGCTGCCCAGGGAGGTGGTGGAGTCCCCATCCCTGGAGGTGTTCAAGAGGGGATTGGATGTGGCACTTGGTGTCATGGTTTAGTCATGAGGTGTTGGGTGACAGGTTGGACTTGATGATCTTTGAGGTCTTTTCCAACCTTGTTGGTTCTATGATTCTTGCAGCAAAGAAAGCTTTCCCTACCTCCAACCTAACCCTCCCCTGGCACAACTTGAGGCCATTTCTTCTTGTCCTGTCACCTGTTAAGAGGGGAGAAGAGCTGCTATTGAGGAGGATATCTGATATTGCACACATAAAGCTTTCATTTAGAGAATCACAGAAACATTCAGGTTGGAAAAGCCCCTCAGGATCACCAAGTCCAACCAAGAACCCTCCTCTACAAGGGTCACCCCTAAACCATAGCCCCAAGCGCCACATCCAAATGACCTTTAAACACATCCAGGGTTGGTGACTCCACCACCTCCCTGGGCAGCACATTCCAACCCCTGACTGCTCTTGTAGGGAAAAAAAGTGCTTCCTAATGGCCAGTCTAAACCTACCCAGTCACAGCTCGAGGCCATTCCCTCTTCTACCACTAATTACCTGTGAGGAGAGACCAGCACCAACCTCTCCACAACCTCCTTGTAGACAGCAATGAGGTTTCCCCTTAGCCTCCTCTGTTTCAAACTAAGCAGCCCCAGCTCCTTCAGTCACTCTTCCTAAGATTTATTCTTCAGGCCCTTCCCCAGCTTTCTTGCTGGTGAATCACTGAATCATTCAGGTTGGAAAAGGCTTTCAAGATGATCAAGTCCAACCAGTCATTAGCTCTTCCAAATCCACCACTAAGCCATATCCCCAAGCACCACATCTGCACAGCTTATAAACACCTCCAGGGATGGTGACCCAGCCACCTCCCTTTGCAGCCTGTTCCAACGCCTGACAACCCCTTCAGTGAAATTTCTCTCTCACCCCCCCCCCCCCCTACTGTCCAGCCTAAAAGCAAAAGCCCCAAAGGAATCTTATCTAACAGGTGGGGAAGGCAGGAAAAGCTTCTTCAGTGACATGCACAGCAGGGTTTCATCCAGGCAGGGTAAGACCCAGCTCTGTCTTACAGCAGGAGAAATCTCTGCTGGCTCACTGGAGCTTTACCCTGGAGAAGAGGAAGCTTGGGGGAGACCTTCTTGCTCTCTACAGCTACCTGAAGGGAGGTTGTAGCCAGGTGGGGCTTGGCCTCTTCTCCCAGGCAAGCAGCACCAGAACAAGAGGACACAGTCTCAAGCTGTGCCAGGGGAGGTTTAGGCTGGAGGTGAGGAGAAAGTTTTTCCCAGAGAGAGTAAATGGCCATTGGAATGTGCTGCCCAGGGAGGTGGTGGAGTCCCCAACCCTGGAGGTGTTCACAAAAGGCTTGGATGTGGCACTTGGTGCCATGGTTTAGTTATCAGGAGGTGTTAGGTATTAGGCAATAGGTTGGCCTTGATGATCTCTGAGGTCTTTTCCAACCTGGCTGATTCTGTGCTTCTCTGCATGTAGAAAATGGGAGCTATTCTGCTTTTCTGCCCTTGTAGCTTGATCCCAAAGGGAAGATCTCCTTTTCTGCACTAGCTCCACGTAGCTTCTCCTGTTCCACTGCCATTCATGCTCCAGCAAACTGCACTAAGAATCCCCTCCGACAGCGTGCCGCGGAGCTGCCGCGGAGCTGCCGGCAAGTGCTGCCATGAGCCACATCACGGAGTGCCAGGCCTGTGGCAAGCACTGCAGCGAGCAGGAGAGATTCCCACCAGAATAATTACCTGAAGGGAAAGTGTCCTGTTTGCAAACATCACCCTTTTTCCATGGGGAAATGCAGGCTGTTTGCTGGCTTCGTCCCTCTCTGCTCATCGCTGCTCCCCACGCAGCCACTGTCACATCACCACTTCCTCACAATTCTTTCCCTGAAGAGAAGAGAAGGGGTTTTGTGGGCCACAGGATTGGTTTGGTTGGAAAAGACCTCCAAGGTCATCAAGTCCATGGCAGGGGGGTTGGAGCTAGATGATCTTGGAAGTCCCTTCCAACCCTAACAATTCACAGTATCAGCAAGGTTGGAAGAGACCTCAAAGATCATCGAGTCCAACCTGGCACCACAGACCTCATGACTAAACCATGGCACCAAGTGCCACATCCAATCCCCTCTTGAACACCTCCAGGGATGGGGACTCCACCACCTCCCTGGGCAGCACATTCCAATAGTGAACAACTCTCTCTGTGAAGAACTTCCTCCTCATCTCCAGCCTAAACCTCCCCTGGCACAGCTTGAGACTGTGTCCTCTTGTTCTGGTGCTGCTTGCCTGGGAGAAGAGACCAACCCCCACCTGGCTACAACCTCTCTTCAGGGAGCTGGAGACAGCAAGAAGGTCTCCCCTGAGCCTCCTCTTCTCCAGGCTAAGCAATCCCAGCTCCCTCAGCCTCTCCTCACAGGGCTGTGCTCCAGACCCCTCCCCAGCCTTGTTGCCCTTCTCTGGACACCTTCAAGAGTCTCAATGTCCTTCTTGAATTGAGGAGCCCAGAACTGAACACAGGACTCAAGGTGTGGCCTCAGCAGTGCTGAGCACAGGGCACAATGACTTCCCTGCTCCTGCTGGCCACACTGTTCCTGATGCAGGCCAGGATGCCATTGGCCTTCTTGGCCACCTGGGCACACTGCTGGCTCCTCTTCAGCTGGCTGCCAACCACTACCTCCAGGTCCCTTTCTGCCTGGCTGCTCTCTGGTTAATTCTATTCTATTCTATTCTATTCTATTCTATTCTATGCTATGCTATGCTATGCTATGCTATGCTATGCTATGCTATTCTATTCTATGCTTTTCTATTCTATTCCATTCCATTCCATTCCATTCCATTCCATTCCACTCCATTCCATTCCATTCCATTCCATTCTGTTCCGTTCTGTTCCACTCCATTCCATTCTCCTCAGCTCTACCTCCTGGTGAATGCTCCTGAGGAATCTCTACTTCCCAAAACATCCTTGCAAGCAGCACTTCCCTCTGGTGACTGCTTGCTGAAAGGAGCCCAAGGACTCCCAGTCCTGCTGGGATGTGTTTGCGTCGCTTCATGCAAATCAGGGGCTGCAGATAATTCCTGGCAGCCTAGTCCTGGCTCACAGCAGCCAAGTAACAACAGAATGTAGGTGAAGAGCTGCTGACAACTTTCTGACAGCAAGCAAATTCCAGGCAGATCAAGCATGTGTCTTGCTTGTTCCTGTCTTCACTACAAAGGGAGAGGTCTTGTCACGTGGAGATGATTAAGTGGAGAGCTCTACCTTGGTGAACGTGGTGAGGTAGGTAGCGTTGGCTAGATGTGACTGGCTTGGCTGTGCCTCAGCTGGGTATATCTAGGCAAAAAATCTATCTAATTCTTTGTCTAGACAATGATCTCACAACAAAAGAATGAACTTTAATTAGCTGTTTTGATGGAAGCCCAGACAAAGCCACAGCGCTGATGAGCAACCCTGCAACGCCGAACCTGGCTGTGCAGAAACACAGCAGGGAGGGAAGGGGGTGGCAGGAGCAGGAGGACTTCGTTTCACGCTGTCAGGCAGTTGTTTCAGAGGCTGGCAAGCACCTGCCTTTGTAAACAGGGTGAAAGGCAACATCTGCACCTCTAGAGAGGGGAAGGAAGGACAAGGAGAATTCTGGTGCTGCTTGCCTGGGAGAAGAGACCAACCCCCTCCTGGCTACAACCTCCCTTCAGGGAGTTGGAGACAGCAATGAGGTCTCCCCTGAGCCTCCTCTTCTCTGAGGAGAATATCCCTGAGAGCTGAGTGGAAGAGCTGAAGGTTTCCCATTTTCTCCTGATTCAGCTCTCCCACCAGCTGCAGCATGTGGAACACCCATTGAGGGGGGAACCTTCTGCTCCCCTTCAAAGGAGACCATGAAACACATTTCAGCTTTCCTGTCGACTGTGGGGTGGGCTCAGATCATTCATCAAAGACAATATCTGATCAGGCTGCCCTTGGGAGGGACCTCTCAGTAGTCAACTTGAACCAGGGAGGGACAGGGTGGGGGTGTGGGGGGGAAAAGATGATGTCAAGATGAGGAAATCATCCCAGGCTTTAAGCATTGCCCTTCATTAATATCTTCACCAAACAAACTTCTGTCCATCTGAATATTGCTTTCTCCTCCACACCTACTGTTATCACTTAGCTGTATTCCACATGAAAGCCCCCTTGGCACCCAGCCATTCCAGCTCCCAGCCCCCAGCCCCAGGTAATCTATTAGCACTCATCCCATTTGCATTTTAATGCCCAGGCTCCACTTTTTCATAGTATCATAGAATCAGTCAGGGTTGGAAGGGACCACGAGGATCATCTAGTTCCAACCCCCTGCCATGGGCAGGGACACCCCACACTAGATCAGCCTGGCCAGAGCCTCATCCAGCCTGGGCTTAAACACCTCCAGGGCTGGGGCCCCAACCACCTCCCTGGACAACCCATTCCAGGGCTTCACCACTCTCATGGGGAAGAACTTCCTCCTCCCCTCCAGCCTGAATCTCCCCACCTCCAGCTTCATTCCATTCCCCCTAGTCCTATCACTACCTGAGATCCTGAGCAGTCCCTCCCCAGCCTTCTTGGAGCCCTCTTCAGATCCTGGAAGGTCACAGTGAGGTCACCTGGGAGCCTTCTCTTCTCCAGACTGAACAGCCCCAACTCCCTCAGTCTGTGCTCATAGGAGAGGTGCTCCAGCCCTCTGCTCATCCTCCTGGCCCTTCTCTGGACACCTTCCAGCACCTCCAGATCCCTCTTGTAATAGGGGCTGCAGAACTGGAGGCAGTACTCCAGGCGGGGTCTCAGCAGAGCTGAGCAGAGGGGCAGAATCCCCTCCCTTGCCCTGCTGGCCACACTTCTCTTGATGCAGCCCAGAATCTGGTTGGCTTTCTGGGCTGCAAGTGCACACTGAGAGCTCCTGGTGAGCTTCTCCTCCCCCAGCACCCCCAAGTCTCTCTCCTCAGGGCTGCTTTCCAGCCAGTCCCTGCCCAGCCTGGATTTGTGCCTGGGGTTGCCTCCACCCAGATGCAGGACCCTGCCCTTGGTCTTGTTGAAGCTCGTGAGGTTGGCTTGTGCCCACCTCTCCAGCCTGTCCAGGTCCCTCTGGATGGCATCCCTTCCCTGCAGCCTGTCTGCTGCACCACACAGCTTGGTGTCATAGTTTTCAGCTAAATGACTGCACTTCATCAAAGGATTGCTTCCTTTTGACTCCAATGCTGCTCTGCCAGGTGGGAATCGGGGAGTGGGAAGGTGGGAAAAAAGACCCTGCAAAGCCAGCCCACTGGGTTCAAGAGTGCCAGCCCTGCTCTGTACAACTTCATCTGGTAATGAGGGGTGTGAGGGGGCAAAAAAGCAACCTGAAAACGTGTTGGCTGCTTCTCTGTGTGCTGAAGGGAGATGTTGCTTATGCCATTTCACTCCTGTGTTTTGTGCACTGACTCCTCCAGAGAACATCACTGTGGGGTATAAGGAATCAGCACTGGTTAGGCCACACCTTCTTGCTCTCTGCAACTCCCTGAAGGGAGGTTGTAGCCAGGTGGGGGTTAGTCTCTTCTCCCTCTTCCTTGTTCTTTCCCAGAGAACCACTGACAAGAGCCTGGCACCTTCATCTTGACACCCAGCCCTCAGATATTTATAGATGTTGATAAGATCCCTTCTCAGCCTTCTCTTCTCCAGACTAACAGCCCCAGGGCTCTCAGTCTTTCTCAACAGGAGAGATGTCCAAGTCCCCCAGTCATCCTCATATCTGTTGGACTCTCTCTAGTAGTTGCTGGACTCTCTTGAATTGGGGAGCACAAAACTGGGCTGGGCTCAAGCTGTGCCAGGGGAGGTTTAGGCTGGAGGTGAGGAGAAAGCTCTTCCCAGGGAGAGTTGTTAGCCATTGGGATGTGCTGCCCAGGGAGGCGGTGGAGTCCCCATCCCTGGAGGTGTTCAAGAGGGGATTGCATGTGGCACTTGGAGCCATGGGTTAGTAGTCATGAGGTGTTGGGTGACAGGTTGGACTTGATGATCCTTGAGATCTTTTCCAACCTTATTGATTCTATGATTAAGGTTGCAAAAGACCCCTAAAATCTTCAAGTTCAATCATCAACTCAACACTACCAAGACCAGAAGTGTCCTATCTAAGTGGTTTTTGAACATCTCCAGGAATGGTGACTCTACCACCTCCCTGGGCAGCCTGTTCCAATGGCTGACTGCTCTTGCAGCAAAGAAACTTTTCCTCATCTCCAACCCTAAACCTCCTCTGGTGCAACTTGAGGCTATTTCCTTGCTTCCTGTTGCTTGTTACTTGATATCCATCACTGCAAATTGTGGCATCCCCTCCTTGCTCACAATAGCCAGCAAGTGGAGGGAGATGATTGTCCCCCTCTACTCTGGTGAGACCCCACCTGGAGTACTGTGTACAGTTCTGGAGCCCCCTAGTACAGGAAGGGTCTGGAGGTGCTGGAAGGTGTCCAGAGAAGGGCCACAAGGATGAGTAGAGGGCTGGAGCTGCTCTGCTGTGAGGACAGACTGAGGGAGTTGGGGTTGTGCAGGCTGGAGAGGAGAAGGCTCCCAGCAGACCTAATTGTGGCCTTCCAGGATCTGAAGGGGGCTCCAAGAAAGCTGGGGAGGGACTTTTGAGGGTGTCAGAGAGTGATAGGACTCGGGGGGATGGAGCAAAACTAGAAATGGGGAGATTGAGATTGGATGAGAGGAAGCAGTTGTTCCCCATGAGGGTGGTGAGAGCCTGGCACAGGCTGCCCAGGGAGGTGGTGGAAGCCTCCTGCCTGGAGGTGTTTGCAGCCAGGCTGGAGGTGGCTGTGAGCAACCTGCTGCAGTGTGAGGTGTCCCTGCCCATGGCAGGGGGGTTGGAACTGGCTGAGCCTTGAGGTCCCTTCCTACCCTGACCATTCTGTGACGCTATGAATTCCCTGCTGCAGCTTGCACTGAGTGCCTGATCTGCACCTTTGCCAGGCCTGCTCCTGGCCCAGCTCCAGCAAATACCATGGACTTAACCTGTGCTTCATCAGTGCTTTAATTATTGCCCTTCTTGCCACACGCTTCAGCTCTTTCGTAAGCGTTGGCTCCAAATCCCTTGAACATGCCTGGGAGAATTCCTCAGGCATGCAGGGACAGCCCTGCATTCCTCCTTGCTTATATATCTCTCTATATATAATGCTGCTGAAGCCTGGGATGACTATGGCTGGCCTGTGTTTATACCACAGAATAATCTCTTCTGCCTTGCCCAGGATTTGAGTTGTGCAATTGATGTGGGCTGCCCAAAGAGCTGAAGCAGCCAGCAAGGCTTAGTGGTTGCTCCTGTGAGGCTCCCCCGAGGAGCTCTCTGCAATGTGGTGCACACAGACATGCATCTCGAAGTCCTGGGAGGGAGTACACCTCCAGGAGCACAGCAAGAGGCAGATCTCTGTGCTGTGGTGGTTTGCTCATGGACAGGGACCTGCTACTCTTGCTGGAGACTGACAGATGCTGCTGTGGCCCCTGCCCTGCCCTGTCTGATGGATGAAGGTTACAGCTCCGTAGGGGTTTCTAGCATGGCCCTAATGCTTGCTCCCTCTTTGTTCAGCTGATGGCCTCAGATGGCAACAGATGGCCTCTGTGCTCTGACCCTCTTCCTTCTCTGACCAGTGACTTTTAAGTGCCATCCATCTTCCCTTGGGTTTGACAGAGTGGAGAGCAAGCAGGCTTACTCCAGAGGGGAGATTTGTCCTCATCCTGTGCTGGGATGATTTGGAGAAGTGTTGTCAGCATCACTGAGTCTTGCCACTAACCTTCACTGAGCATCATGGTGGCAGTAGACATCACCTTTGTTCTCTACCACTTCCATTGTCCTTGCTCTATCTGTTGCCCTTGGTAGCTGGGGCAAGTGGGACTGCACCTCTGAGACAGGCTGTCATTGCCCTTGAGAAGTGATGGGGTCAGGGCACATCCCATCAGTGTGTGAGAAGCTCCAGCTGAGCCTGTCTGAGTGCTGAACTTAGGTGGTAAATGATGGTGTGTGGGTGCTGACATGAGCCTGTTGCTCTCTAAGGCTGCTTTTCATGCTGTGTGTCATCTAAGGGAGAACTCTCTAGATCAGCACCAAGACAGCAAAGGATGACATGCACTGAAGTACAAAGTAAGGTGACCTGTAGCCTCCTGGCTGTGCTGTAATGTGACATTCAGCTGGGCTGAGGAGGATGGTGGTGTCCCTTCCTCATAAACGTGAAGCTGTGCAGGAGGCAGAAAGCTGATGAAGGTAATGCTGGAAACCTCTGGCAGGTTAAGGAGTTACCTTCACTGTGAGGGTGGGGAGGCACTGGAACAGGTTGCCCAGATGCCCCTGCCCTGGAAGACTTCAAGGCCATCTGGGTGGGACTGTGAGCAATCTGGTCCAGGGGAGATTGAGACTGGAGATGAGGAAGAAATTCTTTCCAGTGAGGGTGGTGAGAGCCTGGCACAGGCTGCCCAGGGAGGCTGTGGATGTCCCCTCCCTGGAGGTGTTCAAGGCCAGGTGGGACGAGGCCTTGATCAAGTGGGGCTGGTGGGAGGTGTCCCTGCCCATGGCAGGGGGGTTGGAACTGGATGATCCTTAAGGACCTTCCCAACCCTAACTATTCTATCATGAAATCTGTGGGGCACTGAAGAGGCCTTGGCTAGGGCTCAAGCTGCAAGGTCTTCTGGCAGCTGCAGTCAGGTGCCTGCATGTGTGGTGATGCTCAATGTCTACCAGCCCTGTTGCATCCCCAAAGGAGGACATTCAGTGCCTGCTGAGTGGCATTTATCTAAGTAACTCTTTGTGCTTCTCGTTAGGCTGCACCTCGAGTCCTGTGTCCAGTTCTGGGCCCCTTGGTTTAGGAAGGAGGTTGACTTGCTGGAGCATGTCCAGAGAAGGGCAATGAAGTTGGTGAGGGGTTTGGGATACAGCCCTGTGAGGAGAGGCTGAGGGAGCTGGGGTTGCTTAGCATGGAGAAGAGGAGACTCAGGGGTGACCTTATTGCTCTCTACAATTCCCTGAAGGGAGGTTGTAGACAGACAGATGTTGGTCTCTTCTCCCAGGCAGCCAGTACCAGAACAAGAGGACACAGTCTCAGGCTGCACCAGGGGAGGTTTAGGTTGGATGTTAGGAATAAGTTCTATACAGAGAGAGTGATTGCCCATTGGGATGTGCTGCCCAGGGAGGTGGTGGAGTCACCATCATTGGAGGTGTTTGGGAGGAGTCTGGATGGGGTGCTTGGTGCCATGGGTTAGTTGTTTAGGTGGTGTTGGATGATGGGTTGGAAATGATGATCTTGAAGGTCTCTTCCAACCTGGTCTGTGCTACTCTCAGTGCTCCTTCCTGTCCCTGATGCTTGGGGGAGCTGGAGTGGCACCTGATGAAGCTTCTCTCTGAGCCAGGGCTGAAGCAGCTGTGTTTGGGTGCTCAAGTCCTGTGGTGGCTACTGGGTGTTATTTTCTGGTTCTGCTGTGTGAAAAGCAGGGGCTTGGAGTGGAGCACAGGGCAGAGAAGATGTCTTGGTGTCAGTCAGGTACAGACTCCTCCTAGCAAGGAGCAAGGGGCTGATGGTCCAGGGTGTGTTGTCTGGCAAATGCCCTCCAGCCTTTGGCAGTCCCAGCAACGGTGGCTGTGTGATCCCTGGGTGGAAAGGCTTCAGTTGATGAAAAGAGAGTTGTCTGCTGCCCTTCCTGGAGTCTTCCTGTTGGACATATATCAGAGATGTGTGCCACTGGAACTGCCTGCTGGAAGGCTCTTCAGGGGCAGGTGAAGCTGGAGGGGAAAGGGGATGAAGGAAAACAAATAGCAACTGAAGCAGGAGCAGATATCCCCTGCTGGCACAGCTGTGGGCCCACAGAGGCTCATGGCAGCATTCAAAGCATTCCTGATAGGGAGGTTTTAGCTGTGGAAATTCAAGCCAGAGCTCCAAGGTCTGCTTAGTTTGGGAGTGAAGCCTTGATTTGCATTGTAGTTTGCACTAGGTTTGCTTGGAGCTTTGCCTGCTGTTAATCAAACCTTCCCAGAGCCTGGCCTTGGTGCCAGCTTGGCAGCAGGACCTGTGCCTGGGCAAGTTTACCTTGGCTTTGCATTTCACTGTAGACCTCTGCTTGTGGATGGTAAATCAGATGTGTGATAAGCTTGCAGAGGATCTGGGCTGCAGCTAATAGAGGCCATTATGCTGCTTGTTCAGAGTGTGGTGGGAGGCAAGGTCACCTCATCTCAGCGTGGATTGCTTCTCTTCTTGACTCCCACAGAGGGATGGGGGAGATGGAGCTGTCAAGGCTGCTGCAGTTCATGGAGCACAGGGATGCCCTCTGCAGTCTATCCATGACCCATCAGTATCTGTCATCTTCTCAGACTTAGTCTTTCTCAAGCCACAGGCTCCATGTGCATCCCAGTTCTGGCAGTGCTGAACAACTCTCCTCCTGGTGAGAGTGGTAGGCCCTGGTGCTGTGTGGTGGGCTAAAACCACTGCTGGATCTTCTGCTCTGGGAAGGTCATGGCTTAGGGCTGCTGCTAGTTTGAGGTCACAGAATCAGCCAGGTTGGAAGACACCTCCAAGATCATCAAGTCCAACCAATCACCCAGCCCTAACTGATCAGCTAGGCCATGGCACTGAGTGCCTCATTCAGGCTTTTCTTAAACACCTCCAGGGATGTCAACCACACCACCTCCCCAGGCAGCCCATGCCAATGGGCAATCTATCTGCCTGTGAAGAACTTCCTTCTAAGATCAAGCTCAAACTTCCCCCTGGCACAGCTTGGGACTGTGTCCTCTTGTTCTGTTGCTGCACAGTGGAGGCACAAGCCTTTGTCTCCTTCAACCCAAGCTTCCCTTTGGTACCCAGCTTAAAAAGCTGCTCCCACTTGATGAGGTCCTAGTGCTTTGGGACCTTGTCATGCCCAGTTTTGGCTGAAGAAGAGGATGTGGAGGAGCAGGGAATTGTTGAGCTAGCTGCCTAGCTGAGAAATGCCACCCAGAACCACACAGAATGCACTGTTTGGAAGGGACCCTCAAAGGTTCCCCAAAGGGACAGCTCCAGCTAGAGTAGGTTGCTTAGAGATGGAAGGTTGGAAGGTCCCCAAAAGGGACACCTCCAGCTAGAGCAGGTTGCTCAGGGCTCCATCAAGTTTGACCTTGAATGTCTCCAAGGATGGGGCCTCAGCCATGTCTCTGGCAACCTTGTCCAGTGTTGCACTACTCTTACTGTAAAGAACCTCCTGATGTCCAACCTAAACCTGCCCTGCTCCAGTTTCAAACCATTGCCTCTCCTCCTATCCCCACAGGCTCTTCTGAACAGTCCCTCCCCAGCCTGCCTGCAGGTGCCCTTCAGATATTGAAATGCAGCTCTAAGGTCTCCCCAGAGCCTTTTCTTCTCGAGGCTGAACAACCCCAACTCCCTCAGCCTGTTCTCACAGGAGAGGTGCTGCAGCCCTCTGGTCATCTTTGTGGTCTCTGGATCCATTGCAATAGGTCCATGTCCTTGTGTTGGGGGCCTCAGAACTGGACACAGTACTCCATTACAGCTGTATGCACAGCAAAATCCTCCTCTCCTGGGGTACACCAGCCTGGGTCCTACTATGGTGTCTCCTCCCCCACTTGGTCCTGTAAGGCAGACCTGGAGATCTGGAGTTCCACCTAAAACTGTGGGAAGCAGCCCTGCTTTGGCTCTCCCAGTCCCTAGGAAAGATCAGCAGAACTTCAGGATGAAGTGTTGGAACTGTTGGGTGTAGCAAATAGGAGCAGAAGTTCACCTGGCTGCAGAGGACAGCGGAGCTGCTGAGGTCCCCTGGGGTCTGTTGTGTGGCTGACTGTGTTTAAATGGTCCCATCCATTTCCCACCTCCTCCAGAGGAGAGTCAGGCTCAATTAGAAGATCAGAGCCACTCTTCATTATCCATTCCAGTGCTAAGCAAGCCAACAGATGCTTTGCCTCAGCACCATCACATTTAAGAGGGAGGAATCTGCCAAGTGCTAAGTTGTCTCCTTTGTTTGAAATAATAGCTGATTAAACTCTTCCTGATCTTTCCTGTCTCCTGATCATTTCCTTGCCCTTTGATGGGGCAGATTTCAGTTGGGTGGCTGGCTGAGACAGGTTTGGCAAAGCCCTCATTATTCAAACTGCAGAAGGAGAGAAAAAAAACCGATGAGACAAGGCTCACCATTAAGTGAGGACATGAAGGCTGCTTGTTGAACAGGCAGAAAGTACTTGGAGAGTAATTAGTGCCTTGCTGTTTTGATACTGAAGTGGTGCTTCAGTGATTAATTAAGCCCCTGCTCTGAATGCCAATATCCATCCAGGACCATTTGTGCTCTGTTAAGAGGGAAGTGATGCTTCCCCACTGCTAGGGCATCCTTCTAGGACCAGAGGAACTCGTGGAGCATTACCCTGTCACCTGGGTAGATTCCTGCCAGGCTCCATTGGACTTTTGTGCTGTTTTCTTTTGTCCAGGCCAGCTACTGATTGCCTGGACAGTGGCTTGGTGAAATACTGTAGTCTACCTGGACCTCAGCAAGGCCTTTGACACCATCCCCCACAGCAAACTCCTGGCCAAGCTGTCAGCACCTGGCTTGGATGGGAGCACACTGCGATGGGTTAGGAACTGGCTGGAGGCTGAGCCCAGAGAGTGGTGGTGAATGGTGCCACAGCCAGCTGGCAGCCAGGCACCTGTGGTGTGCCCCAGGGATCAGTGCTGGGCCCCATCCTCTTTAACACCTTCATTGATGATCTGGATGAGGGCATTGAGTCCATCAGCAGTCAATGTGCAGATGACACCAAGCTGGGGGCAGGAGTTGATCTGTTGGAGGGTAGGAGAGCTCTGCAGAGGGACCTTGCCAGGCTGGACAGATGGGCAGAGGCCAAGGGCAGGAGATTGAACACAGCCAAGTGCCAGGTTCTGCACATTGGCCACAGCAAACCCAGACAGTGCTACAGGCTGGGGGCAGAGTGGCTGAGAGCAGCCAGGCAGAGAGGGACCTGGGGGTGCTGGTTGATGGTAAGGCTGAACATGAGCCTGCAGTGTGCCCAGGCAGCCAGGAGGGCCAATGGCATCCTGGCCTGCATCAGGAACAGTGTGGCCAGCAGGAGCAGGGAGGTCATTCTGCCCCTGTACACTGCACTGGTTAGGCCACACCTTGAGTACTGTGTCCAGTTCTGGGCCCCTCAGTTTAGGAAAGATGTTGAGGTGCTGGAAGGTGTCCAGAGAAGGGCAACAAAGCTGGGGAGGGGTTTGGAACACAGCCCTGTGAGGAGAGACTGAGGGAGCTGGGGTTGCTTAGCCTGGAGAAGAGGAGGCTCAGGGGAGACCTTCTTGCTCTCTCCAACTCCCTGAAGGGAGGTTGTAGCCAGGTGGGGGTTGGTCTCTTCTCCCAGGCAGGCAGTACCAGAACAAGAGGACACAGTCTCAAGCTGTGCCAGGGGAGGTTTAGGCTGAAGGTTAGGAGGAAGTTTCACACAGAGAGAGAGATTGGCCACTGGGATGTTCTGCCCAGGGAGGTGGTGCAGTCACCATCCCTGGAGACACTTGAAGGTGTCCAGAGAAGGGCAATGAGGCTGGGGAGGGGTCTGGAGCACAGCCCTGTGAGGAGAGGCTGAGGGAGCTGGGGTTGCTTAGCCTGGAGAAGAGGAGGCTCAGGGGAGACCTTCTTGCTCTCTACAACTCCCTGAAGGGAGGTTGTAGCCAGGTGGGGGTTGGTCTCTTCTCCCAGGCAGACAGTACCAGAACAAGAGGACACAGTCTCAAGCTGTGCCATGGGAAGTTTAGGCTGGAGGTGAGGAGAAAGTTCTTCCCAGAAAGAGAGATTGGCCATTGGGATGTGCTGCACAGGGAGCTGGTGGAGTCCCCATCCCTGGAGGTGCTCAAGAGGGGATTGGATGTGGCACTTGGTGCCATGGTCTAGTAGTCAGGAGGTGTTGGGTGACAGGTTGGCCTTGATGATCTCTGAGGTCTTTTCCAACCTTGTTGACTCTATGACTCTTCATTCAAGCTCTGGTTTAGAATCATCAAATCCCAGAATGCCAGGTGGGAAGGGACCCCAAGGATCATCTGGTCCAACCTTTCTAGGTGATGGTGGAGTTGAACTGAGCTGGCCCAGCACCCTGGCAAGCTGAGTCTAAAACTGTGCAGTGTAGGGGAATCCACCACTTCCCCTGGGAGAGGATTCCAGTGTCCAACTGGGGCAACATTTTCTTCTGGAGTCCTATGGGAATGTCCCCAGCAGTACCTTGTCCCCATCAGCCCTTGTCTTTGCCACGGGACTCCTTGTCAAAAGGGAGTCTCCACTGTCCTGGCAGCCACCCTTTCTGTGCTGGTCTGTGGTAATAAGGTCTCCCCTAAGCCTCCTCAAGGCTGAACAAGCCCTTGAGAAAGGCTTTTGTGCACTTAAATACTCCCAGAGCTCTTGAAGGGAAGCGTTGCAATAACTCCCCTGATTAACCACCTCGCTCCTGCAGCTTAGCTCCGTGGGGGTTTGCTCTGCTAGGGTTAAGGGGGAGGTGGGCTCCTTGTGTTGAAACCTGCCCTAAGCTACCTGTGTTCTATTCATAGTCCTCCTAAATACCTGAGCAATTCACGTTCCACTTTCTAAAGGCAGAAAAGGCCTTTTAGGTCATGGAAAGAGGGGTGATTAGTGAAGGCTGTGGATGAAAAGAGGATATGAAAGTAGCACAGGAATCCTTTGATAGATCACTCCCTGCTCCTGAGGCATTTTCCTCTCTTTGTCTTGCTTTCAAGCTTCCTCTCCTTGTCTTGCTTTCGCATTTCCCCTGTAGTAAGTGAAGCAGCCTCCTAAATCTACACTCTCAAAATGCTTTGCCTTGCCTTTCTGTGAAAAGAGGCTTTCCCCATGAGTTGTGCCTGGCATAAATGGGGAAATTGCTCTGTGTGTGTGTGTATATGCATATATGTTAAAGAAATCAGTCCTTGAGTATTGGTCTGCAAATGTTTGGGCTCCTGCTCCATTCATCCAGGCAACAGGCAAAGCCATTCACTGCATCTCAACTGAGCTACCAAAATGCAAGCATCCAGCAACCAGGCAGTTGCTCAGGGTTCTGTGGTCAGTGCTGCTGAAGGAAGAACCTCTGAGGGCAATTTGTCTGCCCTCTAGGAATGAATCAGCCCCTGAAGGTGCCTGGCTCTTGCCATTGACCAGCAGGGGTCTAAATGACCCCCCAGGGACTGGTCCAGGTGTCTAGAGAGAAATGCTCAGTGCTGGTTTGGCTACAATCATGAATCAGTAAGGTTGGAAAAGACCTCAGAGATCATCAAGTCCAACCTGTCACCCAACACCTCCTGACAACTAAACCATGGCACCAAGTGCCACATCTAATCCCCTCTTGAACACCTCCAGGGATGGGGACTCCACCACCTCCCTGGGCAGCACATCCCAATGGTTACCAACTCTCTCTGTGAAGAACTTTCTCCTCACCTTCAGCCTAAACCTCCCCTGGCACAGCTTGAGACTGTGTCCTCTTGTTCTGGTGCTGGTTGCCTGGGAGAAGAGACCAACCCCCACCTGGCTACAGCCTCCCTTCAGGGAGTTGTAGAGGGCAATGAGGTCTCCCCTGAGCCTCCTCTTCTCCAGGCTAAGCAACCCCAGCTCCCTCAGCCTCTCCTCACAGGGCTGTGCTCCAGACCCCTCCCCAGCCTTGTTGCCCTTCTCTGGACACCTTCAAGTCTCTCAATGTCCTTCTTAACCTGAGGAGCCCAGAACTGGACACTGGACTCAAGGTGTGGCCTAACCAGTGCTGAGCACAGGGCACAATGACCTCCCTGCTCCTGCTGGCCACACTCTTCCTGATGCAGGCCAGGATGCCATTGGCCTTCTTGGCCACCTGGGCACACTGCTGGCTCATGTTCAGGCAGCTGTCAATCAGCACCCCCAGGTCCCTCTCTGTTTGGCAGCTCTCCAGCCACTCTGACCCCAGCCTGTAGCTCTGCTGTGGCCAAAGTGCAAACCATTGCCAAACCATTGCCTCTTGTTCTATCACGACAGGCCCTTGTAAGAAGTCCCCCTCCAGCTTTCCCTCAGATCTCATGGAGTTTGCAGTGCTTTGAGGAGGCAACTTCCATGGTCATAATCTTTTGTGGACAGCTGGATTTGCCCACAGGGGTTTCTGCTTAGCTGCTTCCATCAATGCCTTATGTTACCCATGGTGTCCTGATGCTTCCCAGTGATAGTGGGGGCGAGGTGGGACTGGTATGTGTAGACCCAGAAGTTATTTCCAGAGCCAGTCATGTCCTGTGCTCATGCTGGTATTGACTGAGAACAGCTTCATCCCACTGACAGTTCATTAGTCCTTAAAGCTGCATTTCTGTGGTCCCAGGGTCATGCCCAGGGCCAAGAGTGTACCAGAGCACAGCAGTCACCCTGAGTTACTCCATGGAGTAATAGGGTGAGACTTGGAGCTAGCAAACACATCAGGATTGAGTCAAGAGGCCTTAGCAGCAATGAAACACCGAGGCATTTGGCTGGCAATCAAAGAGCCCAGATCAGCTGCAGTGGCTCACCAGAGGTTTCCCTGGTCATGGTGCTTTAGAGTACTGGAGGATTTATCTGATGGTCTTTGAAGAAAGAGGGAGAAAATAAACCCCCTCAGCTATACCTGTAGCAAGCAGCAAGCACACCCTCCAAGCTCCCCAGCAGCTTAATTAAAGGAGGAGAAGCCTGCCAGACTTAATTTATTTTTAAAAGCCCCATCAAATTTAATTTGTTGAGTGCAGTTCTTCCATCTGCTTGCAGGCATTATCTCTGGAGTTCAGGAGAAAAAACATATGTCTTGTGGTTAATAAGAATTTGTTCTAATGGATCCTATGACTGGGTGATTAATAACTGCTCTGCTCTGATTGCTCTCATTAGAATGTGCGGCCCTGCAGCCCAGCCCCAGCCCTATTGTCGTGGAGAGGGAGAGATCATAAACTGGCAGATGAAAAATTCCTTTGGCTGAGATGAAAGCAAATGGATCAAGAGGCTGGCTGCATGGGAGCTGCAGGCAGGAACTGCCTTCCTATGGTTCTTATTATTTCTCTTTGGGGATTAGGTATCAGATCATCAAATGTGCACCGAGCAGGGCACTTAACTCGGCCTTCGGAGAGGGAACGCGAGCTGATGTCTGGCTGCCAAAGGCACTGCGCTGCCATCCAGCAGCTCCTGGGTAAGGCCCTGCTTTTCAGAGGCTCCCTCAGTAAGCTTGGACAAGTCCCCTCAACCTCTCCAGGGAAATGTTATCATAGAACCACAAAAGGGTTTGGCTTGGAAGGGACCTTCAAGATCAGCCAGTTCCAAGCCCCCTGCCACGGGCAGGGACGTCTCCCACCAGTCAGGAGGGAGGGGACAGGCTCTGCTCACTTGCTCCCTGGGATAGGACAAAGAGCAATCACAGTATCACAGTCTCACAGTATCACCAAGGTTGGAAGAGACCTCAAACATCATCCAGTCCAACCTGTCACCACAGACCTCATGACTAAACCATGGCACCAAGTGCCACATCCAATCCCCTCTTGAACACTTCCAGGGATGGGGACTCCACCACCTCCCTGGGCAGCACATCCCAATGACTAATGACTCTCTCATTGAAGAACTTTCTCCTCACCTCCAGCCTAAACTTCCCCTGGCACAGCTTGATACTCTGTCCTCTTGTTCTGGTGCTGCTTGCCTGGGAGAAGAGACCAACCCTCACCTGGCTACAACCACCTTTCAGGGAGTTGGAGAGAGCAATGAGGTCTCCCCTGAGCCTCCTCTTTTCCAGGCTAAGCAACCCCAGCTCCCTCAGCCTCTCCTCACAGGGCTGTGCTCCAGACCCCTCCCCAGCCTCATTGCCCTTCTCTGGACACCTTCAAGTCTCTCAATGTCCTCCTTAAACTGAGGAGCCCAGAACTGGCCACAGGACTCAAGGTGTGGCCTAACCAGTGCTGAGCACAGGGGCACAATGACTTCCCTGCTCCTGCTGGCCACACTGTTCCTGATGCAGGCCAGGATGCCATTGGCCTTCTTGGCCACCTGGGCACACTGCTGGCTCATGTTTAGGCGGCTGTCAATCAGCACCCCCAGGTCTTACAATGGATGTAAGCTGCAGCACAGGAGGTTCCAGCTCAACACAAGGAGGAACTTCTTTACTGTAAGGGTCCCAGAGCACTGGAACAGGCTGCCCAGAGAGGTTGTGGAGCCTGCTGTCTCTGGAGACTTTCAAGGCCTGTCTGGATGTATTCCTGTGTGGCCTGAGCCAGATTGTATGCTCCTGCTCTGGCAGGGGGGGTTGCACTTTATCTCTCTGGGTCCCTTCCAACCCCTGACCTCCTGTGAGCCTGTGACTGTCCTCTTTTGCTCACTTGCTCCTGGTTTTCCCCGCTGCCTTTCCGCCGGCGCGAAGCGGCGGAGAGGAGAACGCGCCCCTCCTGTTTTAACCTCCAACCGGTGCTTTCCTTCCAGGCGAGGAGCAAACCCAGAGCAATTCATCATATTGGCTTTCATGAGATGCTGGCTGGATATTAGAAATGTTGGGTTGCTTGGCACACGTTCAACCCACTCCACTTCAGAGGAAATTCCACTCCTTGAAAGAGTCCAGCGATTAGGTTATCGTCCTCTTCCCCCTCCTCATTTTCTGCGCTCGCAATAAAAGCTTGCGAGAGGGAAATTCATTTGGGCTGTTTTGAAAGGCAAGGAGGCGAAATGTGCTCCCAGGCAGGAAATAAAGAGACATTATTACTTCACAGCACCTTCCCCTCCCCCTCCCCCCCTTCCCCAGGGGAGATGGCAGGCGGTCAGGCATGTGGTCCCAGGAGTCATAAAGCAGCGCAAACCGGAACAGGTAACCGGTGTCGTCGGGGCTTGCATTTGCTGTTCCAGCCTTCACCTCACGTTAACCTTCAGAGCAAGAGGTCAGGGAAAGGTTGCAGCCTCAGATGCTGGAGGAAAGGAGCTTGTGCAAGCCTGGCAAAGCCAATGAAGCCAGCCACAAATAGTAATGGGGGGGAGAGAGAGAGAGGAAAAAAAAAGGCGAAAGAAATTGCTCCTGAGTTGTGTTTCCATTGCAGCTGGAAAGCCTCAGACAGTGTATGTGCAGGAGGGAAAGTCAGAGGTACCTCAGAGCAGGCAAAAGAGCAGGCTGGGAGGGGATCTCATCAGTGCTGATCAATACTTCAAGGGTGGGTGTCAGAAGGATGGGGCCAGGCTTTTTTTCAGTGGTCCCCAGGCACAGGACAAAGGTAACAGTCACAGCCCTCACAGCTGGGGAGGGGACTGGAGCACAGCCCTATGAGGAGAGGCTGAGGGAGCTGGGGTTGCTTAGCCTGGAGAAGAGGAGGCTCAGGGGAGACCTTGCTCTCTCCAACTCCCTGAAGGGAGGTTGTAGCCAGGAGGGGTTGGTCTCTTCTGCCAGGCAAGCAGCACCAGAACAAGAGGACACAGTCTCAAGCTGTGCCAGGGGAGGTTTAGGCTGAGTGTTAGGAAGAAATTCTTCCCAGCAAGAGAGATTGGCCATTGGGATGTGCTGCCCAGGGAGGTGGTGGAGTCCCCATCCCTGGAGGTGTTCAAGAGGGGATTGGATGTGGCACTTGGTGCCATGGTCTAGTCATGAGGCCTGTGGTGACAGGTTGGACTTGCTGATCCTCGAGGTCTCTTCCAACCTTAGTGATACTGTGATGCTGCAAAAGAGTTGATTTCCAATCTTTGAGAGAGGAAGAGCAAGAGGGGAGAAAGGAAGGACTGGCAAGCCCAGAGTCCTCCCAGACCCGGAGAGCAAACCCCGAAAGAGGCTTTTTCAATGATGATCATTTCTCTTTGCTTGTTTTGTTGGTTTTTGGGGTTTTTTTTTTGCTTATTTTGAAAGTTTTCATTAAAAAAAGAAAAACAACAAAAAAGACAGAAAGAAGAAATTCCACCAACTCAGCTCTGTTGGTGGAAACTCCTGGGGTTCCCCTGGCAACCGGTTTGATTTTTCTTTCCAGGGGCCAGAACTTGGATGGAGAAAATTGCAACCGCGTCGTGGCGGCTCCAACCGCCCGAGATTTATGAAGCATGTTAATCAATCACCTCCTCCTGCAGGTGCAGGGCTTTATAAATAGCAATTATGGGGTGATGGCTTGGTGCCAATCTCAATCCCCTCCCCCCCTCTCTCTCTTTCTCTCTCTCCACCCCCCCCCCACACACATCCTGAAGTCAGCATCTTCAGCGAGCCCCCTGTGCTTACTAAGGCTCCGCAAATCATTGCATCTGGAATATTATATTTGCTTTTTTGATCCACTTCCAAGGCAGCATCCCGTGTGCCTTCACACTATCAGCTCTTTCATGTGGGCCTCTAAGACCCTCTGCTTGGGGCCCTTTGAGGTTTTTCTCTTTGCCTCCCCTGGCGGCGGGAGAAGCGGCTGGCTTGGCCGCGGCTGGGCGACGGAGCTTCCCCGAGCACCGCTGCCGCTTTAAGCGCATCCCGGAATCGCAGAATGGTTCGGGTTGGGAGGGGTCTTAAAGATCATTCCAGATCTAAGAAAGCTGGGGAGGGATTTTTGTAGGGTGGCAGGGAGGGGTAGGACTGGGTGAGACCCCCACCTGGAGCGCTGCGTCCAGTTCTGGAGCCTCTGTGCCAGGAAGGATCTGGAGGTGCTGGAAGGGGTCCAGAGAAGGGCCATGAGGATGAGCAGAGGGCTGGAGCTGCTCTGCTGTGAGCACAGACTGAGGGAGTTGGGGCTGTTCAGTCTGGAGAAGAGAAGGCTCCCAGCAGACCTCATTGTGGCCTTCCAGGATCTGAAGAGGGCTCTAAGAAAGCTGGGGAGGGACTTCTGAGGGTGTCAGGGAGTGATAGGACTGGGGGGGATGGAGCAAAACTAGAAGTGGGGAGATTGAGATTGGATGTGAGGAAGAAGTTGTTCCCCATGAGGGTGGTGAGAGACTGGCACAGGCTGCCCAGGGAGGTGGTGGAAGCCTCCTGCCTGGAGGTGTTTGCAGCCAGGCTGGAGGTGGCTGTGAGCAACCTGCTGCAGTGTGAGGTGTCCCTGCCCATGGCAGGGGGGCTGGAACTGAATGATCCTTGAGGTCTCTTCCAACCCTAACAATTCTATGATTCTAACCCCCTGCCATGGGCAGGGACACCTCCCACCAGCCCAGCTTGCTCAAGGCCTCATCCAACCTGGCCTTGAACACCTCCAGAGAGAGGACATCCACAACCCCCTTGGGCAACCCGCTCCACTCTTGTCGCTTTCACAGAAGCTTATGACACTGGAGAATGAAAACTGACACCTTCAATGACAAATCCTTAGCCTGATTCTTTTGCAATGAGTGCCACTTTGGAATGTGAGCAGGTTCTTCTCTCCAAGATGTTCTTCTGGAGGGTGGCATTTCTTCAGACTGAGGTTTTGAAGAGTTTTCCCTGCAGCTTCTGCTTCTCTGCTAACCCTTTGAGTAGCCACTGTGTTTCCCTACCTCTCCCATGATGTTTGCCTTGTTCACACACTGTGACTTGCTGCAAACCAACACCTGTGGACACCTGGAACACCTGTGAAACCATCTGTGAAATCTGGGATGCCTATAGCCTGGAATAGACTGCCCAGGGAGGTGGTGGAGTCACCATCACTGGAGGTCTGTAAGAAAAGCTTGGATGTGGCACTTGGTGGCAGGGTTTTGCTGATGTGGTGGTGCTGGGCCACAGGCTGGACTTGATGATCTCAGAGGTCTTTTCCAGCCTTTTCCAGCAAGGCCAGGAGCAAAGTGGCATTTTCCTGGTGAACTCTGTGTGTTTAGCTTTTATTTGAGGCTTTGATGTTCACTGTGGCCACTGTCCTCTTGCCTTTTCTAGCCATGGTGTCCCTCTGGTCATGGTGCCATGTGGACTTGGTGCTTCAAGACCTGGTTTCATTCACAGGATTCATCAGGTTGGAAGGGACCTTCAAAGGTCATCTTTTCCAACCCCCCTGCAGGCAGCAGGGACTCCTCCAACTAGAGCAGGATGCCCAGGGCCCCATCAAGTCTGATCTTGAGGGGGGCTTTAACCACATCCTTGGACAATCTGTGTATCAAGGACACTGTGCCCATGCCTTTCTCAGGTTGGGGTTTACTTGAGCAGCCACAGGTGTTTCAGTTGTCCAGCAGACCTGAGGATGTGGGTGTCCCCCTCTGCTTGGCACTGGGGATGCTGTGCCTCCAGTGTCTTGTTCAGTTCACTGTAAGAAGGACTTTGAGGTGCTGGAGCTTGTCCAACCAGTCTGGTGAAGGGCCTTGAACACAAGCCATATGAGGAGTGGCTGAGGAAACTGGGGGCTTAATCTTCAGAAGAGGAGGCTGCAGGGAGACCTCGTTGACCTCTCCAAGTCTCTGAAAGGAGGTTGGAGCGAGGTGGGGATTAGTCTCTTTTCCCATGCAACAAGTGACAGGACAGGAGGGATGCTGTCAAGTTGTTCCAGAGGAGCTTCAGGTTGGATATTAGGAAACATTTCTTCCCAGCAAGGGTTCCCAGGCACTGGCACAGGCTGCCCAGGGAGGTGGTGGAGTCCCCATCCCTGGAGAGATTTCAAAGCTGCCTGGATGTGGTGCTGAGGGATGTGGTTTCGTGGCAGTGCCTTAGCAGCGGCGATGGGATTGTGAGCTCTGGGTGAGCAGCTGGACTTGCTGATTTCAAAGCTCTCTTTCAACCTCCACAGTTCCAGGATTCTATTCTAAGGGTTCTTGTGCCATCCCCTAAAGAAAGCTTTTGGCATCTGCTTCACTGGGGGAAGCACAAGGAGCAGAACTGTCAAGGTCATGGACTTAGGTCACTTGTTAGTGTAGCAACTTCTCTGGGGTTTAATGAAAAGGAGCATTGTGCCCCCTCTGAGAAAGCCCAGCTCTGCTGGGCTCTTTGCTCTGCAGAAGTGCCCAAATGAGGTAAAGGGAAGGCTGTTTCCAAGTGACATGATCCCTTGAAAGATTGGTATGCTGGAAAATAATTAGCTGTCAAGACAAGTTGCTCGTGCCGCCTGCCCCCCGTGGCCAGAGGGGGTTGGCTGGCCTCACATCCCATGCAGAACCACCAGGGGAAGGGGGAAGCCGTCCCCAGACTCGAGATGGAAAGCTTCTATGCCCCCAGAATCTGTTACTTGGTCCAGCTTACAGGAGGTCAGGAAGAAAATCACAGCTCTCTGTGCACGGCCAGGGAGGCGCAGAGCCGGAGCGTAACCTGGGGGTGCTGAGGCTTAATAACTTCCGTGGGTGCCTCGTGTGATGGACAGGTTCATCTCCAGCACACCATGGTGTTCCTTCCAGATGAATCCTAATCAGCAGCAAGCTGAAACTCCCTTGCCTTTAATACACACCAATAACTTAACCTCTTCCCCCTGTCTCCTGGCAGCAGTGGGAGCCTGGGTCACGGTTTTGCCGGGGAAATGGTTTTCTTTCCTCCGAGGTGGAGTATTTAAGGCCAGACTGGATCAATGGTTTGCATTTCCATGCATTGTCTGGCAACACACGTGCAGCAGCTCCCCACACACTCCTCAAAGCTTTTACAGCATTGAGGGGCCTCCATAAACTTCAAGCAGCAAGGAAGATATTAGAGGAATGCCTTGAAAAGGAGAAGGGGGGGGGAGGAAAGAGGGCAATGGGGGGGCTAAGCAAACTCACAAGAAAACATCAAAAGGTAGATGAGAAACAACAGGAATGTGATTCCAGGGGGATGTGGGAGGCTCAGCTTCTCCCCAGTATATAGGAAACTTCTGGATTAGCCAAAGGTGTCTTCTGCTTTTGTTTTCCCTGCAGCCACATGAACAGCTCCTTGCAGGGAAATAACGAGCATGCACCCTGTGGGCTCTCTGAGCAGGTGGAGGGGTCAAAGTCAGCATAGCCAGCAGGTCGAGGGAGGTGATTCTCCCCCTCTGCTCCACTCTGCTGAGACCCTACCTGGAGCCCTGTGTCCAGTTCTGGAGCCTCTGTTCCAGGAAGGATCTGGAGGTGCTAGAAGGTGTCCAGAGAAGAGCCACAAGGATGAGCAGAGGGCTGGAGCTGCTCTGCTGTGAGGACAGGCTGAGGGAATTGGGGTTGTTCAGTCTGGAGAAGAGAAGGCTCCCAGGAGACCTAATTGTGGCCTTCCAGTATCTGAAGGGGGCTCCAAGAAAGCTGGGGAGGGACTTTTGAGGGTGTCAGGGAGTGACAGGACTGGGGGGGATGGAGCAAAACTAGAAATGGGTAGATTCAGATTGGATGTGAGGAAGAAGTTGTTCCCCAGGAGGGTGGTGAGAGACTGGCACAGGTTTCCCAGGGAGGTGGTGGAAGCCTCCTGCCTGGAGGTGTTTGCAGCCAGGCTGGAGGTGGCTGTGAGCAACCTGCTGCAGTGTGAGGTGTCCCTGGGCATGGCAGGGGGGTTGGAACTGATCCTTGAGGTCCCTTCCAACCCTGACAGTTCTGTGATCTGGAGCACCTGTAACAGCACCCAGTGGGGCAACTGGTCCAGGATTCAATGGCCTCAGTTATCAGTCTCATCTCTGAGTTTCCTGTGCTGGGGATATGGTGGCTTCTGCTCTGTACTGAGCTGGTGAAACTTCCTTTTACTCAGGAATTAGAAATCCAGCCCATCACTGGGAACCTCAGTAGGGCGAATGGTTTGACAAAGAGCAAGATGTGTTGAGTAGGAGGATGTTGGAAATCTCAGCTTTGGCTGACTCCTTCCTCAGGGAAGGGATTGAGACCTTTCATGCTTCTTTGTGCTGGTTTCTTGCTACAGAACGAAAATCAGTGTGGCCAAAACATCCTGCCTTGGATGCAGGGGTGAGTAGGGAGCAGACCAAGAGCAGGGATGCAGGGTTGGTGCATCAAGTATGACAATTAGTCCTTGACATGTGAGCAGCTGCCAAAGCCACAAGATTCACCTCCTTTAGCAAGGCTTTGATGAGCCTGCCCTCCTCTGGATGTGGCCTGAGAGCCAGGGTAGCCTGGGGTGGGGGTCTAGTGGACAGAGAGAGTGTGTGGGGGAGGGGTGCAGATGCCTTTTGAATAGAATAGAATAGAATTAACCAGGTTGGAAAAGACCTTTGAGATCATCCAGTCCAACCTATCGCCCAACACCATCTGATCAACTAAACCATGGCACCAAGTGCCTCATCCAGGCTCTTCTTAAACACTTCCTAGAATCATAGAGTCAGTAAGGTTGGAAGAGACCTCAAAGATCATCAAGTCCAACGTATCACCCAAGACCTCATGACTACTAAACCATGGCACCAAGTGCCACATCCAATCCCCTCTTGAACACCTCCAGGGATGGGGACTCCACCACCTCCCTGGGCAGCACATCCCAATGGCCAATCTCTGGGAAGAACTTCTTCCTACCATCCAGCCTAAACTTCCTCTGGCACAGCTTGAGACTGTGTCCTCTTTTTCTGGTGCTGCTTGCCTGGAAAAGACCACCCCCCACCTGGCTACAACCTCCCTCCAGGGAGTTGTAGAGAGCAAGAAGGTGTCCCCTGAGCCTCCTCTTCTCCAGGCTAAGCAACCCCAGCTCCCAGCTCTTTGTGTTTGCAAATGGAGAGAGGATGCCCTGCCATGAACTGCTGAGGACAGGGCTGCCCAGTCAGGGAGTGGGCATTGTGTGGGCACCCAGGTCTTGGGGTCTAGCTGGCCCCATGCCACATGTGGGTTCCTGCCTGGTGGCTCTTTCAGCAGCTGGGATTCCTTAAGAACAAATATCCCCCAGTGGTTTCTCCTTCTCCTATTCCTTCTAATGAAACAAACACCAACACAGTTGGCAGAATCTGGGTAGTCCCATTGCATCAGCCACAGGAAGGCAGATTTCTCTGGTCTTTTCTCTTTGCTTTTCAAGGATCTCAGCTTAGCCTCAAAGTATTAATTCATCTGACAGCTCTGCAGGGATACTTGATAGCCACTGGTTCTGGGTGGGGAACAGGAGACCTGGAGATCTGAAAGGACTGCTTCAGCATGTTGTGTGGCAGGGCTGGAAATGGAAAGCAGAAGGCTTGCCTGGCTGTTTCCTGCTCTAACCACGGCCTGGCCACCTTCTCCTCACACAGCAGGGAGTGAGCTGGAGAAGGGTTTTTTGCTAAGGAAAGTGAATCTTGGTTGCAAGCTCTCAAAGGCTCCTTGCAAACACAGGCTGATGGGGTGGGGACTGTGCTTTAAACCTCATGGCAAACACCTTGGCTGTGTCCCCTTTCCAGTGGAAGCCTGAACTGAGGGAATTTGACTGATGTGTGCTTTTATCTAAGCCATTCCCTATTATGTTAAGCACAGCAGCCTACGGAAGTTAAGAAGTTAATGGGGGAAGCAGGCACTGAACAGAAAGATCAAATGCATCAGATAATAGCCAAAGGGATAAAACCATGGAGCACCTGAGAGTGGCAGTCAATGTAACATGCTTCTCATTGCAGATGTGTGATTAACTGCTGCTAAATATATTGGGGACTGCACAAGAAAGGAGAGGAGGCTGAGGGGAGAGACCTCGTCGCTCTACGCAGCTCCCTGGAAGGAGGTGGCAGTTAGGTGGGGATTGGTCTCCTCTCCCTAGCATCAGGTGATGGAAGGAGAGAAAATGTCCTGAACTTGTGCCAGGGGAGGGTTAGGTTGGAGAGGAGGAAAAATGTCTTTGCTTCAAGAGTGGTCAGGGATTGGAAGTGGCTGCTCGGGGAGGTGGTGGAGTCCCCAGCCCTGGAGGTGTTCAAGGAATGTGTGGCCGTGGCACTTGGGGACATGGTTTAAGGGCCACAGTGGTGCTGGATTGATGTTGGACTGGTTGAGCTTGGAAGTCTCTTCCAGCCAAAACAATTCTATGGTTCTATGATAAATGATCAGTTGCTGGAGAAGAGAGGAGCTGCTTGTGATCTGAAGCCCCAGCTCAAGCTCAGCAACTTTAGCTTGCTGATGGTTGAGCTCTATGGTCTTAGAGGCCTTTCCCAAGTGAAACAGTTCTGTGATTCTGTGATGTAGATGAGCTCTAACGTGGCCAAAATGTTTCAGGACTTCTGACCAAAGAACCTGTGAAAAGCCTTCAGAGCTCCTTGCTGCCAAGGAGGTGTTCTGTCTCTCTCAGGGTGACCATCAACATAAGCCCTGTGAGGAGAGGCTGAGGGAGCTGGGGTTGCTTAGCCTGGGGAAGAGGAGGCTCAGAGGAGACCTTATTGCTGTCTACAACTACCTGAATGGAGATTGTAGCCAGGTGGGGGTTGGTCTCTCCTCCCAGGCAAGCAGCACCAGAACAAGAGGACACAGTCTCAAGCTGTGCCAGGGGAAGTTTAGGCTGGATGTTAGGAAGAAGTTCTTCCCAGCAAGAGAGATTGGCCATTGGGATCTGCTGCCCAGGGAGGTGGTAGAGTCACCATCCCTGGAGGTGTTTAGGAAGAGACTGGATGGCGTGCTTGGTGCCGTGGTTTAGTTGATGTTGGGTGATAGGATGGCCTCAATGATCTCCAAGGTCTTTTCCAACCTGGTTAGTTCTATTCTATTCAAGGCTCAGGGGTTTATAAAGAATTTTTTACTGGGAGGACACCAGCTGGGGGTACCAGCAGCACCACAGCCCTCTGTGTGCAAGCTGAGAGGTTTGTGATGGACCTGAGCTGCATCTGCTGGCACTTCACAGTCAGTCTTCAGCCCCTGCATACTTTCCTGGCTTTGTCAAACAGGCTTTTGCCTCCTGACCTCCTGGTTATTCACCTCTGCCACCATCTCAGCATGTCCTTCTCTGTGCCTGGTGACAACCCTTACAAACCAACCCTTCTCCATCACCACAGTTCCTCCTCCTGCCAGCTTGTGCAGTGCTGCAGAGGACCATGGAGGCAGTGATCTGTGGAGCTCCCTCAGCTGCTGCTCACCAGCCCTGCTCTCCAGACCCTTGGTCAGCTTCGTTGCCCTTCCCTGAACACCCTCCAGCACCTTGATGTCATTCTGCTCCTATTCCTCCTTTCCACTCAGAGTGGTCATCTACTCTTCCCTGACTTCTTACTACTTCTTAACCCCCGCCCCCAGTCTTGCCTGTGAATGGAAGCAGGTAGCCCAAGGCAGGCAGAAAATGTGGCAATCAATTCAGAGCCCAACAAAGTGCCTTTGTGCCTCTCCTTGCAGCGCTGATGAATGGCTGGCTTGGCAGGAAGGTTCCTACTCTATTAAGGAGGCATTTTCTACCTCAGCCTGTTGTGATCCAGCTTGCAGAAGTCTGATGACTCTGCCAGCAATAATAGTGTCTAATTAAGCAGAATAAAAGAGAGATGAAGCAGAATGGTTGCAGGATGCAGAAGTTATTCGTCAGAGGGAGGTAATAAATTGCTGTGGGCTGGTGTGCTGGGAAAGGTGTGGTCAGGGAGAGCCAGCACTGGAAACTTGGCTTTCTTTTTGATGCATTGACCAGCTCAGGTTGGTATTTAGTTGTGTGTTGCCTCCACAGATTTTCTTTCCTTTCTTTCTTTCCTCTTATTTAGTAGAACAAAAGTGTGGGCACGAGGGTGGAGGCAGAGTAGTGATGAGATTGGCTTGGACAGGCTGAAGAGTTGGGTGGAGGGGAACCTCAATGAAGTTCAAAAAGGGCAAGCAGAGAGTCCTGCACCTGGGGAGGAACAACCTCCTGCACCAGGACAGGGGAGAGGTGACCTGCTGGAAAGCAACTCTGCTGAGAAGGACCTGGGAGGGCTGGTGGACAGCACCTTCACCATGAGCCAGCAATGTGCCCTCATGGCCAAGAAGGCAAATGGTCTCCTAGGGTGTGTTCAGAAGAGTATGAGGGAGGGTCTCCTGCCCTTCTGCTCGGCCCTAGTGAGGCCACATCTGGAGTCCTGTGTCCAGTTCTGACTTCCCCAGAGACAGGGAACTACTGGAGAGTCCAGCAGAGGCTACAAAGCTGCTGAGGGGCCTGGACCAGCTCTGGGAGCAGCCAAGTCTGAGAGACCTGGGGCTGAGAGCCTGGAGAAGAGCAGCCCCAGAGGGGATCTGAGCAATGCTCAGCATTGGTCAGGGTGGGTGGAAGAGGATGGTGCTCAGTGGTGCCCAGCCACATGACATGGTTCAACTGGAACAAGCTGGAATCCAGAAGGTTCCATAGGAAGATGAGCAGGAACTTGTTTGTTGTGAGGGTGCTGGAAGCCTGGAGCAGGCTGCCCAGAGTGCTTGTGGAGTCTGCATCTGTGGAGAGCTTCCAAGCCCAGCTGGGCACTGTGCTCCTGGGCAAGGTGCTGTGGGTGCCCTGCTGGAGCAGGGGGGTTGGACTGGATGATCCCCAGAGGTCTCTTCCAACCCCACCGTGCTGGAATTCTGGGTCTGATCATTCTAAGGAGCAGAGGTGCATTGCTGAGGAGCAGGCAGGGAAGGTCTGAAGGTATCTCTGGCGCCGTATCCCAGGAGTGCTGGTTTCCCTCTTCAGCTCCCACATTGCTGCTGCCCTATTCCCCCTTCCCTAGCTCCACAAACAGTATCACAGAATCACCAAGGTTGGAAAAGACCTCAAAGATCAAGTCCAACCTGTCACCACAGACCTCATTACTAAACCATGGCACCAAGTGCCACATCCAATCCCCTCTTGAACACCTCCAGGGACGGTGACTCCACCACCTCCCTGGGCAGCACATCCCAATGGCTAACAACTCTCTCTGGGAAGAACTTTCTCCTCACCTCCAGCCTAAACTTCCCCTGGCACAGCTTGAGACTGTGTCCACTTGTTCTGGTGTTGCTTGCCTGGGAGAAGAGACCAACCCCTTCCTGGCTACAAACTCCTGCGGGTAGTTGTAGAGAGCAAGAAGGTCTCCCCTGAGCCTCCTCTTCTGCAGGCTAAGCAACCCCAGCTCCCTCAGCCTCTCCTCACAGGGCTGTGCTCCAGACCCCTCCCCAGCTTTGTTGCCCTTCTCTGGACACCTTCAAGAGTCTCAATGTCCTTCTTAAACTGAGGGGCCCAGAACTGGACACAGTGCTCAAGGTGTGGCCTAACCAGTGCTGAGCACAGGGGCTCAATGACTTCCCTGCTCCTGCTGCCCACACTGCTCTTGATAGAGCGCAGCGAGGGAAAGATGCAGGAATGTCATTAGGGTCACCCCACGAGCCCCCAGCTGAGGCTAAGGAACAATTCCTGACAAAATGAGGTGGTTGGAAGGGTTGGGAGATAAAACCCTGCCTGTCACTGCGCCCCACGAGCCTATATTCCAATTTCATCTGGCGGCGCGCGGTCCCCTTTTATCCGGGCTCCTGTTTGAAGGGATTTGAAGCCGAATAGATAATCCTAACTTTGAACATAAATCACTGGGGCTGCGTGGCTGATAGATGCTCTGCACTTTCTGATGATAATGGCTGCCTGGAGCCTGGGAGGGAAAATGCCAGCAGCTTATCTCTGCGGAGCAGCATCGGGAGGGCGTGCGGAGAGGCGAGGGAAGGGGAGGCAGCGGCGCGGGGCGGGGGGCGGCTCGCCGCTCGTTTACCTGGTGGCTTGCTTTGAACAGCTGAGCTTGAGCAGAGGCGCTCTGGGCTGTGGCTGGGAACACTGGGAGTCAGGGGCTGCAAAGGCAGCGCTGCTGCAAGAGGAGGGCAGGCGGCTGAGAGAAGGGAGGCCGTTGGGTGCTCACCGCGGGTGAGGCGGAGCTCCGGAGGCTTCCACCGCAGCCTGGGAGTCACAGAATCATACAACTGGTTGGGCGAGCAAAGCCCTCAAAGATCATTGAGTCTGACCATCAATTTAAGACCACTCTGGCCGTTAAAGCGTGTCCCCACGTTCCATGTCCACACATTTCCTCCAGGGAGAGTGACTGCAACCTATTCCAGTGCCTGCCCACTGCCCCCTGCAGGGGCTTTGGGGCTGCAAAGACCACTGGCTAGGCCACACCTTGAGTCCTGTGTCCAGTCCTAGACCACTCAGTTTAGGAAAGATGTTGAGGTACATCAGGAAGTGTGTAGCCAGCAGAAGCAGGGAAGTCATTGTGCCCCTGTGCTCAGCACTGGTTAGGCCACACCTTGAGTCCTGTGTCCAGTTCTGGGCCCCTCAGTTTAAGAAGGACATTGTGAAACTTGAAGGTGTCCAGAGAAGGGCAATGAGGCTGGGGAGGGGTCTGGAGCACAGCCCTGTGAGGAGAGGCTGAGGGAGCTGGGGTTGCTTAGCCTGGAGAAGAGGAGGCTCAGGGGAGACCTTCTTGCTCTCTCCAACCCCCTGAAGGGAGGTTTTAGCCAGGTGGGGGTTGGTCTCTTCTCCCAGGCAAGCAGCACCAGAACAAGAGGACACAGTCTCAAGCTGCACCAGGGGAGGTTTAGGCTGGGTGGTAGGAAGAACTTCTTCCCAGCAAGAGAGATTGGCCATTGGGATGTGCTGCCCAGGGAGGTGGTGGAGTCACCATCCCTGGAGGTGTTTAGGAAGAGCCTGGCTGAGGCACTTGGTGCCATGGTTTAGTTGATGAGATGGTGTTGGGTGATAGGTTGGACTGGATGATCTCTGAGCTCTTTTCCAACCTGGTTAATTCTGTATTCTGTAACCAGAGTCCATGGTTTGTATTTTACTACAGATGGTTTTAAAACAGGAGGGAAATAGAGCTTCTCTATTTCCCCTCCCCGCCCCCCTTTCTTTTTCTTCCAGCCACAGTGCAGATGACAGCTCAAAGAATTGCACTTTTCCTTCAGAAGATGCAAATCCCCACAAAGGTCAGGTTTCACTTTGGGTTGGTTTGTTTCTTATTTGGTTTTCTTTTTCCTTCTAAAGCTCCATTTTATTCCAATTAGTTTACATTTCAAAGTCATTTCGAGCCAGAGAGCTGGATTCATTTCTTCCTTACAACTTCTGTCTCTTACTTAAAATGAAAACATCCCAAACCCCCCCAAAAAATAGAGGGGGAAGAAACCCCCAGACACAAACCAACAGCTAAACAAACCCCCAAAATCCAATAAAACCCAGAAGCCAATCAAAAACTCAAGATGAAAACAGATGCTGTCCCAGAAACAGATTAATTGGCATTTTTCTAATCAAAACTTCCAGGCAGCCTTAGGGGAACACTGAAGAACCCTTCAGAATCACAGAATGCTAGGTTGGAAGGGACCTCAAGGATCATCTGCTCCAACCTTTCCAACATTGAGCTTTTTTAATGCCAACCTGTGCAAATTTCCTCTCTCCAGTGCTGTGCTCAGCACTGGTTAGGCCACACCTTGAGTCCTGTGTCCAGTTCTGGGCTCCTCAATTTGGGAAGGACATTGAGAGACTTGAAGGTGTCCAGAGAAGGGTAAGGAGGCTGGGGAGGGGTCTGGAGCACAGCCCTGTGAGGAGAGGCTGAGGGAGCTGGGGTTGCTTAGCCTGGAGAAGAGAAGGCTCAGGGGAGACCTTCTTGCTCTCTACAACTACCTGAAGGGAGGCTGTGGCCAGGTGGGGGTTGGTCTCTTCTCCCAGGCAAGCACCAGAACAAGAGGACACAGTCTCAAGCTGTGCCAGGGGAGGTTTAGGCTGGATGTTAGGAAGAAGTTCTACACAGAGAGAGTGATTGCCCGTTGGGATGGGCTGCCCAGGGAGGTGGTGGAGTCACCACCACTGGAGGTGTTTAGGAGGAGACTGGATGGGGTGCTTGGTGCCATGGGTTAGTGGATCAGATGGTGCTGGGTGATAGGTTGGACTGGATGGTCTCTGAGGTCTCTTCCAACCTGGTTTATTCTATTCTATTCTAATTCTATGATTAACATTTACACCCCTCCTTTTTTTCCCCCCTCTCCTGTCAGCATTTCTGTCACTTAACAGCCTTTTAGAAACCCATTTCCTAGGCTATTTTAAGCTGCAGGCAGAGTCAGGAGACCACATCTAAGAGTGACGATTTAAATCTCCAGACAGCTCGGGAGATAAGTCAAAACAAATTCCAGGATGTTCCTCTAAAGAGCTGTTTCCACTTAAGGAAGCCCCATTGGGAGCCCAGTTAAAGAATCACCTAATCCACCCCCCATTTTCTACATTGAAACAGGGCCATTTGAGAGAAAGTTTGTGACAGTTGCTGTGCAGTGAATGCATAATGAACACCCTCAAGAGCAAGCTGGAAATTGCAGCCTGGGTGGGGTTGGTTTTTTTTCAGCTCTTCACTTTGTGGATGTTGATAACTTTTCTGGGATCCTCATTTCCTCCTCCTCCTTCTTTTTTAGCTGCCATCTTCCAGGCTGCCAATGTCATGTTCCAAAATTCCAGCCCTGCTCCCTGAAAATGGAATAAATGCTGCAAGGCTGCTTGATGGGAGAAAGATCATAGAATCAACAAGGTTGGAAAAGACCTCAAAGATCATCAAGTCCAACCTGTCACCCAACACCTCCTGACTACTAAACCATGGCTCCAAGTGCCACATCCAATCCCCTCTTGAACACCTCCAGGGATGGGGACTCCACCACCTCCCTGGGCAGCACATCCCAATGGCCAACAACTCTCTCTGGGAAGAACTTTCTCCTCACCTCCAGCTTAAACCTCTCCTGGCACAGCTTGAGACTGTGTCCTCTTGTTCTGGTGCTTGTTGCTTGGTAGAAGAGACCAATCCCCACCTGGTTACAAACTCCTGCAGGTAGTTGTAGAGAGCAATGAGGTCTCCCCTGAGCCTCCTCTTCTCCAGGCTAAGCAACCCCAGCTCCCTCAGCCTCTCCTCACAGGGCTGTGCTCCAGACCCCTCCCCAGCCTTGTTGCCCTTCTCTGGACACCTTCAAGTGTCTCAATGTCCTTCTTAACCTGAGGAGCCCAGAACTGGACACAGGACTCAAGGTGTGGCCTAACCAGTACTGAGCACAGGGCACAATGACCTCCCTGCTCCTGCTGGCCACACTGTTCCTGATGCAGGCCAGGATGCCATTGGCCTTCTTGGGCACCTGGGTACACTGCTGGCTCATGTTCACCTGCTGTCAGCCAGTACCCCCAGGTCCCTTTCTGCCTGGCTGCTCTCCAGCCACTCTGACCCCAGCCTGTAGCTCTGCCTGGGGTTGCTGTGGCCAAAGTGCAGCCCCTGGCACTTGGACTTGTTGAATGCCATCCTGTTGGACTCTGTCCATCTGTCCAGCCTGGCAAGGTCCCTCTGCAGAGCCCTTCCACCCTCTAACTGATCAACATCTGCTCCCACCTTGGTGTCATCTGCAAATTTACAGATGCCTCACTCAACCCCCTCATACCAGATCGTCAATAAAGATATTAAACAGAATGGGGCCCAGCACTGATCCCTGGGGGATGCCACTAGTGCCTGGCTGCCAGCTGGATGCTACAGAGAGAGCAGGTTAAGGAGTGAGTTACAGAGTGGGAAGAAAGCCAAGGGAGGGAAGTTGGGATGTGGAGAAAAGAAAAGGGGGTTTTTGCCCAGGGAGGTGGTGGAAGCCTCCTGCCTGGAGGTGTTTGCAGCCAGGCTGGAGGTGGCTGTAAGCAACCTGCTGTAGTGTGAGGTGTCCCTGCCCATGGCAGGGGGGTTGGGACTGGCTGATCCTTGAGGTCCCTTCCAGCCCTATCAATTCTATGATTCTATGACCTCATCTGACCTTCTTTATAACACCCCACAATCTATGCTGTAGATTCCTGCACCAGTCCCTGCCTCATGGCTAGACTCAAGGAGGTATTTTGCACAGAATCTATTAAACCCATCATAATGCTCAGGTGCTAGCTCCCTCCCATGGCTCTGGCTCAGCAGTTAGGTAACTTGCTCTTCAGGGGTTGTGTGAGTCCAAGCACCATTTCACACCTAACACCCCACATGGCTTCCTATCAGCTTCCAACAGTTTCAAGGCGTGTAAAATTTTGCCTTGAGATCTGGTTGGTTTCTCTTATCCCTTCTCATCCCTGCGACATTCCCCATAGTATCCACAGAGCTGGCAAGGCTAGAAATGAGCCTGAACTGAGAAAGAAGCTCTAAAAGGTTGAGTTTCATCTCTCCAGTCCACATTTCTGCTCAGGAGATGGCACTTGCATGCCCAAGTGGCCACACCAGGTGCTCAGATGCTTTGAAGCTTCTTCAAGTGAGGTGCTGGGAGCACAGAATGACTGGAATGCTTCATGAACTTCTGTCATCTGTGTTTGTTGGGTGGGTTTGGGTTTTATTGTTTCACCAGCCTGGCTGCTAAGAAGCAGCAAAGAAAACATCTCCTTACCCCATCATGATTTAACCAAGGGGGGGAGGGGGGAGAAGTAGCCTTCCCCACCTGGGTTCACCCAGGAGCTTGACGCCAGGGGTCTCCAAGCCTGCTCATGTTTCTAAGAGGGGAATTATCCCAGATTAGAGTGAAGGCAGTGGTGGTGTTTGCCCTTCCTGGGGACATGTGGCCTCACACTTACACGTCCAGGCCCTCCCATCAGACCGGACAGCTGCTCTGAGCTGTCCTCAGACTGGCTGGCGGCCAGGCGAGAGCCTGCGGGAATGCAGTACGGGGCACCTGCTCCAAACCCCACCGAAACAGCAGGGAAGGCAACGGCTCATGGGGGCCTCCCTAATCCTAGGTGGTGGCCTGCCTGTTCCCAATCAGATACCATTACTGGAAAGTAAAACAAAGTCCTGCAGAGAGGGGCTGTGCTGCAGAGCCTGATTGCAAGATGATACGGCTGCAGATGCCATCCCTTCACCTGCGGCGCTGGCTGCAAATGCTGAGGGTCAAGGGGGGAATGCTGGCTGCTCAGCTCCCCTCCACAAGTTGCTCTGGGAATGGGTGGTGGCCTCAGCCTATCTGTGGAGGGTGTTTAGAAGCTTGAGAGTCTGGCAAAAGGCTGGTTGATATCTGAAGGGGGCCTGCTGGGCAGCCCTGGGGCAAGAAGCTGGTACAAAGCTCTGTCACATATTGAATCATAGAATTGTCAGGGCTGGAAGGGACCTCAAGGCTCAGCCAGTTCCAACCCACCTGCCATGGGCAGGGACACCTCACACTGCAGCAGGTTGCTCACAGCCACCTCCAGCCTGGCTGCAAACACCTCCAGGCAGGAGGCTTCCACCACCTCCCTGGGCAACCTGTGCCAGGCTCTCATCACCCTCCTGGGGAACAACTTCTTCCTCACATCCAAGCTGAATTTCCCCATTTCTAGTTTTGCTCCATTCCCCCCAGTCCTATCACTCCCTGACAACCTCAAAAGTCCCTCTCCAGCTTTCTTGTAGCCCCCTTCAGATACTGGAAGGCCACAAGAAGGTCTCCTGGGAGCCTTCTCTTCTCCAGACTGAACAACCCAAACCCATGGAGGGCATTCTGTGTGTTTTCAGTGCCTTGCTTTGCTGCAGGTGGTGTAGTGTCAGCTGTTCCAACAGCACAGAAAAGCTGGGACAGAGGTCTGGTTGTGCAGTGCAACTGTGTCTCTGGGAATAAACAGTGGACCTCTGAGATAAGAACAGAACAGATTGTTCTGGCCAGATCCTGGAATGTTTTGTCAGAGGAAACCCTGATGGAATTGTGGGGGTTTGCTGAAGGAAGGACTAGTGGTGTCCCCCAGGGATCAGTTTTGGGCTCCATCCTGTTCCCTATCTTTATTGATGATCTGGATGAGGGGGTTGAGTCCATCATCATAGACCAGGGAAGTCATTGTGCCCTGTGCTCAGCACTGGTTAGGCCACACCTTGAGTCCTGTGTCCAGTTCTGGGCTCCTCAGTTTAAGAAGGACATTGAAAGACTTGAAGGTGTCCAGAGAAGGGCAACAAAGCTGGGGAGGGGTCTGGAGCACAGCCCTGTGAGGAGAGGCTGAGGGAGCTGGGGTTGCTTAGCCTGGAGAAGAGGAGGCTCAGGGGAGACCTTCTTGCTCTCTACAACTACCCGCAGGAGTTTGTAGCCAGGAAGGGGTTGGTCTCTTCTCCCAGGCACCCAGCACCAGAACAAGAGGACACAGTCTCAAGCTGTGCCAGGGGAAGTTTAGGCTGGAAGTGAGGAGAAAGTTCTTCCCAGAGAGAGTTGTTAGCCATTGGGATGTGCTGCCCAGGGAGGTGGTGGAGTCCCCATCCCTGGAGGTGTTCAAGAGGGGATTGGATGTGGCACTTGGTGCCATGGTCTAGTCATGAGGTCTGTGGTGACAGGTTGGACTTGATAATCTTTGAGGTCTCTTCCAACCTTGGTGGTACTGTGATAAAGCAGGAAATTGGATTGGTTTTATCAGGTTGTGGCCAGGTGGGGGTTGGTCTCTTCTGCCAGGCAAGCAACACCAGAACAAGAGGATACTGTCTCAAGCTGTGCCAGAGGGACGTTTAGGCTTGATCTTAGAACAAAGTTCTTCCCAGACAGAGAGATTGCCCATTGGGATGCGCTGCCCAGGGAGGGCATGGGGTCGATGTCCCTGGAGGTGTTTAGGCAAAGCCTGGATGAGGCACTCAGTGCCATAGTCTGGTTGATTAGTTAGGGCTGGGTGATCCTTTGGACTTGATGATCTGGGAGGTCTCTTCCAACGTGGTTGATTCTGTGTGAAGAAAACGTTGCCCAAAGGTGTTTGATGCCAACCCCTTGGGTGATTAGGCACGGCATCCCTCCTCGCTGCTTCGTATCGCTGCTTCCCAATCCTTGACACAGAAATGGTGTCTCTTCCTCCCCTGTTTGATTTAGAGAGCATTTGATCTGAAAGATAGAAGCAGTAATTGAACTTCATTTAAAGATTAACTGAATAGAATGCCTTCTGATAAGGGAAAAAAGAATGTTATTAAGGAGGTTGTCAGTCAAAGGGTTGATGCCTTTTTATTTCACTTCCTTTTTTTGTTAATACAGGCTGAAAGTGCTCTAATTTTAATACCCCAAAGGCCAAAGCAAATTATCAAGCTGAAATTAGGGATTAGCAGTTTTCAATTTCTCTCCCACCCCTTTCATTTCATCTTCAGCCTTCTGCTGTAGGAAGGGAAGAAATGAAAGAGGTGGCGTTTGGGGCGAGAGGGGACGGCAGCAGGCTGGCTGCGTGGATGCTCTGTGCTTAGAGGAGGGGTGCTGACTTTCTGGCTGCCCAGGGCAATGTAGCCTGAGGAGAGCTTTGATCCCCCAGGGGCAGGGTGGGGAAGAAGCTGAGAGACTGCCAGCATGCAGGGTTGTGTGCAGCCCTGTGTCTAAGCACCCTTGGATTTACAGAATCACAGCATCACCAAGGTTGGAAGAGACCTCAAAGATCATCAAGTCCAACCTGGCACCACAGACCTCGTGACTAAACCATGGCACCAAGTGCCACATCCAATCCCCTCTTGAACACCTCCAGGGATGGGGACTCCACCACCTCCCTGGGCAGCACATTCCAATGGTGAACGACTCTCTCAGTGAAGAACTTTCTCCTCACCTCCAGTCTAAACTTCCCTTGGCACAGCTTGAGACTGTGTCCTCTTGTTCTGCTGCTGGTTGCCTGGGAGAAGAGACCAACTCCCTCCTAACTACAACTTCCCTCCCTTCTGGTAGTTATAGACAGCAAGAAGGTCTCCCCTGAGCCTCCTCTTCTGCAAGCTAAGCAACCCCAGCTCCCTCAGCCTCTCCTTGTAGGCCTTGTCCTCAAGGCCTCTCCCCAGCCTTGTTGCCCTTCTCTGGACACCTTCAAGTCTCTCAATATCCTTCTTAAACTGAGGGGCCCAGAACTGGACACAGGACTCAAGGTGTGGCCTAACCAGTGCTGAGCACAGGGGCACAATGACTTCCCTGCTCCTGCTGGCCACACTATTCTTAGCCTACTTAGAAAACCACCTGCCCCTTGTAACTTTCAGCACCTACTTAGGTGCCACTGAGTCAGAAGGGTGGAGTGGGGGCTTTATGGTGTATGTGTGCTTCAGTGGAAGCATTTTTTCCAGTCTTGGGGAGCTGGATTTTTATTGCTGAGAGCTGGGCTTGCAGAGGTGTGGAGGATCTGGAGCCAATTAAAAAATCATATCCTAGGTGGAGTTCAGGCTCCTAAACCTGGAACTGCCATCCTCAGAAGGGAAAAAAACCCAAACCTTTTAGTTGGAGTCTAACCTCAGGGGCTTCTAAGCTTTAGTTTTTGACTAGAATGTTCTCACAGAGGCTTAAAGTGGTCCTCCTGCCTATGCAGCAAAACCCTCAGGGTGGAAGGGCCAGGCAGCTTGAAAGGCTACCATGCACATAAGCTGGGAGAGGATCCAAGAATTCCAAGCTCCTGTGCCAAGGGGACCTAATCCATGAGGCATTTTTACAGTGTGCCTATCTGATGAGAGAAAGAGCTCTGTAGAACAGCCCATGGTATCTGGGTGTTACTGAGAAGGCTGTGCATGGAAGAGCTCTGCCCTTGGACACACAATTCCTGAGTTCCTGGGCTGGTTGTTCAGGGCATTTCCAGCAGGGGGTTCACATTTTCCCTCAGAAGATTCAACCATCAGGATACAGGAGTGTCTTAGCCCTCAGACTGTAGTCTACTGGGGGAAGAGGCCTCCTCTCCTCCAGCTAAAATTATGCCTCATACAGAAAATAAGAAGAGAGACAGCAAGGAAAGCTTCTGGAAGGAGAAAGACCTTGTCCTGGCTGGTTTTAAGGCAGGAGGCTGCCCCATGTCCCTTCCATGTAAATGCCCAAGCTCCCTGACTGGGGAACTGCTAATCACTCAACTGAAGACTGAAGACTGAAGACTGAAGAAGGTTGAGTCCTTTCTACATGAAGAAGGCTACTGCAGCTACCACCAGCTCTGGAGAAGAGAAGACTGAGGGGAGACTTCATTGCTCTCTGTAACTCCCCCAAAGGAGGTTAGAGTGAGGTAGGGGTAGGGGCCAGTCTCTTCTCCCTAGTATCAGGTGATGGATTGGGAGGAAATGGCATGAAATTGTGCCAAGAGAGGTTTAGGTTGGAGATTAGGAACTATTTCTTTGCTGCAAGAGTGGTCAGGGATTAGAATAGAATAGAATAGAATAGAATAGAATAGAATAGAATTAACCAGGTGGGAAAAGACCTTTGAGATCATCCAGTCCAACCTATCACCCAACATCATCTAATCAACTAAACCATGGCACCAAGTGCCTCATCTAGGCTCTTCTTGAACACCTCCAGTGATGGTGACTCCACCACTCCGTGGGCAGCACATTTCAATGGCCAATCTCTCTTTCTATGAAGAACTTCTTCCTAATATCCTTTGGAACAGGCTGCCCAGGGAGATGGTGTTCCAGAAATGAATAGACTTTGGGGCATGTGGTGTTGTGCTGAAGGTTTGACTCTGTAAACTTAGAGGTCTTCTCCAACTGAATCAAATCTGTGACTCTATGATGGGGGAGCTCTGGCAGCATGTGGCTCCAGGGAGGACCGAAGAAGCTCTCTTATTGGCACAAGTGAAATTGTGTCAGGCTGGCAAGCAGCTGTGTGTCTTTAGGAGGAGACTTGATGGGGTGCTTGCTGCCATGGTTTAGTTGATGAGATGGTGTTGGGTGATAGTTTGGACTCCATGATCTCAAAAGTCTCTTCCAACCTGGCCTATTCTATTCTATTCTATTCTATTCTATTCTATTCTATTCTATTCTATTCTATTCTATTCTATTTCTCCCTTGACTGTCTGGCCACACTGTTACTAATGCACCCAAGGATACCATTGGCCCTCTTGGCTACAAGGGCACATTGCTGTGTTCCAGATAACTTGCTGTCCACCAGGACTCCAAGTTCCATGGAGCTGCTTTCCAGCAGGTCAACCTCTGATCTGTACTGGTGCATGATATTCCTCCACTGATGCAGGTCTCTGCACTTGTTCTTGTGGGAGCTTATAAGGTTCCCCTTTGCCCAGCTCTCTGGTTTGTCCATGTCTCCTGGGCACTGTGGTATGCTTTTTACATCATGTCCTTCTAGACACTTAAGGGCTGTGACAAGCAGGACTCCAGCACTCTTCTGACAAGCAGGATTCCAGCACTACTTGCATTTGAAACCTCTTCCCAGAGTGGTGCTGTGAAAGGCTGCTCTGGGTGGTTATTGCCTTTGTGCTCTGCTCTCCCCTCCGTGTGCAAGAGCTGTGAATTTCCTGGGGTTAAGAAGACAGGCTCAGAGTAATTGAAACAGTGAGAGTATTTCTCATGAACTTTGGGCTGGAGAGGGGTATGAGATTCTCTGCAGTGAAAACATTATGGCCCTGCCATAATCCACTAAAGCAGCCTTCATTTCCCTGGTGGAGGAAGGTTCCCTTCTCTTATTGCGTTTAGCCTGGAATCAGAGCTCTCAGGCTGCTTTATGCTGGGCAGTGTTTATGCCTCCTGTTGTCATAATAAATGCCCCAGATCCATCATAAAAGCAGCTCCTTGGACACAGAGGCCGATTGGAAACTGCAGGAGAGGCGTGGGGCAGTAATGGAGATTTATTCCCTTTGCAAAGGGATTGGATTCTAATCTTCTGCAGAGTTTATTTTACCTCTCCCTTGCCCAGTCGAGTCAAACCAGTTACTGCCATTCATTGCATTAAGTATATCAAAGGCAGAGAAGAGCACAGGCAGGCCACCTCCTTGGTTCCTGGTGGTAGGAGAGGGCACAGTGGCTAATTTACAGTGCCTGTCCAGCAGCCCATCCTCGGGATGGCACTTAGCCAAACGACGCAGCGTTCACGCCTGGTTGACCTCCAAGTGGATGATGCTCCATTTTAATGGGCCTTGCTCATTCCTAACCCAACTCCATCATTCCTGGCCCTTTATCTGGCATGGAGTGAAGCAGGTTGTAAAACCCTTTCAAGGGTACTTTTTATTGTCTTTTGTTGGGCCCTTCCTTTTTATCTGTTTGTCAGACAACTACCAAGCTGAAGAGCTCATAATAGATAAGTAACTGCCCTGCTGGCACTCAGCAATTGGTTAGGGGAAAGGACTTGGATCCTTCTGCTGTAGGACCTGATGTGATGAGATTGCTCAGGTCTGCCCCCTCAGCAAAATAATTTATTGATGCACTGCTGCCTCTCAACTGGCTGATCCTTACAGCCACACCTTGATGGTCAGGACTGGGGGGTTTTGCTGGAGATAGAATCACAGAACTGTCAGGGCTGGAAGGGGCCTCAAGGATCAGCCAGTTCCAACCCCCCTGCCATGGGCAGGGACACCTCACACTGCAGCAGGTTGCTCACAGCCACCTCCAGCCTGGCTGCAAACACCTCCAGGCAGGAGGCTTCCACCACCTCCTTGGGCAACCTGTGCCAGTCTCTCACCACCCTCATGGGGAACAACTTCTTCCTCACATCCAATCTCAATCTATCCACTTCTATTTTTTTCCCATTCCCCCGAGTCCTGTCACTCCCTGACACCCTCAAATGTCGCTCCCAACCTTTCCTGGAGGCTCCTTCAGATACTGGAAGGCCACAATAAGGTCTCCTAATTGGATCCAGGCATGATGAGGGATAAGGATCTGGAGAGCGAGCAGGACAGGTAGGGAACCATGAGTGGGAGACAGACAGGGAAGCTGGGACACAGGAGTAGGGGTAGGGGAGTGGGGACAGGGGCAGGGATCTGGAATCCAGGGATAAGGATTCAGGATCCAGGACCGAGGTTGGGCAGGGACAGGGACCCAAAGGCAAGGATCCAGGATCTAGGAGGCAGGGATCCAAGATGAGGATCGGGCAGGAATGGGAGCAGGGAGCCAAGGACAGGGATCCGTGACGGGGAGCGGGCGGTGTCCGGGCTCTGTCCGTGGTGCTGAAACCTCCGGATGTTGCCGCAGCCTCCGCCGCGTCTCAGTTTAGTGTCTCCAGGGAAGCACCAGCTCGACCAGCTGTCAAGGGGCTGTTTGTAGCCTTTTGGGGGCAACTGTCCCTCTTGGGTCGCGTTATGCATTGTGGTACACAGCTATGGGCAGCGTTGGCAGAGAGCTGGCAGTATGGAAGGGTATGGGGAGCTGTCTCCTTGGTCTGTAGAGGTGACTCCAGTTAGCCAGGAGGGAAGAAGAACCCCAACTATATAAATAGTAGTGGTTCTCAAGGCTGTGGTTAACAAAATACACAGGCTTTTAGGGCTCCTGGCTGGCACCTCTCAGTAGCACTGAGAAAAAGGGCATCACAGAATTGTTTCAGCATTAAAAGACCTCTAAGATCAAGTCCAACCGTCAAGCCAACACCACCATGGCCCTTAAACCATGGCCCAAAGAGCCTTGTCCACAGGTTTCTGGAACACCTCCAGGGCTGGGGACTCCACCACCTCCCTGGGCAGCCTGTTCCAATGCCTGACCACTCTTGCAGCAAAGAAATTTTTCCTCATCTCCAACCTAAACTTCTCCTGGCACAATTTTGGGCCAGCCTCTCCCCAGCGACTCAGGGTGTGAATCTGTGGTCTAAATATCTCCAGTGAATAACTACTGGGTGTCTGCAGAAGGGAGGACAAATGCAGGAGATGGGAAGTGTGGGTCACTGTAATGAGTGGAACTCTTCACTGGAGTGGTTTGCCATGCTAATTGCTTGCATTGATTTCCTGGCAAGTAGTTTGAGGCATGCTTGAATCCTTTGAGTGGAGCTGTGTTGTAGGGCAGAGATGATCCTGAGCAGAAAAAAAACCCCAAACCATGTAGAAGATGTTCTGCAGCTATTTTCTTGTTATCATAATCAGGTGTTTTCTTTCTACCAGGGATTTGTGCAGGAGCTGATAATAGCAGGAATGGTGTGCAACCCAGAGGGAGCTGTCAGATGCACTGCTGAGCTCTTTATTCAAGGGACCGTGCCTTCCCAGCAGCCCTGAGCAAACAGCAGCTGCTCACTGCAGCAATATGGTGAAGGTGGCTAGAGATCAGAGGACTCCAGCAACAGAACAAGAGGACACAGTCTCAGGCAGTGCAGGGGGAACTTTAGGCTTGATCTTAGAAAGAAGTTCCTCACAGACTGGGAGATTGATCATTGGAGTGGGCTGCCCAGGGAGGTAGTGGGGTCAGCATACCTGGAGGTGTTTAAGAAGAGCCTAGATGAGGCACTCAGTGCCATGGCCTGGTTGATTAGTTAGGGTTGGGTGATCAGTTGGACTTGATCATCTTGGAGGTCTCTTCCAACCTGGTTGACTCTGTGTGAAGAAAAGATTGGCCAAAGGTTTTTGATGATATGTGTGGCTCTCAATTTGATGCTCAGAGATCCCTTCAAGGGAGCAAAAGGTAACCATGGTAAGAGGGGACAAGAAGTTCATGTCTTAGGAGGTTCACAGCCTTTTGTCTTCATGGCTTCTGAAGCCATGCAGATGTAATCAAGAGGTCAAAATGTCCCTTTTCTCTGCCCAGTAGTAGCAGGAGCTCAGCACTGGCAGTGCCAGTCTGTGACCTCCCCTGGTGATAAAATAGAAGCAGGCACACAGACATGAAGCCTTTGCAACAAGTTTCACTTTGTTTGTTTGTATTAAATATTAAAGGAAAGCTTTAAGATGGTTCAAAGCATCTGGAATCTCACACAGTGCTTTGTACACACGACCTCAGCACAAATCCCTTCAGTCCTGCAGTCTTTGTGTTTCTACAACTGATTGGAGTGACTCCAGCACTCAGCTTTATTCCTTGGTGTGTAAAGAGAAAAAGCTCCTAATTAGGAGCCTGGCTCCTTTGCTGTCTTTCTACAGGGGCTGGAGATTTGTCTCTCTAGATTCTTGTCTCTCCATGGATCTGAAATACTCTCTCAAGGTGCTTTTCACAAGGTGAGTTGACTGCTAGCTTATGCACCTTGGAGCAAGAGCTTTCAGCTGGGCAGGGTGAATGTGGACTCTCTGTGTCACCACTCAGGAGCTGATGGGAACAACAACCTGTTCTGGAACCTTGCTGAGCATTTCCAGAAAGATGGTGATGAATACTGAGGAAATTTCATCACAGCCATACACTCCTGAGAATTATCAGCTTGGCAAGGAAAGAAAAATCTACCCAATGGTGAGCAGAATAAAGAATCATCTTACAGGCAGTCCAGAACTGGACCTTTTAAGCTCCAGTTTAAATAGTTCCTCTTTGACCTATATGGCCTCAGTTTCTCTGGAGTAGATATCATAGAACCATAGAATTGTCAGGGCTGGAAGGGACCTCAAGGCTCAGCCAGTCCCAACCCCCCTGCCATGGGCAGGGACACCTCACACTCCAGCAGGTTGCTCACAGCCACCTCCAGCCTGGCTGCAAACACCTCCAGGCAGGAGGCTTCCACCACCTCCCTGGGCAACCTGTGCCAGGCTCTCACCACCCTCCTGGGGAACAACTTCTTCCTAACACCCAATCTCAATCTACCCTCTTCTAGTCTGGATCCATCTCCCCCAGGTCCTATCACTCCCTGACACCCTTAAAAGTCTCTCCCCAGCTTTCTTGGAGCCCTCTTCAGATTCTGGAAGCCCACAAAAAGGTCTCCCTGGACCCGTCTCTTCTCCAGACTGAACAGCCCAAACTCCCTTGGTATGTCCTCATAGGAGAGCAGCTCCAGCCCTCTGCTCAGCCTCATGGCCCTTCTCTGGACACTCTCTAGCACCTCCAGATCATTCCTGCAATGGGGGCTCCAGGCAGAAAGGGGCCTTAGTGTACTGGTTGACAGAAGCCAAACAGGAGCCAGCAGTGTGTCCAGGTGGTCAAGAAGGTCAATGGCATCCTGGCCTGCATCAGGAACAGTGTGGCCAGCAGGAGCAGGGAGGTCATTGTGCCCCTGTACTCTGCACTGGTTAGGCCACACCTTGAGTCCTGTGTCCAGTTCTGGGCTCCTCAGTTTACGAAGGACATTGAGAGACTTGAAGGTGTCCAGAGAAGGGCAACAGAGCTGGGGAGGGGTCTGGAGCACAGCCCTGTGAGGAGAGGCTGAGGGAGCTGGGGATGCTTAGCCTGGAGGAGGCTAGACTCAGGGGATACCTTATTGGTCTCTTCTCTCAGGCTACCAGCACCAGAACCAGATGACAGTCTCAATCTGCACCAGGGGAGGTTTAGGCTGGATGTTAGGAAGAAATTCTTCCCAGAAAGAGAGATTGGCCATTGGGATGTGCTGCCCAGGGAGGTGGTGGAGTCGCCATCACTGGAGGTGTTTAGGAAGAGCCTGGATGAGGCACTTGGTGCCATAGTTTAGTTGATTAGATGGTGTTGGGTGATAGGTTGAACTTGATGATCTTGAAAGTCTTTTCCAGCCTGGTTTATTCTGTATTCTGTATTCTAACTGGATACAGAGATCCAGGTGGGGTCTCACCAGAGTGGAGCAGAGAGGGAGAATCTCCTCCCTCGACCTTCTGGCTATGCTTCTCTTGATGCAGCTTGTTTTGATACCAGGGTTGGTAATACCCTTGGTTCTCAAATACCTCTGTAAATTCCACCTGCACTGGATCCATTCTCCTCTTTAGAAGTAGCTGCTGCCACCCTCTTTGTTATCTCTTCCATGACCTTGAAGCAGTCAAACCAATGTTCTTTCATTTAAGCACATACGAAGTCCCCTCCACAAATCTCACCCAGCATCCACAGGGTTGGGGTTTTTTAATGCTTTTGAGGGATCATTCAGATTCTAGTAGTGCTACAAGGGTCACAGGCACTCATTCTTGCCCTGCATTGCAGCATTTATAGCAGGTACTCCCAGAGTTATTAAGCTGTCTGCTAGTACTCAGTTTGTACACATCGACAACCAAAAGATCTGTGTAAGATCAGCTCACCTTGGGTAAGAGGATGCTGCAGAGAGATATCCTGGCAAATAAGGATGGAGGTTGGATTTCTTTGAGTGAGCTCACATCATGGTGAATATCAGTACCTGGTGATTATCAGTCCTGGGGCCACTCTTGTTCAACATCTTTGTTGGTGCCATGGACAGCAGCATTGAGTGCACCCTCGGCAGGTTTGCTGATGACACCAAGCTGTGTGGTGCAGCAGACAGGCTGCAGGGAAGGGATCCATCCAGAGGGACCTGGACAGGCTGGAGAGGTGAGCCCATGACAACCTCATGAGGTTCAACAAGACCAAGTGCAAGATCCTGCAGCTGGGTCAGGGTAATCCCAAGCACTGATATAGACTGGGCAGGGACTGGCTTGAGAGCAGCCGTGAAGAAAATGGCCTGGGGATGCTGGTGGACAAGAAGCTCAACAGGAGCCAGCAGTGAGCACTTGCAGCCCAGAGAGCCAAGCAGAGCCTGGGCTGCAGCAAGAGAAGTGTGGCCAGCAGGGCCAGGAAGGGGATTCTGCCCCTCTGCTCCTCTCTTCTGAGACCACAGCTGGAGCTCTGTGTCCAGTTCTGGAGCCTCTGTGCCAGGAAGGATCTGGAGGTGATGGAAGGTGTCCAGAGAAGGGCCACGAGGCTGAGCAGAGGGCTGGAGCTGCTCTGCTAGGAGGACAAACTGAGGGAGCTGGGGTTGTGCAGTCTGGAGAAGAGAAGGCTCCCAGGAGACCTCATTGTGGCCTTCCAGGATCTGAAGGGGGCTGCAAGAAAGCTGGGGAGGGACTTCTGAGGGTGTCAGGGAGGGATAGGGCTGGGGGCCATGGAACAAAACTAGCAATGGGGAGATTCAGCTTGGGTGTTAGGAAGAAGTTGTTCCCCAGGAGGGTGGTGAGAGACTGGCACAGGTTGCCCAGGGAGGTGGTGGAAGCCTCCTGCCTGGAGGTGTTTGCAGCCTGGCTGGATGTGGCTGTGAGCAACCTGCTGTAGTGTGAGGTGTCCCTGCCCATGGCAGGGGGGATTGGTACTGAATGGTCCTTCCAACCCTAGCAATTCTGTGATTCTATGAATACCATTGGTGGGGCCAAATGTGGAAAGGGAAAATGCACACAGCCGGAAAAGCTACCAGGACATCTCTCTGTGTGGCAAATCCTACTCTGCCCAGCAAATACTGTGGGACAGTTTTAGCAATCTAAGAAGTAAAATTAGCAGCACAGACTGAAACATCTTCAGTCAGAAGTGTGAAAGTAGGAATTGCCTGTACTCAAAAGAGATAGCATAGCATAAAATAGAATTAACCAGCTTGGAAGAGATCTTTGAGATAATCCAGTCCACCCTATCACCCAACACCATCTCATCAACTAAACCATGGCATCAAGTGCCTCATCCAGTCTCCTCTTAAACTCCTCCAGGGATGGGGACTCCACCACCTCCCTGGGCAGCACATCCCAATGGCAAATTACTCTTTCTGGGAAGAATTTTCTCCTAACCTCCAGCCTAAACCTCCCCTGGCACAGCTTGAGACTGTGTCCTCTTGTTCTGGTGCTGGTTGCCTGGCAGAAGAGACCAACCCCCACCTGGCTACAACCTCCCTTCAGGGAGTTGGAGAGAGCAAGAAGGTCTCCCCTGAGCCTCCTCTTCTCCAGGCTAAGCAACCCCAGCTCCCTCAGCCTCTCCTCACAGGGCTGTGCTCCAGACCCCTCCCCAGCTTTGTTGCCCTTCTCTGGACACCTTCCAGCATCTCAACATCTTTTCTAAAGAGTTTTGGGCTCTGTTTCCTAAAGAGTTTTGGGCTCTTCTGTTCAAGAGGGACAGGGCTCTGCTGGAGAGAGTTCTTCCTAACATCCAGTCTGAATCTCCCCATTTCTTGTTTTGTTCCATCCCCCCCCAGTCCTATCACTCCCTGACACCCTCAAAAGTCCCTCCCCAGCTTTCTTGTAGCCCTCTTCAGATACTGGAAGGCCACAAAAGGGTCTCCTTGGAGCCTCCTCTTCTGCAGACTGAACAGCCTGAGTCTGGAGATGAATCGGCCCTCTGCATTGTACCTCACAGTGAGAGGGCAGGGCAAATATGGATGTAAGTGGTCCTGGGGGAGCCCTTTCTTACTTATTTCTGCCCCCAGTCTGCATTTGCAATTGGTTAAGGATTTGTTAGCAGATCACTGGAGAAATCTGCTCCAAGAACCCCTAGGAAAGCAGATGAAAAACAACTGCTCTGCTGCCCAGCACAGAGCAGCATAGATCAGGTCTTTGTTTCCCTCCTGTTTCTTCTCGGCCATTTGATTAGTTTGGTTAATTGAACATGTAACACATTCCATTCTGATGCACCAGCAAAAGAGGCTTTTTATGACTCAAAACAAATATGGCCATTATTAGCTGCCTCTGACATAACAAACAGGACTATTAGCTTCGGCGAGGCAGCACTTTATGGATGGCTCCTGGGTAAATTGGCTGCTTAATCACTCTTCTAGTTTTCTTTTTTGCTTAAAAAGAACTCTTTCTCCTCCTTGGCTGTCTGAACCTTCAGAGCAGGACTGGAAGGGGCCACAGTTCTGGGCCCCTCAGGTTAAGAAAGATGTCGAGTTGCTCAAACCTGTCCAGAGAAGGGCAAGAAAGCTGGGAAGGGGTCTGGAGCACAGCCCTGCGAGGAGAGGCTGAGGGAGCTGGGGTTGCTTAGCCTGGAGAAGAGGAGGCTCAGGGGAGACCTTGCTCTCTACCACTCCCTGAAGAGAGGTTGTAGCCAGGTGGGGGTTGGTCTCTTCTCCCAGGCAAGCAGCAGCAGAACAAGAGGACACAGTCTCAAGCTGTGCCAGGGGAGGTTTAGGCTGGAGGTGAGGAAAAAGTTCTTCCCAGAAAGAGAGATTGGCCATTGGGATGTGCTGCCCAGGGAGGTGGTGGAGTCCCCATCCCTGGAGGTGTTTAGGAAGAGCCTGGCTGAGGCACTTGGTGCCATGGTTTAGTTGATTAGATGGTGTTGGGTGATAGGTTGGACTCAATGACCTCAAAGGTCTTTTCCAACCCGGCTAAGTCTATTCTATTCTATTCTATTCTATTCTATTCTATTCTATTCTATTCTATTCTATTCTATTCTATTCTATTCCATTCCATTCCATTCCATTCCATTCCATTCCAAAACTGGGCACAATATTCCAGGTGAGGCCTCACCCGGGCAGAGGAGAAGGTTAGCAGCTTGGTGTGTAGCAGCTCTGAGGTAGACTTTAAAGGCAGAAAGGCACTGATTTGCTGTGGACAGAGCTGAGCAGCTTTCTCAGGGTGACACAGGCAACAACAGTCTCAGCCTTAGGAAAACACCCACGTCCTGTTGAGAGAGGTGAGATCTGTTCTGCAGGGTAATGAGATGGCCAGCTCCCTGCCCTGGGCAACCAAGCAGTCCAGGAGACAACCTTGTGCAGCTCTCTGAAAGCACAGCTTTGCCTCTCCTGTTGTTTGAACATCTAAGGGATCCCCAGAGCTGCCTTGAGACGGGAGAGCTGCTTGTCAGGAGGTTCATATTCGTCAGGCAGGGAGAAATGTTATGGGGCTGCAAACAGAGAAAGGTTTAAAGCCACTGCTCCGGCTCCAAAGTGCTCCTCAAGAAGTTGCTTTTTCCTGCCACTAAGTGGCTCCAGATGTTGAAATATTCAACAAAATTCCTTTTCTCCTGTTTTTTTTTCTATTTTTTCCCCTATTTGACACACAGAGTTTCACATAGTCAATCAGCAGCAAAGAAATCCCAGTGCTCTCCCCACCCCCCCCACTGCAAACCTCCCAATTGCAACATTAAATATTAACTGAGAGAAGAGCTCAGCTTGTAGCTTCAGTCTATTTTGATTTGGTTAATTGCTTTCTTCCCCTCTCCCCCCACCCCCAGCCACAATTTTTCCTCCACCCATGAGGGACAAGGAGGTTTTTGCATCTTATGGACACAGTGAGGTGCTCTACATTGGGAAGTGGAGCTCCAGGTCTTTTTCTTGTTGGCCATTGGAATGGGCTGCCTGGGGAGGTGGTGGAGTCACTGTCCCTGGAAGTGCTTAAAGAAAGACTGGATGAGGGACTTGGAGCCATGGTTTAGTTGATGAGAGGCTGTTGGGTGGTAGGTTGGATGATCATAGAACGGTTCAGGCTGGAAAGGACCTCCAAAGGTCATCCAGTCCAACCTCCCTGCAATCAGCAGGGGCGTCCCCAACTAGATCAGGCCATCCAGGGCCTCATTGAGCCTCATCTTGAATTCCTCCAGGGAAGGGGCTTCAACCACCTCCCTGAGCAACCTGTTCCAGTGTTCCACCACCCTCATAGTGAAGAACTTCTTCCTGATATCCAATCTAAACCTGCCCTTCTCTAGTTTGAAGCCATTGCCCCTTGATCTTGAAGGTCTTTTCTCTTAGAATCATAGAATCAACCAGGTTGGAAAAGACCTCAGAGATCATCAAGTCCAACCTAATACCTAACACCTCCTGACAACTAAACAACACCTAACAACACCTAACTACCTAATAACAACTAAACCATGGCTCCAAGTGCCACATCCAAGCCTTTTGTGAACACCTCCAGGGATGGGGACTCCACCACCTCCCTGGACAGCACATCCCAATGGCCAATCTCTCTTGCTGGGAAGAACTTTCTCCCCACCTCCAGGCTAAACTTCCCCTGGCACAGCTTGAGACTGTGTCCTCTTGTTCTGGAGCTGGTTGTCTGGGAGAAAAGACCAACCCCCACCTGGCTACAACCTCCTCTCAGGTTGTTTTAGAGGGCAATAAGGTCTCCCCTGAGCCTCCTGGTTAATTCTGTGATGCTGTGATTTATTTACCTGCACTGAGGGACATGGCTCTTTGAAGTGCTGGAGGCCTCCATGAACATCCCAACTCCTTACTCCATCTCACTGTGCCCTCTTTCTGGTGCTTTTTGTTTGCCCTGTTCCTTTGGTCTAGGGAGAGATGGAGGGTGCCAGGACTTAGATGTGACTTCGAGGCTGTTGGTTCACAGGCATGGGACAAAGGGTGGTTGAGATTCCCCTCCCCTCCTCTCCCCCCCACTACATATTTGGGCACAGTGGGAAGAACAGATGGCCACCATGCAGAAGTGCTGGTTCCTCTCTAGGGTGCAGGAAAAGTGCATTCAGCACAGCTGTAACAAGGATTATTTGTGCCTGGATGGCTGCATCCTTCTTTTCTCTTTGGAAGTTGCTCCAAACTACATAAAACCCTGGGAAAGAAAAAAACAAACCCAACCCACCCACAACATTCATACATGTGCATAAATATGCATTAGATATGGATATGTTCCTCTGGGTCCTCTGAAACTACCTACTTGGTCAGTGCTTGAAAACCTTTCCACTGCAGAAAGCCCCTCCAGAAGTCAGATGTTTCATTCCTGCTCCACTGAAGCACAACTCCTCCAGCTGCCAGCCAGTGTGTGCTGTTTCCCTTTTTCCTCTCCCTCCCAGAATAAAGTTGCACTGCAAGCACCACTCCCACAAATCATGTCTTTTGCCAGCAACTGGGGTTTTGGTCTTGATTTGGGTCATTTGCTCTCCTCCCCTCACCACCCCAACCTGTCTGTTTCCCAAAGCTCCAGCTTCAGCTAGCGATAGGACTAAGGGGAATGGAATGAAGCTGGAGGTGGGGAGATTCAGGCTGGAGGTGAGGAGAAAGTTCTTCACCATGAGAGTGGTGAAGCCCTGGAATGGGTTGTCCAGGGAGGTGGTTGAGACCCCATCCCTGGAGGTGTTTAAGCCCAGGCTGGATGAGGCTCTGGCCAGGCTGATCTAGTGTGGGGTGTCCCTGCCCCTGGCAGGGGGGTTGGAACTGGATGATCCTTGTGGTCCCTTCCAACCCTGACTGATTCTATAATTTTATGATTCTATGATTCTTGGTTTTGCTCTCCAATGGCCAGAGAAATGTTGAGGGCTTTGCTGTGGTGTCCTGGCACTCTCCCTCCCCTTCTGCCCAGGCAGGTTTCAGTAAATAGAATTGTAGGATCATGAAGGTTGGAAAAGAACTCTAAGATCATCGAAGCCAATGGTCAACCCAGCACCACCATGCCCACTAAACCATGGCTCCAAGGGTCATGGCCACACACTTCTTGAACACCTCCAGGGATGGGGACTCCACAGCTTCCCTGGGCAGCCTGTTCCAGCGCCTGAGCACTCTTAGAGCAAAGAGATTTCTCCTCATCTCCAACCTAAACCTCCCCTGGCACAATTCCAGGCTGTTTCCTCTCATCCACTACTGCTTGTCTAGCACTCTGCAGTGGTTTGGGCAGAACAGGCTCCAAGGCACTGATGGCATCTACAGGCAAAGCCTCCATGGAAAGAAAGCACAAAGGCCTGAGAGGCAGAGATGCACGACTGTCCCCAAGCCTTTTTGCAAACCATCTTACTCCCCCAGCACACTGCTTGGCTGTTGAATCCAAACAGCCTGCTCCCACTCTTCCTGGGTTTGCTTCATCGTGGTGGGTGTCAGAGCTGGGAAGCTCTCTCTTGCATCCAGAGCACAACCATGGCCAGCTGAACACATACAGAGAGGAGGCAGAAAGGAAGAGGACTTCCTGGTATGAAACATTTAGCAGCCAAGCCCTTGTGTTTCTCCATAGAGCAGAAGCTCTTTTCATTTGTTGTCTGACTGTTTGTGCCTTTAGTGCCTGCCAGGCTCTCTGGAGAGCAGCATGAACTGTGTTGCCTGGAGCATGCTTTGATGGACAAATCCTTCTTTCCTCTTCCTTTGTGCCCTTAGAAAGGCCCAAATCTGTGTAGCTTCATGGAGGGCAAACCTGCCCAGAGCTTGGAGTGATGAATCAGACCATCATGGTATAAAAGCTGTATGTTTGTTGGCCCTTGTGGCCTCACAGAATCATTCAGACAAAGCTGGGGAGTCACAGCTGGAGGACAGAAGTGCTGGGGGTGGATGGGTATGGAGCCTTCCAGCTGCAGGAACAGCCTCTGGGGTTCTCCACCTTGCTCTGTGGTCCTGCAGAACCAGAGGCTGTGTGCAAGTCAGGGCTGCAGGTAGCTGGGAAGTGATACTTGGTAAAGGATTAAATGGCTGTTTGCATTTGCTCATCCCTGGAGCTCCTGTGAGGGCAGGGTGGTGTCTCTGTGCCAGGGCATGGGATGTTCTTGCTTAGAAGAGAAGGACACGAGACTGCAGCTTTGGAAGTCCATGAAGCCTCAAGCTGGGTTGAAGCCCAGCTAGGTCTAAGCTGCAGCAGCTGCTGTGGAGCCTTTGAAGGCCAGCACAGATAGGGCACTGCACCCAGCAGATGTCTTAATCTTCTTTTTCTAGGAAGCTTTGAGCCATCTGAGATGCTAAGTGAATCATCCTTTATGGAGTGGGACAAATCCTACTTCTCCTTGAAACCAGTAGAAAATACACCACAGGATGTGGAGTGGAAGCAAGGATCAGCCTTGGCTTCTCTGATCTGGACAGGAGAAGCTTGGGCCAAATGGTTTTTCTTCCCACTAACCTCCAGCCCCTGGAGCTCTTCAGTTCAGTGCAGTCATTGGGTTCTTTGAGAAGGTTTCTGCTGGCAGGGATGGGGATGTTTTGTAACCAGCTGGGGAAGTACAAATTGTTCTTTAGTGACTCTTCTCTTTTAATTGTTGAAAACCAGAGGGATGAGGAATTCCAGTTTGGGGGGGTGGAAAGAAAATACTCCCTAAATCACAGGACAACAAAGTTGAATTTTAGGTGTTGAGCAACAGCAGCAACTTCAAAACACTTGCAGAGAAGTTGCTACCCAGCTGAAAAGCTGGCTTTCCACAATCACAAATTCTTCCTCTAATTCCAAGCAGCTCTCCCTCTGAGGCACAAAAGATGCCAGGAGAAAGAAAGACAAAGAAGAATTCCAGCTGAAGTAACTGTTGTTGTTGTTGATGTTTCTTCTGCCCCATCCCATCTCCAATGGGAACAGCAGAACAAAGCTCAAAGGCTGGACTTTTCTTCTGCACCTTTGAAGTCTAGGCCCCAGGTGTGGAATGGGACTGGCAGTGAGATGAGAGGGACTTTTGAGGGTGTCAGGGAGTGATAGGACTGGGGGGGATGGAGCAAAACTAGAAGTGGGTAGATTCAGATTGGATATTAGGAAGAAGTTGTTCCCCAGGAGGGTGGTGAGAGACTGGCACAGGTTGCCCAGGGAGGTGGTGGAGTCCCCATGCCTGGAGGGATTGAAAAGCCATTGACTGACCGAGAGAGTTGGGGCTGTTCAGTCTGGAGAAGAGAAGGTTCTGAGGAGACTTAATTGTGGCCTTCCATTGATCCCTTTGATTCATTCTGCATCAGGAGAAGCATAGCCAGCAGGGCCAGGGAGGGGATTCTCCCTCTCTGCTCCTCTCTGGTGAGATCACACCTGGAGCTCTGTGTCCAGTTCTGGAGCCTCTGTTCCAGGAAGGATCTGGAGGTGCTGGAAGATGTCCAGAGAAGGGCCATGAGGATGAGCAGAGGGCTGGAGCTGCTCTGCTCTGAGCACAGACTGAGGGAGTTGGGGTTGTTCAGTCCAGAAAAGGCTCCAAGGAGACCTTCTTGTGGCCTTCCAGAATCTGAAGGGGGCTCCAAGAAAGCTGGGGAGGGACTTTTGAGGGTCTCAGGGAGTGATAGGACTGGGGGGAATGGAGCAAAACTAGAAGTGGGGAGATTCAGATTGGATGTGAGGAAGAAGTTGTTCCCCATGAGGGTGGTGAGAGCCTGGCACAGGTTGCCCAGGGAGGTGGTGGAAGCCTCCTGCCTGGAGGTGTTTGCAGCCAGGCTGGATGTGGCTGTGAGCAACCTGCTGCAGTGTGAGGTGTCCCTGGCCATGGCAGGGGTGCTGGAAATAGATCATCCTTGAGGTCCCTTCCAATCTTAACAATTCTATGGTTCTATGATATCTGCTCCAGAGAAACTGAGGCCATAGAGATCTGAAGAGGAAATATTTAAACTGGAGGTTGCTGTGATTCTGTGGTGACAGGGTGGCAGATACCACATGCATTTGTGCTGAGCAGATGTCAGACATGCCTGGGATTTATGGAGAGAGGAGCATGAGGTGGGTGAAAGGGGGCTGACGCCTGGCAGCTGAGGAAGGTTAAATGAGGACTCTTACACTGAGCTTCCTCTTCCTTCCAGGGATCTTTGTGCATCAGTGTTACCTTTTAAACCAGCCACTGCTGTTTTGTTCAAGTTGTGTGTGGACAGGGCAGTTGGAGGGGAGAGGAGGGGAAGGGAAGGGAAGGGAAGGGAAGGGAAGGGAAGGGAAGGGAAGGGAAGGGAAGGGAAGGGAAGGGAAGGGAAGGGAAGGGAAGGGAAGGGAAGGGAAGGGAAGGGAAGGGAAGGGAAGGGAAGGGAAGGGAAGGGAAGGGAAGGGAAGGGAAGGGAAGGGAAGGGAAGGGAAGGGAAGGGAAGGGAAGGGAAGGGAAGGGAAGGGAAGGGAAGGGAAGGGAAGGGAAGGGAAGGGAAGGGAAGGGAAGGGAAGGGAAGGGAAGGGAAGGGAAGGGAAGGGAAGGGAAGGGAAGGGAAGGGAAGGGAAGGGAAGGGAAGGGAAGGGAAGGGAAGAGAAGAGAAGGGAAGGGAAGAGAAGAGAAGAGAAGAGAAGAGAAGAGAAGAGAAGAGAAGAGAAGAGAAGAGAAGAGAAGAGAAGAGAAGAGAAGAGAAGAGAAGAGAAGAGAAGAGAAGAGAAGAGAAGAGAAGAGAAGAGAAGAGAAGAGAAGAGAAGAGAAGAGAAGAGAAGAGAAGAGAAGAGAAGAGAAGAGAAGAGAAGAGAAGAGAAGAGAAGAGAAGAGAAGAGAAGAGAAGAGAAGAGAAGAGAAGAGAAGAGAAGAGAAGAAGGAAAACTTTAAAGCTGCTTCTCCCACCTTGAAGCCTGCCCCAACCTGCCCACTCCCAAGCCGAGGTGTGCATCACTCCTCTCTGGGGGGAAGGGCTTGCTGTGTCTGTGTGTCTTTGCCTGCAGAGCTGGGAATTGGTCTGGTGCCATGAAAAGCAGGGAGTTTGCCCATTCTCTTCAGTGGGGCTTGGTTCAAGCCCTGAACCTCCTGATGACAGGAGGGAGGGGATGAATCTCCTGCAAAAACAGCTCTGCTCTGACCTGTTTAGTGGGTGTCTGGGTGCAGGGGAATTAGTAACAGAGGGGTTGCAACCCCTGCTCCCTCAGCCTCTTCTCACAGGGCTGTGCTCCAGACCCCTCCCCAGCCTTGTTGCCCTTCTCTGGACAGGTTCCAGCAACTCAACATCTTTCCTAACCTGAGGGGCCCAGAAGGTTCCTGACTCAGGAAGCTGCCACTGCAAAAGCTCTCAGGTTGTTTTCCCAGTGTTGTAGGAGTGACCTTGATTGAGATGTTCAATCATTGTGCTCTCCCCATGGTGGGAACAGCATCTTCTTCCTCCCACAGAGTGGGGACTGGAGGTGAGAGTTTGGTTCCCAGGGAGGCAATGCTCTCTGGAATTTCAGCATTACTGCTGTGCCCTCCTTTTCAGGCTCCTAAATCTGCTTTCTGCTGAATGACACGTTGGTATGGGGGAAAGGTCAGGGAAGGGGCATGCAGCCAGCTGTCACTGGGTTCAGTCTCTGCCCTCCTGCTTGCTGCAGTGCTCATGGACCAAGCCCCTAAGGCTGAGTCCCAAGATAGGCATAGCCTTGCTGCTTGCCTGCCAGGCATGCAGGACCTTGCCCTATGCCAGGACCAGTGAGTGAGCAGGGCTGAAAAATCTGCAAAGAATAGAATAGAATAGAATAGAATAGAATAGAATAGAATAGAATAGAATAGAATAGAATAGAACTCTTCTGGTTGGAAAAGACCTTTATGATCAGTGAGTCCAACCATGAACCCAACACTGCCAGGTCACCACTAAACCACATCCCTCAGCACCACAGCTCCACAGCCTCGAAACCCCTCCAGGGATGGAGTCTCCACCACTGCCCTGGGCAGCCTGTTCCAGGCCTTGAGAACCCTCAAGTGGAAGAAATTGTTACCCATGTCTCTCATGGCACAACTCAAGGCCATTTCCTCTTCTTCTGTCACACGTTCCTCGGAAGAAGAGACCAAGCCCCACCTGGCTTCAGCCTCCTTTCAGGGAGTTGTAGAGACCAAGGTCTCTTATCCTCTTTTTCACCAGGATAAACAACTCCAGTCCCCTCAGGTGCTCCTCACCAGATCTCTTCTCTAGACCCTTCAGCAGCTTTGCTGCCCTTCTCTGGACTTACTCCAGCCCCTCAATGTCTTTCTTGGAGTGAAGGGCCCAAAACTGAACCCAGAATTTGAGGTGTAGCCTTACCAGTGCCCAGCATGGTGGGATCATTCCTGCTATGGCCCTGCTGGACACACTATTGCTGATTTAGCCAGGATACTGGTAGCTTTCTTGGCCACCTGGACACAGACTGTGTCATCTTCAGCCACTGCTGACCAACAGCTCTGGGTCCTTTTCTGTCTATCAGTCTCCAGCTGCTCTGCCCCAAGCCTGGAGCGTTCTTGGGGCTGTTGTGACCCAAGTGCAGAACCCTTGGCTCTGCTGACCCTCAGCTATCCGAAGAGGCAGCAGGGATGAAGCATCGGGCAGGAGCCGATGGCGTGGGCAGCAGCCAATGGTGTGGGCAGCAGCCAGTGGTGTGGGCAGCAGTGAATGGTGTGGGCAGCAGGCGACGGTGTGGGCAGCAGGCGATGGTGTGGGCAGCAGTGAATGGCGTGGGCAGCAGGTGATGGCGTGGGCAGCAGCCGATGGCGTGGGCAGCAGCCAATGGTGTGGGCAGCAGCCAGTGGTGTGGGCAGCAGTGAATGGCATGGGCAGCAGGCGACGGTGTGGGCAGCAGGCGATGGCATGGGCAGCAGTGAATGGCGTGGGCAGCAGGTGATGGCGTGGGCAGCAGGTGATGGCGTGGGCAGCAGTGAATGGCGTGGGCAGCAGCCGATGGTGTGGGCAGCAGTGAATGGCGTGGGCAGCAGGCGATGGCGTGGGCAGCAGGCGATGGCGTGGGCAGCAGCCAATGGCGTGGGCAGCAGGTGATGGCGTGGGCAGCAGTGAATGGCATGGGCAGCAGGTGATGGCGTGGGCAGCAGTGAATGGCGTGGGCAGCAGGTGATGGCGTGGGCAGCAGTGAATGGCGTGGGCAGCAGCCAATGGTGTGGGCAGCAGTGAATGATGTGGGCAGCAGGCGATGGTGTGGGCAGCAGGCAATGGCGTGGGCAGCAGGCGATGGTGTGGGCAGCAGTGAATGGCGTGGGCAGCAGCCAATGGTGTGGGCAGCAGCCGATGGTGTGGGCAGCAGCCGATGGCATGGGCAGCAGCCAATGGTGTGGGCAGCAGGTGATGGTGTGGGCAGCAGTGAATGGCGTGGGCAGCAGGCGATGGTGTGGGCAGCAGCCGATGGTGTGGGCAGCAGGCGATGGTGTGGGCAGCAGCCGATGGCGTGGGCAGCAGCCGATGGCATGGGCAGCAGGTGATGGTGTGGGCAGCAGGTGATGGTGTGGGCTGCAGGCGATGGCGTGGGCAGCAGCTGATGGTGTGGGCAGCAGTGAATGGCGTGGGCAGCAGCCAATGGTGTGGGCAGCAGCCGATGGCATGGGCAGCAGCCAATGGTGTGGGCAGCAGGTGATGGCGTGGGCTGCAGGCGATGGCGTGGGCAGCAGCTGATGGTGTGGGCAGCAGTGAATGGCGTGGGCAGCAGCCAATGGTGTGGGCAGCAGCCGATGGCGTGGGCAGCAGCCGATGGCATGGGCAGCAGCCAATGGTGTGGGCAGCAGGTGATGGTGTGGGCAGCAGTGAATGGCGTGGGCAGCAGGCGATGGTGTGGGCAGCAGCCGATGGCGTGGGCAGCAGGTGATGGTGTGGGCAGCAGGCAATGGCGTGGGCAGCAGCTGATGGAGTGGGCAGCAGCCGATGGCATGGGCAGCAGGTGATGGTGTGGGCAGCAGGCAATGGTGTGGGCAGCAGGCAATGGCGTGGGCAGCAGCTGATGGAGTGGGCAGCAGCCGATGGCATGGGCAGCAGGTGATGGTGTGGGCAGCAGGCAATGGCATGGGCAGCAGCCGATGGAGTGGGCAGCAGCCAACAATGTGGGCAGCAGGCAATAGCGTGGGCACCAGCCTATGGCGTGGGCTGCAGGCGATGGCGTGGGCAGCAGCTGATGGTGTGGGCAGCAGGCAATGGCATGGGCAGCAGCCGATGGCGTGGGCAGCAGGCAGTGGCGTGGGCAGCAGGCAATGGCGCGGGCAGCAGGCAATGGCATGGGCAGCAGGCAATGGCGTGGGCAGCAGCCGATGGCGTGGGCAGCAGGCGATGGCGTGGGCAGCAGGCCATAGCGTGGGCAGCAGCCGATGGCGTGGGCAGCAGGCAGTGGCGTGGGCAGCAGCCGATGGCGTGGGCAGCAGGCAATGGCGTGGGCAGCAGCCAATGGCGTGGGCAGCAGGCAATGGCGTGGGCAGCAGCCGATGGCGTGGGCAGCAGCCGATGGCGTGGGCAGTAGCCGATGGCGTGGGCAGCAGGCAACGGTGTGGGCAGCAGGCAATGGCGTGGGCAGCAGCCGATGGCGTGGGCAGCAGGCAATGGCGTGGGCAGCAGGCAATGGCGTGGGCAGCAGCCTATGGCGTGGGCTGCAGGCGATGGCGTGGGCAGCAGCTGATGGTGTGGGCAGCAGGCAATGGCGTGGGCAGCAGGCAATGGCGTGGGCAGCAGGCAATGGCGTGGGCTGCAGGCAATGGCGTGGGCAGCAGGCAATGGCGTGGGCTGCAGGCGATGGCGTGGGCAGCAGCTGATGGTGTGGGCAGCAGGCAATGGCGCGGGCAGCAGGCAATGGCATGGGCAGCAGGCAATAGCGTGGGCACCAGCCTATGGCGTGGGCTGCAGGCGATGGCGTGGGCAGCAGCTGATGGTGTGGGCAGCAGGCAATGGCGCGGGCAGCAGGCAATGGCGTGGCCAGCAGCCGATGGCGTGGGCAGCAGGCAATGGCGTGGGCAGCAGCCGATGGCGTGGGCAGCAGGCAATGGCATGGGCAGTAGCCGATGGCGTGGGCAGCAGGCAATGGCGTGGGCAGCAGCCGATGGCGTGGGCAGCAGGCAATGGCGGGGGCAGCAGGCAATGGCGCGGGCAGCAGGCAATGGCGTGGCCAGCAGCCGATGGCGTGGGCAGCAGGCAATGGCGTGGGCAGCAGCCGGCGGCCCCCGCCCGGCAGAGGGCACTCGGAGCCCGGGCAGCGCCCGCCCGGCGCGGCCGAGCCGGCTGAGCTGCGGCTGCTGCCGGCGCAGAGCCGGAGCCAACCTTCGCATGGCCCCCATCAAACAGCGACACCCGGCCGGGGCAAAGCGCAGGGGCTGCGGGGGCCGTTAACTGCCTGCAGAAAGGCCCCAGGGTGCTGCTTTAGCCCCGGGGAGGATGAGTGAGAACGAAGCAGTAGCTGCAGGTTTCCAGCCAGCCCTGCCAGCCCGGGATCCTTTCCCTCTTTTCTTCATGTTTTGGTTTTCATTTCATAGAATCACAGAAGGGTTTGGGTTGGAAGGGACCTTGAAGGGTCAACCAGTCCAACCCCCCCTGCCATGAGCAGGGACACCTCCCACCGGCCCAGGCTGCTCACAAGCCTTGTCCTACTTGACCTTGAATGTTCCCAGGGGTGGAGAATCCGCAGTTTCTCTGAGCAGCCTGGGCCAGTTGGCTTTATTTATTTTATTTGCAAGTCTTGAGGGGGTCTCAGCCTAAACTCCCAGCTGGTTTTCCTCTGGAGGGAGGATGTTTATGCAAACTCCATCCTGATACACTCTGCTCTCTTAATCAGGCTGAACTCCATGCTTTGTCATATTTGCTGCTTCCTGGATAACTTCATTTGTTCTCCTTGCTGACTGCAGGGGGGGTGGGGTTGGACTGGATGACCCTTCAAGGTCCCTTCCAACCCAATCCAGTCTGTGATTCTATGATCCAGGGGCAGGACATCCCTGTGGTTCCAACCCAATCCAGTCTGTGATTCCATGATCCAGGGGCAGGACAACCCTGTGGTTCCAACCCAATCCAGTCTGATTCTATGATCCAGGGCAGGACATCCCTGTGGTTCAAACCCAATCCAGTCTGTGATTCTGTGATCCAGGGCAGGACATCCCTGTGGTTCCAACCCAATCCAGTCTGTGATTCTATGATCCAGGGCAGGACATCCCTGTGGTTCCAACCCAGTCCTGTCTGTGATTCCATGATCCAGGGCAGGATGTCCCTGTGGTTCCAACCCAATCCAGTCTGTGATTCCATGATCCAGGGCAGGACATCCCTGTGGTTCCAACCCAATCCAGTCTGTGATTCCATGATCCAGGGGCAGGACAACCCTGTGGTTCCAACCCAATCCAGTCTGTGATTCCATGATCCAGGGCAGGACAACCCTGTGGTTCCAACCCAATCCAGTCTGTGATTCAGTGATCCAGGGCAGGACATCCCTGTGGTTCCAACCCAATCCAGTCTGTGATTCAGTGATCCAGGGCAGGACATCCCTGTGGTTCCAACCCAATCCAGTCTGTGATTCAGTGATCCAGGGCAGGACATCCCTGTGGTTCCAACCCAATCCAGTCTGTGATTCCATGATCCAGGGCAGGACAACCCTGTGGTTCCAACCCAAACCAGTCTGTGATTCTGTGATCCAGGGCAGGACATCCCTGTGGTTCCAACCCAGTCCAGTCTGTGATTCCATGATCCAGGGCAGGACATCCCTGTGGTTCCAACACAATCCAGTCTGTGATTCCATGATCCAGGGCAGGACATCCCTGTGGTTCCAACCCAATCCAGTCTGTGATTCAGTGATCCAGGGCAGGACATCCCTGTGGTTCCAACCCAATCCAGTCTGTGATTCTGTGATCCAGGGCAGGACATCCCTGTGGTTCCAACCCAAACCAGTCTATGATTCTGTGATCCAGGGCAGGACATCCCTGTGGTTCCAACCCAATCCAGTCTGTGATTCCATGATCCAGGGCAGGACATCCCTGTGGTTCCAACACAATCCAGTCTGTGATTCCATGATCCAGGGCAGGACATCCCTGTGGTTCCAACCCAATCCAGTCTGTGATTCAGTGATCCAGGGCAGGACATCCCTGTGGTTCCAACCCAATCCAGTCTGTGATTCTGTGATCCAGGGCAGGACATCCCTGTGGTTCCAACCCAAACCAGTCTGTGATTCTGTGATCCAGGGCAGGACATCCCTGTGGTTCCAACCCAAACCAGTCTGTGATTCTGTGATCCAGGGCAGGACATCCCTGTGGTTCCAACCCAGTCCAGTCTGTGATTCCATGATCCAGGGCAGGACATCCCTGTGGTTCCAACCCAATCCAGTCTGTGATTCCATGATCCAGGGGCAGGACATCCCTGTGGTTCCAACCCAAACCAGTCTGTGATTCTATGATCCAGGGCAGGACGTCCCTGTGGTTCCAACCCAATCCAGTCTGTGATTCTATGATCCAGGGGCAGGACATCCCTGTGGTTCCAACCCAATCCAGTCTGTGATTCTATGATCCAGGGGCAGGACATCCCTGTGGTTCCAACCCAAACCAGTCTGTGATTTTATGATCCAGGGCAGGACGTCCCTGTGGTTCCAACCCAATCCAGTCTGTGATTCTATGATCCAGGGCAGGACATCCCTGTGGTTCCAACCCAATCCAGTCTGTGATTCCATGATCCAGGGCAGGACATCCCTGTGGTTCCAACCCAATCCAGTCTGTGATTCAGTGATCCAGGGCAGGACATCCCTGTGGTTCCAACCCAATCCAGTCTGTGATTCAGTGATCCAGGGCAGGACATCCCTGTGGTTCCAACCCAATCCAGTCTGTGATTCTGTGATCCAGGGCAGGACATCCCTGTGGTTCCAACCCAATCCAGTCTGTGATTCCATGATCCAGGGGCAGGACATCCCTGTGGTTCCAACCCAAACCAGTCTGTGATTTTATGATCCAGGGCAGGACGTCCCTGTGGTTCCAACCCAATCCAGTCTGTGATTCTATGATCCAGGGCAGGACATCCCTGTGGTTCCAACCCAAACCAGTCTGTGATTCTGTGATCCAGGGCAGGACATCCCTGTGGTTCCAACCCAGTCCAGTCTGTGATTCCATGATCCAGGGCAGGACATCCCTGTGGTTCCAACCCAATCCAGTCTGTGATTCCATGATCCAGGGGCAGGACATCCCTGTGGTTCCAACCCAAACCAGTCTGTGATTTTATGATCCAGGGCAGGACGTCCCTGTGGTTCCAACCCAATCCAGTCTGTGATTCTATGATCCAGGGGCAGGACATCCCTGTGGTTCCAACCCAATCCAGTCTGTGATTTTATGATCCAGGGCAGGACGTCCCTGTGGTTCCAACCCAATCCAGTCTGTGATTTTATGATCCAGGGCAGGACGTCCCTGTGGTTCCAACCCAGTCCAGTCTGTGATTCCATGATCCAGGGCAGGACATCCCTGTGGTTCCAACCCAATCCAGTCTGTGATTCCATGATCCAGGGCAGGACATCCCTGTGGTTCCAACCCAATCCAGTCTGTGATTCAGTGATCCAGGGCAGGACATCCCTGTGGTTCCAACCCAATCCAGTCTGTGATTCTGTGATCCAGGGCAGGACATCCCTGTGGTTCCAACCCAAACCAGTCTGTGATTCTGTGATCCAGGGCAGGACATCCCTGTGGTTCCAACCCAAACCAGTCTGTGATTCTGTGATCCAGGGCAGGACATCCCTGTGGTTCCAACCCAGTCCAGTCTGTGATTCCATGATCCAGGGCAGGATGTCCCTGTGGTTCCAACCCAATCCAGTCTGTGATTCCATGATCCAGGGCAGGACATCCCTGTGGTTCCAACCCAATCCAGTCTGTGATTCCATGATCCAGGGCAGGACATCCCTGTGGTTCCAACCCAATCCAGTCTGTGATTCCATGATCCAGGGGCAGGACATCCCTGTGGTTCCAACCCAAACCAGTCTGTGATTTTATGATCCAGGGCAGGACGTCCCTGTGGTTCCAACCCAATCCAGTCTGTGATTCTATGATCCAGGGGCAGGACATCCCTGTGGTTCCAACCCAAACCAGTCTGTGATTTTATGATCCAGGGCAGGACGTCCCTGTGGTTCCAACCCAGTCCAGTCTGTGATTCCATGATCCAGGGCAGGACATCCCTGTGGTTCCAACCCAATCCAGTCTGTGATTCCATGATCCAGGGCAGGACATCCCTGTGGTTCCAACCCAATCCAGTCTGTGATTCAGTGATCCAGGGCAGGACATCCCTGTGGTTCCAACCCAATCCAGTCTGTGATTCTGTGATCCAGGGCAGGACATCCCTGTGGTTCCAACCCAAACCAGTCTGTGATTCTGTGATCCAGGGCAGGACATCCCTGTGGTTCCAACCCAAACCAGTCTGTGATTCTGTGATCCAGGGCAGGACATCCCTGTGGTTCCAACCCAGTCCAGTCTGTGATTCCATGATCCAGGGCAGGACATCCCTGTGGTTCCAACCCAATCCAGTCTGTGATTCCATGATCCAGGGGCAGGACATCCCTGTGGTTCCAACCCAAACCAGTCTGTGATTTTATGATCCAGGGCAGGACGTCCCTGTGGTTCCAACCCAATCCAGTCTGTGATTCTATGATCCAGGGCAGGACGTCCCTGTGGTTCCAACCCAATCCAGTCTGTGATTCTATGATCCAGGGCAGGACATCCCTGTGGTTCTTCTGTCCATTCAAAAGCAGAGCACAGATCTGAGGCAGCAGCTAACAACATCCCACAACAAGACATGTCCTGTCACCAAGTGTGTTCAGCCATGCAGAGGGCTTGGCTTGGATTCACCATTTGCAAGGGGAGGAAAAAAAAAAGCTGCTTTTTGTTTGTTTGTTTTTCTGACATCTTCCCACCCCCGGCCTCTCTCCATATCCTAGCTGCTGAGTTTGTGTGTTCTGGGCAATAAAATCCAGTCCCACTCCATCTGGAGCCTTAAATCTCCCTGCTCCCTCTTCATTCCAGATGCAGGGAGGGTGGAGTTGCAACTAATATGTGAGTAGTTGGGAATGTATTCATTTTTCTCTTTTTGAGGAGAGGGGAAATCACTGAAGGCTCCTGGGCAGGCAAGTTCTGCTCCTAACTCCTGAGCATCCTCTGGGATTCCTTCCAGGGGGAGCCAGGAAAGCCCTCAGCCATGCTACATCCATCTGAATCTCTTAGACTAGACTAGACTAGACTAGAGTAGAGTAGAATAGAATAGAAAGAGTAGAAATAACCAGATTGGAAAAGACCTTTGAGATCCTCGAGACCAACCTATCACCCAACACCATCTGATCGACTAAACCATGGCACCAAGTGCCTCAGCCAGGCTCTTCCTAAACACCTCCAGGGATGGTGACTCCACCACCTCCCTGGGCAGCAGTTTCCAATGGCCAATCTCTTTCTGGGAGGAACTTTCTCCTCACTTCCAGCCTAAACTTCCCGTGGCACAATTTCAGACTATGTCCTCTTGTTCTGGTGCTGGGTGCCTGGGAGAAGAGACCAACCCCCACCTGGCTACAACCTCCCTTCAGGTAGTTGTAGAGAGCAATGAGGTCTCCCCTGAGCCTCCTGGTCTCCCCTGAGCCTCCTCTTCTCCAGGCTAAGCAACCCCAACTCCCTCAGCCTCTCCTCACAGGGCTGTGCTCCAAATCCCTCACCAGTCTTAGCTTCCTCCAGCATCAACCTGGGGTGCTGGATATACTCTATGCTTCTTCCACCAACTTTCCTGTAGGCTTATAGTGAAAGCTAGCATGATACTAAGCTGGGTTGGATAGCTGATCTGCTTCAGGGCAGGAATGCTCCAGGGAGGGACCTGGACAGGGTGGATCAATGGGCTGAGGCCAGTTGCATGAGATACAAACAACAAGGCTGGGGAGGGGTTTTCCAACCTGGTCTATCCTATCCTATCCTATCCTATCCTATCCTATCCTATCCTATCCTATCCTATCCTATCCTATCCTATCCTATCCTATCCTAACAAGGCTAAGGGTCAGGTCTTACACTTGGGTCACAAGAGCCACAGACAATGCTACAGTTTGGGGCAGAGTGGCTGCCAGCAGAGGAAGACCCGCAGGTATTGATCAACAGCTGGCTGAAGATGAGCTGGAGTTGGCCCAGGTGACCAAGAAGGCCACCTGCCACCTGCATCCTGGGCTGGAGCAGCAACAGTGTGACCACCAGGATGAAGGTAGTGATTGTGCCCCTATACTCAGCACTGCTGAGGCCACACCCCACATACTGGCTTCAGTTTTGGGCCCCTCACTCCAAGAAAGACATTGAGGTGCTGGAGCAGGTCCACAGAAGGGCAGTGAAGCTGGGGAAGGGTCTGGAGAATAGGGCTGGGGAGGAGCAGGTGAGGGACCTGGGGGTGTTTAGCCTGGAGAAAAGGAGGCTGAGGGGAGACCTCATGCTCTCTACAGCTCCCTGGAAGGAGGCTGGAGCCAGGTAACTGTTGGTCTCTTCTTCCAAGGAGCCAGTGGCAGGAGAAGAGGAATGGCCTTAAGTTGCACCAGGGGAGTGTTAGCTTGGCTATTGGAAGAAACTTCTCCTCTGAAAGGGTTCTCAAACTGGAGTAGGCTCCCCAAACCTGGAGGTGTGTAAAGAGGCAGAGCTGTGGTGCTGAGGAACATGGTTTAGCAGCACATTTGGTAGCATTGGCTCATGGTTGGACTGGATGATCTTCAAGGTCTTTTCCAATCCAAACAACTCTGTGATTCTAAGAACTAAACCAGGTTTGGGGATGGGGGGAGGAGGGAAGCCCCTCTTCCTCTGCACCAGTTTGGCCAGCAAGCTGAAGCCCTGTGCAGTCCCCAGAAGGCAGCACAGAAGTCTTTGGAATCTGGGGGATATTTCCTATTAGATTTATTTAACAGTTTTAAGGTTGGTTAAATATGGAGTGACAAATTAATTCCAACTTAACTACTTCCCTCTCTGTCTTCCTGCCTCTTGCAACTCCCCTGTTGCCCTGTTAAGTGAGACCAGCTGGTGGGATCAGGTCACTTGGCAGCTGCAATGGGTCTGTGTGCTGAACCCCACTGGTGGGGCCATTCTCCTGCTGTTGTTGGCTCTGCCCATGTGCCATCATCCCAAGGACCAGGGGCAGAGGGGGAAAAAAATCCATCTGCTTAGAGGTGGAGGCAACAGCCCTTGGGATCTGCTTCACACCAAAGGTCCTCTGGAAGGGTTAAACCTGGTGGTTTTGTTTAAAGGTTGTTAGAGAGAGCATGGAGTCAGCAGCTGCCTGCAGCCTCCCAGTGGGTGTGCTCACCCCTTAACCCTCTGGAAACTGGGTGTTAGCCAGTGTGCACTGGGGGGGTGCCCCAATCCCTGCAGCACCTGGGGCACTTCTGCTTGTGAGGTACCTGCATCCAGGAGCAGCAGGGTTCAGGGTCTGGGCACAGGCAGACCCTCAGGCACTTCTTGGACAGGAGAGGAGTGGGATGCAGGAAGGAGCCCCAGAAGTCCCTGGGCAGATACATCCTCTCCAAACTGATACCACAGAATCACAGACTGGTAGGGGCTGGAAGGGACATCTGAGCATCATCCAGCCCAACCCCCTGCTGAAGCAGGGCACCCCCAGCAGCTTGCCCAAGAGCACAATGCCCAGCTGGGCTTGGAAGCTCTCCACACAAGGAGACTCCACAGCCTCTCTGGGCAGCTTCATTCAGTGTTATGTCTTCTTCTGTCTACTGAGGAGTTAAAGGCACCTGTCTGTATCTCTGGCTGCATAGGGAGAACATGGACTTGGAGGACCTGAATTTTATACCTGTAGGTAGGTAACATGAATACCCTCTTGGGAGAGTTATGAGAGGCAGAGAGAGTTTACAGGGCACAAAGAAGAACACAAGAAGCTCCACCTAAACACAAGGCAAAATGCCTTTCCTTTGAGGGTGCTGGAGGCCTGGAGCAGGCTGCCCAGAGAGGTTGTGGAGTCTTCTTTTGTGGAGAGATTCCAAACCCAGCATTGTGCTCCTGGGCAAGCTGCTTCAGCAGGGGAGTTGGGCTGGATGATCTCCCACTGTGCTGGGACTGGGGGATTCTGTGACCATCTTTTTGCTTAGCAACAAATCCAAGGACCAAGTTTTCATCAGGAAGAGATCAGACTGGCCTTGCATCCTCTGTAGACCTGGATTTGCTCTTCTCATTAGAACACCAACCACCAAAACATCCACCAAGACTGCAGAAGCAGTTACCTTAGTCATTTGGGGTCTAAATCTGGCCAGGGGAGAGGAAATCATCCTAGTCCTGATGACTGGATGTTACTAGAAGCACAGGAGGTCCATCTTTTGTTTGCTGAGGCCCACATTCATAGAATTGTTAGGGTTGGATGGGACCTCAAGGCTCAACCAGTTCCAACCCCCCTGCCATGGGCAGGGACACCTCACACTACAGCAGGCTGCTCACAGCCACATCCAGCCTGGCTGCAAACACCTCCAGGCAGGAGGCTTCCACCACCTCCCTGGGCAACCTGTGCCAGGCTCTCACCACCCTCCTGGGGAACAACTTCTTCCTAACATCCAATCTCAATCTACTCATCTCTAGTTTTGTTCCATCCCCCCTAGTCCTATCACTCCCTGACACCCTCAAAGTCCCTCCCCAGCTTTCTTGGAGCCTCCTTCAGATCCTGGAAGGCCACCAGAAAGTCTCCTCAGGGCATTCTCTTCTCCAGACTGATCAACCCCAACTCTCAGTCTGTCCTCACAGCAGAGCAGCTCCAGCCCTCTGCTCATCCTCATGGCCCTTCTCTGGACACCTTCCAGCACCTCCAGATCCTTCCTGTAATAGAGGCTCCAGAACTGGCCCCAGAGCTCCAGCTGTGGTCTCAGCAGAGTGGAGCAGAGGGGCAGAATCCCCTCCCTGGCCCTGCTGGCCACACTTCTCTTGCTGCAGCCCAGGCTCTGCTTGGCTCTCTGGGCTGCAAGTGCTCCCTGCTGGCTCCTGTTGAGCTTCTCATCCCCCAGCACCCCCAAGCCCCCAAGGCCTTTTCTCCAGGGCTGCTCTCAAGCCAGTTCCTGCCCAGCCTATATCAGTGCTTGGGAATACCTTGACCCAGCTGCAGGACCTTGCACCTGGTCTTGTTGAGCCTCATGAGGTTGTCATGGGCTCACCTCTCCAGCCTGTACAGATCCCTCTGGATGGATCCCTTCCCTCCAGCCTGTCTGCTGCACCACACAGCTTGATGTCATCAGCAAACCTGCTGAGGGTGCACTCAATGCCACTGCCCATGGCACCAGCAAAGGTGTTAATAAACAAGCCTGGTCCCAGCACTGATCCCTGAGGGACTCCACTTATCCCTGGCCTCCACTTGCACGTGGAGTCATTGAGAGCCACCCTTTGGGTGCAGCCACCAAGGCAGTTCTTTATCCACTGCATGCTCCATCCATGGAGCCCATCCTGCACCAGCCTGGAGACCAGGATGTGGTGTGGGACAGCGCTGAAGGCTTTGCTCAGGTCCAGGTCCATGAGGTGAGTTTTTGGAGCTCTGTCTTTCTTGGACAGATGTGTTGCAGGAGCTTGCATTCACATCTGGCCTCTCTGGCTGTGCAGCCCATTCTGCTCCACACACTGGGGGCAGAGCTTTGGGGGCAGAGCTTTGCAGTTTCACTCCACTGGGCTTTGCTTTTTTTTATTTGCACAGGCTTTGTCAAAGCTTTCTCCACAGATGCCTTAATGTGTTTGGAGGTCCTCCTGGAGTTCTGTGCTGGGCTAAATGCTGGGAGGGCTGCTCCTTGGATGGGGCAGGCTGGCCTTGTGCTACCCACTGCGGGAGAGCTAAACCCTTCTTTGCTCAAGCAGAAGATCTGCTGCTCAAACTTCAAAAGGCCACCCACATGCCCTTGCTGAGCTGGAGGTCTGAATGAGCCAAAGCCAGGGTTTTTCACATGTTTTTTTCACTCTGAGCCACCAAATGACCCACATTTAACTCTGCAAGTCCTTGAGCCACAGCAGGCAGGGAGCACGTTTCAGGTTTGCAGCCCAATAAAACACCAGGAGAAGCTTCGTCTTCCTCTTCACTTGGATGAATCCTGCTTGGATTGTGAAAAGGTTTTGTAAGCCTAAGTAGAACTCAGGGCTTCAGGGAGGGCCTTTTGTTTCTTTCTGTTGTTTCCTCTGCTTGTGTGTGGCCGGCAGGACCCTCCTGGGCTTTAGGCTGATGCTGTGTATGTGGGGAGGAAGATGAATCCAACCCAGGAAAAGCTGGTCAGGGGGTTAGAAAGGCCAACTGGTGCCCTCAAGATCTGCCACCATGCCATCTGGTGGATCCTGTGGGTGGGGGGGTGTGAAGGCATGGAGGTGATCCTATGCCAGGGGAGATTTAGGCTGGAGGTGAAGAGAAAGTTCTTCACTGAGAGAGTTGTTGGCCATTGGAATGTGCTGCCCAGGGAGGTGGTGGTGTCCCCATCCCTGGAGGTGTTTAAGAGGGGGTCTAGTCATGAGGTCTGTGGTGCCAGGTTGGACTTGATGATCTTTGAGGTCTCTTTCAACCTTGGTGATTCTGTGATCCTGCTCCATGAACCATTCTATGATTCATTCTGTGATTCTTTGCATGTACAAGGAGTAGAGGGGAGGCAAGGAAGACCTACAACCCCCAGAGCCAGACTGTGCTGTCAGAGGGCTCTTCTGAGTCAGTAGAGCTGTGATACTGGTCATAATTTAGGATGTGGTCATAGATAGGTTGGTCTTGGAGAGTGCCCAGAAGTTAGGCCACTTGAGCTGACAGCCCTTGTGCCTGGATGCACTCAGAAGGCTGAGCAGACAGCTCCAAACAATCCAGGCTCTGGCATCCTTGTATGACCCATGAGACTGAAGAACAGATGATGCTCCTGGAGTGTGAATGATGCTGCAGTCCTGTCCTGGCACTCTGCAAGAAGGAGCTGTAGAAAGGGGTGCCTTGCACAAGCGCAGGATCAGCCTTCAATTCATTCCAGCTTCTAGGAACTGAGGGCCCTTTGAGTGATTTTCCAGGGAATCACAGGGCAATGCTAGTGAGGACCTTATGCAACCTTCTTGAAGGTATCTAACAGACAGCAGAGTATTTCCTTGTTAGCAAGGTTGTTGATTTACCGAGATTACCATGAATTAATAAAACATCTTTTTTCCCCCCTCTCAGCTGTAAAGTATTCCCACCCCATCCCCTTTGCTGGACCGTGGAGGGAGACTCATCACGTGCAAAGAGCAGTGGGAGATAAAGCCAGCACCTGGTAGTGAAAGGAGATTGTGTTTCAAGGCTGTGCCACTTCTTTGCATCTCTGAGCCGTGCAAGGAGGTACACCTGGGCCTTGAGGGAGATGCTTGGGACAAAGGAGCTGCTAATTCGGTCCAGCAGTGCATACAGCAGCTGTTCCCCTTCCCTTGGGTGCCTCCTCATCCAGCCAGCCAGACGTGGCAAAGCCACCACAGCCAAACTGAGGTTTCCTTGGGCGTCCCAAGCTGTGCCGCCGTCTCTAGGCGTGCAGAGTGTTGCTAACTGGGCGACCACAGAGGACGAAAGTGGAATTTGTCCCGCAGTGGGGCACAATCCAGCAGATCTTTTCCTCACCGTTGGAAATCCAATATATTTGATCCTGTTTGTCAACAAGCTCGGTTCTAAGAGAGCCTGGAGTCTGTGGCCAGCAATTAATGCCACTTAAAAGCTTTTCAGGGGGATAATTGCTTGTTGTTCTCCAGGCATCACCCTCATTCAGATGCTAATGGCTGTCAGGGGCAGTGGCCATTCCCACATTGGGGGCCAGGTATGCCCCGCTCCCCTCGCCTCGGGAAGATGCTTAATGGGGTCTATTGTCCCTGAACTAGGGCAGCAGGGAAACCCCCCTGTCCCTGAGGAAGCCGTGGAAATAATCCTCATCAGTCTGTGTCACTTTGGCACAAAAGGCAATAGGGAGGAGCGAAAAGAAAGGGGGGGGGGGGAAGGAAGGGGGCATCCAGCGCACAAGAGGGTTGGAAGTTAAGGTGTCCCGCCTTGGGGGACTTCCAAGAATGCACTGCCGACCAGGCTCCTGGGTTCATGAGCAAAGACATCACAGCTGTGAAAACCCAAGGGATTTTTCTCAGCCCTTCTCAGATGTTTAGCCCTGTTTGCTTTGCTGGGCTGCAGGCACATCCCCCGGGCCCTCACCATGACCGGGGGCAGCGCAGCAGCACACACAGTGCCTTGCAGAGGGGACAAGGGTGGCTCTGCCCAGGAACCCTGTGGAAAAGAGAAGACTGAGAGGGGATTTAATAAATGTTTAGAAATATCTGAGGGCTGGGAGTCAGGAGGGAAGGGACAGGCTCTGCTCACTTGCTCCCTGGGATAGGACAAGGAGCAATGGATGTAAGCTGCAGCACAGGAGGTTCCACCTCAACACTAGGAGGAACTTCTTTACTGTAAGGGTCACAGAGCACTGGAGCAGGCTGCCCAGAAAGGTTGTGGAGTCTCCTTCTCTGGAGACTTTCAAGGCCTGTCTGGATGTGTTCCTCTGTGACCTGAACTAGATTGTATAGAATCATATAATCAATATGGTTGGAAAAGACCTCAAAGACCATCAAGTCCAACCTGTCACCCAACACCTCCTGACTACTAAACCATGGCACCAAGTGCCACATCCAATCCCTCTTTGAACACCTCCAGGGATGGTGATTCCACCACCTCCCTGGGCAGCACATCCCAATGGCCAACAACTCTCTCTGTGAAGAACTTTCTCCTTACCTGGAGCCTAAACTTCCCCTGGCACAGTTTGAGACTGTATGGTCCTGCTCTGGCAGGGGGGTTGGACTCGATGATTTCTTTGGGTCCCTTCCAACCCCTGACATCCTGTGATTGCAGACCTGGTTTGAGAGGTCCCTGCACTCCCTTCTGCAGAAGGCTGCTGCTCTTTCAGTTGAGCAGCTGGGGCTGCTTGTGGGGTGGTTACCTTGTTTGGGAGGTTGGATTTACATGGAAGAGTCTAGTTAGGAGCTGTCTAATTAGGGCCCCCACCATGAAGCTGTTGGTGTCTATGAGTAGGTGTAGCTTTGGCAGATTCACCCTCAGACCATACATGCACAGAGATCTTTGCATTCAGCTCTCCTTTGGGGACTGGTGGCTAAGAAACCTCTTTTCTTCTTCTCAGTTCACCCTCACTTTTCAAATCACTTTATTTTCCCGTTGAGGTTCTGAGGGCTGAAGTCCTCAGTTGTGATGAAGATGAGAGTTCATGTGGATATGTAAAACTGCTTTCTTTTAGAGATCTTTAGGCATCTGGTCTTTCCAGATCTCATGTGGTAACTTGGTAGGGCAGGGTTCATAGGTTCATTGAATGGTTTGGGTTGGAAGGGACCTTAAAGATCAGCCAGTTCCAACCCCCCTGCCATGGGCAGGGACACCTCACACTCGCCCAGGTTGCTCAAGGCTTCATCCAACCTGGCCTTGAACACCTCCAGGGAGGAGGCATCCACAGCCTCCCTGGGCAATCTGTTCCAGTGTCTCACCACAATCACTGGAAAGAATTTCTTCCTAATCTCCAATCTAAATCTGCCCTCCTCAAGCTTCAATCCATTTCCTCTCACCCTATCACAAATCCTTCTACAAAGTCCCTTCCCAGCTTCCTTGTAGACCCTTTTCAGGAACTGGAAGGCATGATCAGGTGTGATCAGGAAAGAAGAGTGAAAGGACTTTTTAGAGTGTCAGGGAGGGATAGGACTGGGGGGAATGGAGCAAAACTAGAAATGGGGAGATTGAGATTGGATGTGAGGAAGAAGTTGTTCCCCAGGAGGGTGGTGAGAGCCTGGCACAGGTTGCCCAGGGAGGTGGTGGAAGCCTCCTGCCAGGAGGTGTTTGCAGCCAGGCTGGAGGTGGCTGTGAGCAACCTGCTGCAGTGTGAGGTGTCCCTGCCCATGGCAGGGGGGTTGGAACTGGCTGATCCTCGGGGTCCCTCCCACCTCTAACAATTCTATGATTCTATGATTCCAAGCCATCTTGGCTGGAGAGTATCCCAAGAGATGCAACTGTAAGCCTCTGGATTATTTGTGCAATTTAAGGAAACCTTTGGCTTGCAAATTCTGGATGAACAACCTGAGCTAATGCCCCTTCCCTCTGCAAACCAGGGGGAGCTAGGTCAGTGGGAAGGAACATTTTGAGGGGAACACATGCTCCTCTGTATGGCTGAGCGAGGAAGAGGGAGGAGGGGGCAGGGGGAAGATCATTTAACAGCCAGAGGCATCTCTGAAGTCCCTTTACAAAGGTTTTGGTTTTGATGTTTTTGAAACCTTGAGAAGGATGGCCTCCCCTCCCCAGCTGGCCACCTCCTTTTGGGGAGGGAGGGAGGGGGGCCTCTATTTGTGGAGCCCTCCCTTGGGAGGGAGCACCACAGGCTGTCCCCTTTGTGCTGCTTTCCCCGTTGGATTTCACGTGGGGCTTGTCGGGGGGCCGCAGGGCTCCCCTCGCCCCAGCAGCCCTGCTCCCACCCCGCGCCCGCGGGCCACTTGCACGGTGGAGGGCCGCGCAAGAAAGGGCCTCTGCCACTTCCATGGAGACAAAAGGCTGTTTCCAAACAGTGCCAAGAGAAACTGTTTCTATCTTAGGCCTTTAATGACCTGAACTGTCCGTCTCTTTTTTGGGGGGGGGGGAGAAAAGGGACAATCAAAAGGCACTTTGCCGTGCTCCCACCGCGCCGCCGCCGCCGCTTTCATCATCACCATCATCATCACGACGATCATCATCGTTCCGGGATTATTTCGTGCCAGGAGAGCTCGGCCAACCTTATTTAGGATAGGCATCAATCGATAAATAACTAAAAGGGGTTTGTCGGCCTCCTGCCTCGGGCAAATCGTGCTGCTGGGAGCGGGCAGGCACGTTTGCAGCGGCAAGTTTGTGTTTTCCCTGGGAGAGGGAGTCCTTGTGCCCTGGGGAGGGGGGCGGGGGGGGGACGGAGGAGGATTTTCAGTGTTGAATAAATAGTCCTCGGTGTTGTGTGCGGTGGCTCCGGGCACCCCGCTGAGATCATGTCCTTAATACAAACAATGCCACACATTTATTCTACGCTGACCGTGCTGACCCCCAAAAGTTTGTTCCCTCCGCTGGGACTCCTCGGCCTTTTCATTCAGCTGAATGGCCAGCACAAAGACCTTGTCCCATCTACAGTCCCTTCCTAAACAAAACTCGGGGAGGAAGGGGGAAGGAGTTGTCTGGGCGAGAGGAAGAAATAGGCAAACCTTGACCCCACCCCCACCCCCCCCATCCACCTAAAATAAAGTGGGGAGGAATTTGCATTTTAAACCTTAAGATGCTCGTCCTGCTCTCCTCCAGCCCGAGGGGTTGACTCCCTTTTTTTACCCTGAGAAGCTCCAGGATCGCGGCATCCCAGCGGAGCCGGTGTCCCGGCACCGGGCAGCATCCCCTGCTGCGAAGAAAGGCTCCTCTCTGCTCTCCTTTGCATTCCTATTTTGCCATAGATTAGAAAAAGAGAGAAAGAGCTCTACTTAATAAGGAAAGAGATGTGCTCTCTCCCTTCCCTCCCCCCCAGCCCCATCTCCCCCCCCCCCCCCCCCCCCCCCCCCCCCGCCCCCCGTGCTCGGTCCTTGATGATTGTTTTGGAGGCAGGCATGTGCTGGGGAGCTGCTCTGGGTCGGTGACTGTTTTCCCATGGCCCCAGCTCCTCTCTCAGAGGTCACTGCTCGCTGTGCTGGGGACAGACAGCTGTTCGTGACGAGCACCCTCGCCCTCTGCGGCGGACAGTCAGCAGTTTTCAGGCAAACACGGAAACCGAGGGGGCTTTGCTGGGACATAGTGTGGAAAGCAGCAAGGCTGGGGCTGCTTCAGTTCAGGTTTAACTGTCCTTCAGGGAATGGACCTGCTCTGGCGGCTCATTAGCTCTAAATGTGATGCAAGGTCCAGAGGGAGAGGCCACGAAGGTCCTGAGGAGGGCTACAAAGATGATCAGAGAACTGGAGCACCTCTCCTGTGAGGACAGGCTGAGAGAGTTGGGGCTGTTCAGCCTGGAGAAGAGAAAGCTCTGGGGACACCTTACAGCAGCCTTTCAGCACCTGACAGGGGCTACAAGAAAGCTGCAGAAGGACTTTTTGTAAGGGCCTGTGGTGATAAGACAGGGGACAATGGTTTGAAACTAGAGCAATTTAGACTGGACATTAGGAAGAAGCTATTTACTGTGAGGGTGGTGAGACACCAGGATGGATTGCCCAGAGAAAATGTGGACACCTCATCCCTGGCAGTATTGAAGGCCAGGCAGGATGGGGCTTTGAGCAGCCTGGTCTAGTGGGAGGTATCCCTGCCCATGGCAGGGGGACTGGAACTAAGTGATCTTTAAGGTCCCTTCCAACCCAAACCATTCAATGAAGCTATGTTTGTGGACTGACTGGCCTCCCTTTCTAAAGTGGTGACTTCAGTTGGTAACCTGGCTGCTGCTGGAAGGATTAGAATGTCTCTCCCCTGGATTTGGAGCTGTGCTCCCAGCTCCTCTCTATTCTCATCCCAAACCTGGGCTATCTCAGAAGCAGAAGGGTGCAGCTTCAGCAGAGTTGCACTTCCAGGGGGGTGCCATGGTACTGAGGTGTTGGTCTGCCAGTCAGGCTCCTGGTGGTTCCCTTCATGTTGGCTTTGGCTCTACTTGGCTAAACCTCTGAAACCAGTGCCTCTGTAGGACCTCCCATCCCTGGTGGCTAATGGGCCCTATGGAAGAGGATCCCTGGCACCAAGGTCTCAGCCCTTCTCATAGCTTTGATGGAGGCTCATTCTTTGCAGTGCCTCTGAGCTCTCAGCCCTGAGAGGTTTTATCAGCTCAGCCACTATCAGTGCAGTGATTCCTCCCTTCCCCTCCCCTGTTTCCTGGAAAAGCTGCACAGTTGCAATGCCTCATGTGGATTTAGCTAAACATCTGATGCAGCTGCCTGAGATTTTGCTTTCCCTACACATGCATAAAGCACTTTTATTTCCTAGGACTGACTCTAGGCTGGGAGGTGGAGTCAGAGCAGTCCCTACTCAGCCTTCTGGCATTTCTGAAGTGACATTGCTTGAGCACCACAGGACCTTTACCCAGTCCGGACCTTGGCCTCCCCAGCTGTAAAAGGGGGGCAGGGCTGCCCCTGTGGGTACAGCAGGGATGTGATTTTGGATCAGGAATCTCTGCTGGGTGGTTGCAGAGCTGAGGACTGAGATGTTCTGTATTGAGGAGGCTGTGGCATGGGCAGGGCTTTCCTTTGGGTACCGCTGTAACCCGGCCCTGACCTGTGACACGCCACACTGCTGGAGGGTGGAGGTGTTCACATCCCTGCAGACTGCCAGAGGGCCATGGCTGAGGTCAGATCTGTGCTGGAAGCTTTTGTCAGTGTAACAATGTCACTGCATTGACCAGAGAGGGCTTTTCCAGAGCTGAAACCCAGCCCAGTTACATGTAGTTGTATCAGCAGAAGTAGTTTACAGGCTCATAGATGTTAGGGGTTGCAAGGGACCTTCAAAGATCATCAAGTCCAACCCCCCTGCCAGAGCAGGACCATGGAATCCAGCACAGGTCACACAGGAACTCATCCAGGTGGGGCTTGAAAGTCTCCAGAGGAGACTCCACAACCTCTCTGGGCAGCCTGTTCCAGGGCTCTGTGAGCCTCACAGGGAAGAAGTTCCTCCTCATGCTGAGGTGGGGCCTCCTGTGCTGGAGTTTACTTCCATCACCCCTTGTTCTATCCCAGGGTGCAAGTGAGCAGAGCCTGGCCCCTGCCTCCTGACCCCCAGCCCTCAGATATTCCTAAACATTTCTTAAATCCCCTCTCAGTCTTCTCCAGACTAATCAGCCCCAGGGCTCTTGGCCTCTCCTCATAGTGCACATGCTCCAGTCCCTTTATCATCCTGGTAGCTCTTTGTTGGACTCTCCAGCAGATCCCTGTCCCTCCTGAACTGGGGAGCACAGCACTGGATGCAATATTCCAGGTGAGGTCTCAGCAGGGCAGAGGAGAGGGGGAGGAGAACCTCCCTGGATCTGCTGGACACACTCTTATTGTCCCCAGGATCCCATTGGCCTTCTTGGCCCCCAGGGCACATTGCTGTCCCATGCAGATCTGGTTGTCCACCAGCACTCCCAGGTCCTTCTCCCCAGGGCTGCTCTCCAGCAGATCACCTCCCAGCCTGTCCTGCTGCAGTTTATTCTTCCTTCCCAGATGCAGATGCAGTTTAGCTAAGGTAAGAGGATAAGGAGAGTGCCCATAAGAAATCTCCCTAAGAGTTCTTTGCTCATGCACAGACCTTACCTGCTCAAGGTTTGAAAGTCCAGCTGCAATGGCACACCAACAGAGAATGAGCCACACTGGGGCAACCAGATAGAGGAGATGCACAGCCCTAACTCTTGCAGCCTGACACTGGAGCAGGGTCCTGAGGTGTTGCTCTCTGAAACTTCCTGGCTCTTCTTGGTCTTTTCCACCCCCTTGTCCTGCCCCAAATTGTAAGCCCTCTTTTGCTGCCACATCACTGTGCAATCAAACATGTTCCTGTCTCTCCAGAGGCTTGACTTCGTCTGTCTTTTGCCCCTGTGCTCAGCACTGGTTAGGCCACACCTTGAGTCCTGTGTTCAGTTCTGGGCCCCTCAGTTTAGGAAAGATGTTGAGTTGCTGGAAGGTGTCCAGAGAAGGGCAACAAAGCTGGGGAGGGGTCTGGAGCACAGCCCTGTGAGGAGAGGCTGAGGGAGCTGGGGTTGCTTAGCCTGGAGAAGAGGAGGCTCAGGGGAGACCTTCTTGCTCTCTCCAACTCCCTGAAGGGAGATTGTAGCCAGGTGGGGGTTGGTCTCTTCTCCCAGGCAAGCAGCACCAGAACAAGAGTCTCCAGCTGTGCCAGGGGAGGTTTAGGCTGGAGGTGAGGAGAAAGTTCTTCCCAGAGAGAGAGATTTGTCATTGGAATGTGCTGCCCAGGGAGGTGGAGTTGCCATCACTGGAAGTGTTTAAGAAGAGACTGGATGAGGCACTTAGTCATAGAATCATAGAATCATAGAATCAATAAGGTTGGAAAAGACCTCAGAGATCATCAAGTCCAACCTGTCACCCAACACCTCATGACTAACTAAACCATGGTTTAGTTGATTAGATGGTGTTGGGTGATAGGTTGGACTTGATGATCTTGGAGGTCTTTTCCAACCTGGTTAATTCTATTCTATTCTACTCTATTCTATTCTATTCTATTCTATTCTATTCTGTTCTACACACACAAGGAATCTGCATGACCATTTCTGTCTGGAATCTCTTCTCTCTCTGGTTTTTAACTTGTGTGTTTGGTTTTCTTGTTGGTTTTGGATTGTTGGTTCTTTCTTTTTCCTTTCCCCAGGATGATTTAGAAATCAATAATTGGCTCAGTAGGGCTTTGCTTAACCTGATTCTGCAAGCATTTCCTTCCCTCCAAACGTGAACCAAGCTCTCAAGGTGATTTTGCTGCTTTTGCTCACTTCCATTTAATAACGCTCTCAGTGCTGTGTCTTGCCACCTTAGATCAATCCACAGCCAGGGAGAGGTCCTGGATTGACAGATCTTAACAATCATAGAACCACAGAATTGTTAGGGTTGGAAGGGACCTCAAGGATCATCTACTTCCAACCCCCCCCCGCCATGGGAAAGCAGTGGCCTGTATGGGAACAGTACTCCTCAACTGGTCCACGGGCCAGGTACCTCAGCAATAACCACCCAGGTTATTGTATCAGGGCACAGCCCTACTGCATTCTGCTTGGTACAACACTTAGATGGGTGAGGGAGAGGAGGACCCAACCTCAGCTGGGTTTTCAGGAGTGCTGTCAGTCCTAGAGACAAGTGAAAATGGTCCCTTCTCCCAGCCAGGCCTTTTGTGCTTGGCTGATTCATCTGTGGTACAGTTTCCTTCTCTGGAGGCTGTCAAAACCCACCTGGATGTGTTCCTGTGTGACCTGCCCTAGGTGACCATGCTTTGAGCTGGGGAGGGGTCTGGAGCACAGCCCTATGAGGAGAGGCTGAGGGAGCTGGGGTTGCTTAGCCTGGAGAAGAGGAGGCTCAGGGGAGACCTTCTTGCTCTCTCCAACTCCCTGAAGGGAGGTTGTAGCCAGGTGGGGGTTGGTCTCTTCTCCCAGGCAAGCAGCACCAGATCAAGAGGACACAATCTCAAGCTGCACCAGAGGAGGTTTAGGCTGGAGGTGAGGAGAAAGTTCTTCCCAGAAAGAGAGATTGGCCATTGGGATGGGCTGCCCAGGGAGGTGGTGGAATCACCATCCCTGGAGGTGTTTAGGAAGAGCTTGGCTGAGGCACTTGGTGCCATGGTTTAGTTGATTAGATGGTGTTGGGTGATAGGTTGAGACTCAGTCTCAAAGGTCTTTTCCAACCTGGTTAACTTCTATCCTATCCTATCCTATCCTATCCTATCCTATCCTATCCTATCCTATCCTATCCTATCCTATCCTATCCTATCCTATCCTATCCTATCCTATCCTATCCTATCCTATTGTCATGTTGAACTTCTCATCCACCAGCTCCCCCAAGTCCCCAGCATCTCCTGATGTCTGAGCAAAGAGGAGGTCTCAACATTTCTGGAGAAGCTATGGCAAGCCCATGATGACATCATCTCTGAGTGGTACAGGTTGCAAAGGATCATGGCATGATATGGGTCTGAGCAACCTGATCTAGCTGGGGATGTCCCTGCTTTAGCAGGGGGCTTGGCCTAGATGACCTCTAGAGGTTCCTTCCAACCCAGTGAATTCTATGATTCTATATCTGCTGTCTTTGCCTTTCTCAATCACCCAGAACAGACCAAACAAGGCAGAGGAACTTAGAAGGGAAGGGCTGGATGAAGGCTTGGGCAACACTGGAGAAAGCAGACCTAGCTCCTACCACAGATCACATCAATCATGCTTTATATTCTAGGCCAAGGTCTCATGAAGTAAGGCTGTAAGGGATGTGTGTGGGGGAGGAAGAGCCTGGTAGACACAGAGGAGAAGTGCCTGGGGACATGTCATCCTGTCAGCTCTGGGCAGGGTCCAAACCCAAAGACAAAAAACCCCCCAAATGCAAGCCTCTGCCATTCTGCCTGGTGCCTCCTGTGGAGGTCTTTGTGTATCTCCTCATTATAGAGACATCTGAAAGGAAAAATAAACTCATGAGGACTTCATAACCAGAGCCAGGGAAGAGCTCTTGGGACAGCTTTTGCCTGACCAGGCTCAGCCAAGCACTCCCAGTTGTGGGGAGCGGGATTTGGAACGGGAAGGTTGTCCATCTAGTCCAGGTTTGCCTTACTTTTATTCCTCCTTCTTTCCCCCCCCCTTCCAGTTGTTTTGCAAGCCCTGAAAGGAATAGGCTCAATGTTATTCTAACTTTAAATGGAAGGAAGGGCGGGTGGAAGGGGTGGGGGAAGGGGAGGAGGCGACGAGAGCAGAGAAGGAAAATCCATTTGCTCCACTACTGTCAGCCCCTTAGTTTTCCTTCAAGTCTGACAGGCCCAGGATTAAAGGCTTGGTTACAATGGCCTGACAGTGCACATTAACAGCCCTGAATGTCTTAACAACCCTGCTACTGGAGATGCATTCAGAAGAGTCTGTGAACTGCTTTTCCCCTTTAAAGCTCCTGCCCAGACCACGTTGGGCAGCGAAATCTTTTGTGGCTTAAGAAACAAATGCGTGGACTCCTCTCTCTGGCTCCTAAGCTGGTACCTACACAACCCCCCAAAGTCTTTGCTCTCTTCCCAGAGGGTTGTTTTTCGCTGTCCTTTAAGCATTTCGCTTGTGCAAAGTGTCCTGCTCTGACTGCACACCGAGTTTAGGTCTCGGTAGCCAGGCTTCCCCCTGGGGTAAGTGAGCCAGGGCATGGGCAGAGCTCTGCGGATCCATTCCAGCTGAAGGGCTGGACCCCCAAAACTTGGGGGGGTTTCCCTCTGGAAAAAAAAACAACAACCACGAAGGAAAAGGAGCCTCTGATCAAACAAAATCCCTGTATTGATCGGCTGCATTTGCATCATAAAAATGGAATTCACCAACCGTGGATCGGGAACTGATGGGCAGCGATTGTGATAAGCAGGGTGCGCTGGGATCCCCGCTGCATAATAATGAAGCTTACCCCAGGCTCTTTCCACTCGCTGGCAGGACTGAGGGACACGTCTCCAGGCAGCAAACCCCAGCTGATTAACTTGTTTTGTTTGGGAGGGGCAGGGCAGGAGGAGGGGAACTATTGATAAAATCCAACGAGAGTCCCTGGAAAGGCTTCGGAAGCTTTGGTTTAAGTGAGCAGCTCCTGTCTGAATGTGTCCCGGAGGACTAGGGGGGAATGGGAAAAGAATAGACTTGGGGAGAAACAGATTGGATGTTAGGAAGAAGTTGTTCCCCAGGAGGGTGGTGAGAGCCTGGCACAGGTTGCCCAGGGAGGTGGTGGAAGCCTCCTGCCTGGAGGTGTTTGCAGCCAGGCTGGATGTGGCTGTGAGCAACCTGCTGCAGTGTGAGGTGTCCCTGGCCCATGGCAGGGGGGTTGGAGCTGGCTGAGCCTTGAGGTCCCTTCCAACCCTGACAATTCTATGATGCTGCATCTTGGTCAGCAGCTCTAGTCAGGGCTCTCACTGCCAGCTTAGCTGGGCAGCTGTGGCTGCCTTCAGGCACGTCCCATGGTGGCTAGATGGATACAAAGCTTCTGGTAGCTGCTTGTGCTTAACCCTATCAAGTTTGGCTCTCACCTCTGTGTGATAGGGGTCTGTGGTTTGAAACCAGAAGGGCTTTGGTTCAGTCTTTGTTTGTGTATTAAAACTGTTGAAATTAGGAGCAGTGCTGTGGTGGCATCTAGAGACCTTAGGCAGGAGTGGTGGCCCTTTGTTAAGGCAAGAAGCCTGTGCAACACAGAAGTAGAAGACAGACAAAAAGCTTCTGGTCTGTGGTAGACAGATTGTAGGTAGCACCCAGGAAGGGTGCTGAGCCCAGGGGCCCCATGCAGAGCTACAGGCTGGGGGCAGAGTGGCTGGAGAGCAGCCAGGCAGAAAGGGACCTGGGGGTGCTGATTGACAGCAGCTGAACAGGAGCCAGCAGTGTGCCCAGGTGCCCAAGAAGGCCAATGGCATCCTGGCATCCATCAGGAACAGTGTGGCCAGCAGGAGCAGGGAGGTCATTCTGCCCTGTGCTCAGCATTGGTTAGGCCACACCTTGAGTCCTGTGTTCAGTTCTGAGCTCTTCAGTTTAAGAAGGACATTGAGAGACTTGAAGGTGTCCAGAGAAGGGCAACAAAGCTGGGGAGGGGTCTGGAGCACAGCCCTGTGAGGAGAGGCTGAGGGAGCTGGAGTTGCTTAGGCTGGAGAGGAGGAGGCTCAGGGGAGACCTTCTTGCTCTCTGCAACTCCCTGAAGGGAGGTTGTAGCCAGGAGGGTGTTGGTCTCTTCTCCCAGGCAAGCAGCACCAGAACAAGAGGACACAGTCTCAAGCTGTGCCAGGGGAAGTTTAGGCTGGAGGTGAGGAGAAAGTTCTTCCCAGAAAGAGCAGTTGGCCATTGGGATGTGCTGCCCAGGGAGGTGGTGGAGTCCCCATCCCTGGAGGTGTTCAAGAGGGGATTGGACGTGGCCCTTGGAGCCATGGTTTAGTTAGTCATGAGGTGTTGGGTGATAGGTTGGGCTCAATGATCTCTGAGGTCTTTTCCTGCTTTATTGTTTCTATGATCATTTTTGAGGGTCCTCTCATACCATCCATTAGAGAAGATGGGTGTGGAAGTGGGCAGTCCTCCAGGCAAGCAGGGGTGGATGTTGTGGGAGATAAATCAATCCCTGAGAGGTTGGAGTGGCTGCATAATCTGGGTGATCTCCATGTCAGGAGAGGGGGGAGATAGTCTAGGGGGAAACCTGATTAGAAGAAGTGAGGAGAGTGATCTGTGAAAGGGGAGGGTGGAAGGGGGGATAAATGAGAACTAATTTAGCACAAAATCAAGATGTCAAGAACAAAATTAATCAGGAGACAAGGTTAATTAATTAATACATCCTTAAACCATCACAGCTACATCAACACCACTGCCATTAATCAAAGCACTGAGGCTACAGAAGAAAAGACATCTAGTGTGAGGTGTCCCTGCCCGTGGCAGGGGGGTTGGAACTAAATGATCCTTGAGGTCCCTTCCAACCCTGATAATTCTGTGATTCTATGATCCTAAACCTAGTCAGGTGCCTGGAACAGAGCACAGGGGTTGAATGTTGAACTTTGAAAACAGAGTTGCTCTGTTTCAACCCAACCAATGCTGCCAGCATCCATGGGGGCAACTGCAGGCCCAGAATGTCCAAACCCCTCATGATTTATATTAGAAGTACAAAAAGGGGCAAAAAGGGTGGTTCTGGGAGTAGAATCACAGAATTGTCAGGGTTGGAAGGGACCTCAAGGCTCAGCCACTTCCAACCCCCCTGCCATGGGCAGGGACACCTCACACTCCAGCAGGTTGCTCACAGCCACATCCAGCCTGGCTGCAAACACCTCCAGGCAGGAGGTTTCCACCACCTCCCTGGGCAACCTGTGCCAGGCTCTCACCACCCTCCTGGGGAACAACTTCTTCCTAACATCCAATCTCAATCTCCCCATTTCTAGTTTTGCTCCATCCCCCCCAGTCCTGTCCCTCCCCAGCTTTCTTGTAGCCCCTTTCAAACACTGGAAGGCCACAATTAGGTCTCTTTGGAGCCTTCACTTCTCCAGACTGCACAACCCCAACTCTCTCAGTCTGTCCTCATAGAGCAGTGCTGTTTCTTAGACAGTGGTATCTTTAAAGCAAGTGACCTAACTCACAGGGTAATGTGGCCCTAGGAGATGCTTTTGACATGAGATCCATACAGAGCATTGACAGCAGCCTTCAGAAAGTAGAGATGTGACAAGTGATGAAGGAGCACCTCCTGCCTCATCCAGAAATGGCTGGTTTGCCCAGCAAAGTGCTTATCTGTCACTGCTCCTTAGGGACCAGATAAGACAACCAGGCTGGTGTAGACTGACATGGGTTAGGGAGCACAGCCAGCAGCATCTCTGCTTGAAAGAAGATTGAGGGGTGACAGGACAGACTGAGGGAGCTGGGACTGTTCAGTCTGGAGAAGAGAAGGCTCCCAGGAGACCTTCTGGTGGCCTTCCAGGATCTTAAGGGACTCCAAGAAAGCTGGGGAGGGACTTTTGAGGGTGTCAGGGAGTGATAGGGCTGGGGGGGATGGAGCAGAACTAGGAGTGGGGAGATTCAGATTGGATGTGAAGAAGAAGTTGTTCCCCAGGAGGGTGGTGAGAGCCTGGCACAGGCTGCCCAGGGAGGTGGTGGAAGCCTCCTGCCTGGAGGTGTTTGCAGCCAGGCTGGAGGTGGCTGTGAGCAACCTGCTGCAGTGTGAGGTGTCCCTGGCCATGGCAGGGGGGTTGGAACTGGCTGAGCCTCGAGGTCCCTTCCAACCCTGACAATTCTATGATTCCATGATGTGAGCAATAAGTATCTGAGGGGTGGGTGTCAAGATGAAGGTGCCAGGCTTTTCCTGGATGTGCCCAGTGATAGGACAAGGAGCATTGGGTACAAGCTGGGACACTGAAATTTCCAAACCAGTATGAGGAAAAACTTCTTTATTGTGAGGGAGCAGGCTGCCCAGAGAGCTGGTGGAGTCTCCTCCTCTGGGTAATATCAAACCCCACCTGGTTGTGTTCCTCTGTGACCTGCCCTTGGTGATCCTGCTTTGGTAGGCAGGTTGGACTCGATGATCTCTGGAAGTCCCTTCAAACCTCCAACATTCTGTGGCTTTCAGCCTTGGGTTTCCCATGTGGCATTTGATGGATTAGTCACCGACAGAGGTATCAGGCTGGGGGCTTGTCATTAGCTCTGAGTGCTTCCACAGGTTTCCCCCAGGGATCTGGGCTAGCAGGCCTGAGCTGTGCAATATTTACCTGCAATGATCTGGAAATGGCCATAAGTGTTCAGACATCGTTCTGGAGAGATTTGGCAGATAGTGATGAGGGCCAGGAGTGCAGAGCAGTCAGGAGTGCTTAGCGAAGGCATTAAACCCCATTAAACCCAGCCTGCTTGCTGAGGCTTGAGGGTGGAGATGGAGGAGCTGGGAGTGAAAAATGAGTGCATGGGAGTGGGAAAGATTTATCAAACTGCAAACAGGAGAAATTGAGGCCTGCAGAAAAAAAAATGATGAAGGAAGCAAAAGAACAGTGGGGGAGATGCACAGCCCGTGGTGTTAAAAGGAGGAGTGGGCTTTACAGTATCACTAAGGTTGGAAGGGACCTCGAGGATCATCGAGTCCAACCTGTCACCACAGACCTCATGACTAGACCATGGCACCAAGTGCCACCTCCAATCCCCTCTTGAACACCTCCAGGGATGGTGACAGTGCTTAAGACAAAATCATCAGTGGCTTTGACATCTTCTTTGGGCTGGTGATACACAGAAACCAGAGGCAATATCTGTGCCTTGTAGTGGGGGAAAATCAGATGGTTTATCCATCTTCCTTGTGAGGAGAGGCTGAGGGAGCTGGGGCTACTTAGCTTGGAGAGGAGGAGCCTGAGAAGTGACCTCATTCATGGTTATAATATGGAAAGGGTGAGTGCCCAGAGGCTGGAGCCAGGCTCTGCTGGGTGATGCCCAATGCCAGCACAAGAGGCAGTGGTGGAAGTCGAGGCATAGTAAGCTCCATGGAAACAGGAGGATGATTTTTTTTTCCCCTGTGAGGGTGCCAGAGCCCTGGAACAGGCTGCCCAGGGGAGTTGTGGAGTCTCCCTCTCTGGAGATATTCAAAACCCCACCTGGATGTGTTCCTGTGTGACCTGCTCTAGGTGACCCTGCTCTGGCAGGGGGGGTTGGACTGGATGAGCTTTCAAGGTCCCTTTCAGCCCCTGAAATTCTGTGATTCTGTGATTTCAAGGATGAGTTCAGGAATATTGAAGTGTAGAATCATTTAGGTTGGAACATTCTGGGATGCTAGTTGTGCAGACCACCCCACTGCAAGCACAGCAGAAGCATCCACAGCCCATGGAAGAGTGGGGAATCAGATTCCTCTTTTTCATAGAGGTGGTGCTGCTGAGCAGCTGCTGCCTCAGCACTGGGACTGAAGAGAGAGATACATATGGGCAGAGAAACTTTCTTTTTGTTGTTGTTCTTGTTCTTCCCATTGCTGTAAATTGCTAACTCAAGACAGGAGGTTTTATTCTGCTCTAGCTCTGCCACAGCCGTTGGTCTTGAAGCAGGCATCAATGCAGGGTGGTCCCCTGACCTGGGCTGTGCAGCAGGTCAAGCTCAAAAATCACAAAGGCCTTAAAAATCTATGAATTAGAGCAGTTCTTTAGGAGTCAGTGCCCCGGGTTTATAGCAATCTGCTGGGGGGCCTTCCGTGGGTGACAAGGTAATTTCCATACAGTTTAAGTACATCCTACCCAGAGTCTCAGGGTGAGGGGAGATTTGACCCAGAGTAATTTTCCTGAAGCTCTGTAAGAGCTAAACTGGCCTGGAGTGGCCCTGCTTGAGCCTGCCACCCTGTGTACTCAACCAGCAAACCCCAGGGCTTCAGAACAAGGCTAAAACCAGAGCAAAAGCAACTCTTTCCTTAATGCATCTAGCAGAGGGGCTCTTGTGGAGAGGGGTGGGGGTGGGGGGGTTAGAAGGCAGTTCTCTGCCCACTGCAGGTGAGAGGCTTGAGAGGTGTGATTACCTCTCCCCTGTTCGTAGGCAGGCTACAAACATTTATTAATGGCCATAAAATATCCTGCCTGGTTTTTAAATCCAACCACCAGTGTATGACTTGCCTACCATAAAGCTTGTCTCCAAACCACCACAAAAGGTTTGAATTACTCCTGGTGGCAATAAAAGCATTCTTCTGGCTAAGGCTTGGCTTTAGTGTTGCCTTTTATATGTTGGGTTTTTTTTTTTCTCCTCCAGTCCCCCTTTTCCTACCAGCAAGGCATAAACAATGGGGGCTGGGTTGTCCTTCCCCCACCCCCTCACACCTCCAGTAATAAGATCCAGGAAGGAGGAAAATGGAGGAAGCAGGAGCAGAATAGTCAGGGAGGTGGTGAAGTGCAGCCTGCCTGGTGTGGAAGAAAGTGCTGCTTAGAGAGAGCCCTTCTCTTCCTGGCAGCTCAGAGAGCCACAGGCATGCTCACCTGGGAAGAAAATAGGGCAAGTTAACACACACACACACACACACACATCTCCAGTCACTAGTGGTGTCCCCCAGGGATCAGTGCTGAACCCCAGCCTGTTCAATATCTTTATTGATGATTTGGATGAGGGCATTGAGTCCATCAGCAGTAAATTTGCAGCTGACACCAAGCTGGGGGCAGGAGTTGATCTGTGAGAGGGTAGGAGAGCTCTGCAGAGGGACCTTGCCAGGCTGGACAGATGGGCAGAGGCCAAGAGCATGAGACTGAACACATCCAAGTTCCTGGTTCTGCACATTGGCCACAACAACCCCAGGCAGTGCTACAGGCTGGGGTAAGAGTGGCTGAGAGCAGCCAGGCAGAGAGGGACCTGGGGGTGACTGGTTGATAGTAGGGTCAACATGAGCCAGCAGTGTGCCCAGGTGGCCAAGAAGGCCAAAGGCATCCTGGCCTGCATCAGGAACAGTGTGGCCAGCAGGAGCAGGGAGGTCATTGTGCCCTGTGCTCAGCATTGGTTAGGCCACACCTTGAGTCCTGTGTCCAGTTCTGGGTCCTTCAGTTTAGGGAAGATGTTGAGTTGCTGGAAGGTGTCCAGAGAAGGGCAACAAAGCTGGGGAGGGGTCTGGAGCACAGCCCTGTGAGGAGAGGCTGAGGGAGCTGGGGTTGCTTAGCCTGGAGAAGAGGAGGCTCAGGGGAGACCTTCTTGCTCTCTCCAACTCCCTGAAGGGAGGTTGTAGCCAGGTGGGGGTTGGTCTCTTCTCCCAGGCAACCAGCACCAGAACAAGAGGACATAATCTCAAGCTGTGACAGAGGAAGTTTAGGCTGGATGTTAGGAAGAAATTCTTCCCAGCAAGAGAGATTGGCCACTGGGATGTGCTGCCCAGGGAGGTGGTGGAGTCCCCATCCCTGGAGGTGTTTAGGAAGAGCCTGGATGAGGCACTAGGTGCCATGGTTTATTTGATCAGATGGTGTTGGGTGATAGGTTGGACTTGATGATCTCTGAGGTCTTTTCCAAGCTGGTTAATTCTATTCCATTCTCTATATTTCTCCCTCTCTGGAGATATTCAAAACTCTCCTGGATGCGTTCCTGTATGATCTGGTCTAGGTGCTCCTGCTCTGGCAGGGAGCTTGGACTGGATCAGCCCTTGAGGTCCCTTCCAGTCCCTGAAATTCTGTGATTCTGTGATTCTGTGATTTCAAGGATGAGTTCAGGAATATTGAAGTAGAAGTGTAGAATCATTTAGGTTGGAAGAGACCTTGAAGATTACCAACTCCAACCATTAACCCAACGCTGCCAGGGCATCTCTAAACCACAGCCCTCAGCACCACAACTCCACAGCTTTGAAACCCCTCCAGGGGTTGGGAATCCACCACCACTGCCCTGGGCAGTCTGTTCCAGGGCTTGGCAACCCTTTTGGGGATGAAATTGCTCCTCATGTTCAACTGAACCTCTGCTGATGCAACTTGAGGCCATTTCCTCTTGTACTCTGATACCTTGGGAGGGGATGCCAGTGCCTACCTCACTCCAGCCTCCTTTCAGGCAGTTGTAGAAAGCAATGAGGTCTCCCCTCAGCCTCCTTTTCCCCAGGCTGAACAATCCCAGGTCCCTCAGCCTCTTCTCATAAGACCTGCTCTCCAGAGCCTTCACCACCTTCCTTTCTGTCAGCTCACCCTTGGTCCTGATTCCTTTAAGAGAACATGGAGCAAGCTAGTGCAAAATAGGGCAGGAGAAGAAATGAAAGAGACAAACTGGCAGCTGCCAGGAAGCCTGGTGAACAGTCAGCCAAGAAACCTGCAGCAATATGGGGCTGGGGGAGATGCTGCAGGGAGGAGGAGCAGCTGCATGTGTGGATGCCTGCTCACAGCAGTGCCTTAGAACCTCCAGCCTTGGCAGGGAAACCAGGCTGTTTCTTCAGAGGAGGCAAAAGAAGGAGAAGAAAATTGTATGATGAGTAAGGAGGAGGGAAAAAAGTCATACAGAAAGGATGAGAAGCAGGAGTCTGGATTTTATGCTTCAGCCAGTTCAGGATGGGGCCTGAACTGGGGGAAATGAAGGCTTTGGGGTAACAGTATCCCAGAATCTCATCACAGTGGGGCTTGGAAGGGACCTTTGGAGATCATCCAGTTCAACCCCCTCTGCTGGAGCAGGGGCACCCACAGCAGCTTGCCCAGGATCATCATGGCCAGCTGGGGTTGGAAGCTCTCCACACAAGGAGACTCCACAACCTCTCTGGGCAGCCTGCTCCAGGCCTCCAGCACCCTCACACCAAGGAAGTTTTTCCTGATGGAGCTTCCTGTGTTCCAGTTTGTGCCCCTTGCCCTGTGTCCTGTCAATGGGCACTACTGGCAAGAGTGTGGTCCCATCCTCTTGCCCCCCTCACCCCCCTTTAGCTACTGACAAGTGCTGGTCTCCCACTCTTGTCAGCTCTTTCATTCTACCTATGGTATTTGGTCAGCATCAACTTAGAGACCTGCAAAATGAGCTGAAGGGGCAGGGAAGACTGTTCCCTCATTGCTTCCTTCTCTGTCTGTGTCTCAGCAATGCTATGCCTCAGGTTGGGCCATTGATAACCACTCCCACACTTCCCTGATTTACCAGATGCCTCCACACAGAGGTGGTGTCAAAGGGCCCTTGGGTTCACCCCATTTCTTCTCCTTGGTCGCTGCCTGACCTGTGTAAACAGTTGTGTGGGGCAGGCACAGCCAGATGTGGGCAAAGAGGTCTCCCAGCTGAACACAAATAACTTCCTGAACGACTCTAGATAATGCCCAAGAAGGCATTGCAGAGTTGTGGCCTCCCTGCAGAGAGACCCTTCCCCTCCCTCAGCCTCTGGAGATTCGTCTCTTGGCTCCAGGGGAGGGAGGAGGGGACAGAGCAGGGGGATTTGCACTGGAATGAGTTATGGAAATCCTTAAATCTTCCTCAGAAAGGGCAGTTAAAGATGAACTGAAAATTAAACACTAAGCTGGTACGAGCCACCTCACCTATAAATCCAGGCCTGGTGCAGTTTATTCCTGCTCCACAGGAACAGATGGGAATTTATGGCAAGTGAGTTCCTCATCCCCATTCTTTCCACCACCACCATCTGCAGGACTTGACAAACTCCACTGTGCTAAGGGGATGCTTCCAAACACCCTTGTAGTTCCACAGTCACAGTCTCACAGTATCACCAAGGTTGGAAGAGACCTCAAAGATCATCAAGTCCAACCTGTCACCACAGACCTCATGACTAGACCATGGCACCAAGTGCCACGTCCAATCCCCTCTTGAACACCTCCAGGGATGGGGACTCCACCACCTCCCTGGGCAGCACATTCCAATGGCGAATGACTCTTGGTGAAGAACTTTCTCCTCACCTCCAGCCTAAACTTCCCCTGGCACAGCTTGAGACTGTGTCCTCTTGTTCTGGTGCCGGTTGCCTGGGAGAAGAGACCAACCCCTTCCTGGCTACAACCACCTTTCAGGTAGTTGTAGACAGCAAAGAGGTCACCCCTGAGCTTCCTCTTCTCCAGGCTAAGCAACCCCAGCTCCCTCAGCCTCTCCTCACAGGGCTGTGCTCCAGACCCCTCCCCAGCTTCATTGCCCTTCTCTGGACACCTTCAAGTCTCTCAATGTCCTTCTTAAACTGAGGGGCCCAGAACTGGACACAGGACTCAAGGTGTGACCTAACCAGTGCTGAGCACAGGACACAATGACTTCCCTGCTCCTGCTGGCCACATTATTCCTAATGCAGGCCAGGATGCCTTTGGCCTTCTTGGCCACCTGGGCACACTGCTGGCTCATGTTCAGGCAGCTGTCAATCAGCACCCCCAGGTCCCTCTCTGTTTGGCAGCTCTCAGCCACTCTGACCCCAGCCTGTAGCTCTGCCTGGGGTTGCTGTGGCCAAAGTGCAGCCCCTGGCACTTGGACTTGTTGAATGCCATCCTGTTGGCCTCTGCCCATCTGTCCAGTCGGTTGAGGTCCCTCTGCAGAGCCCTTCTAGCCTCTAACTGACCAACATCTGCTCCCAGCTTGCTGTCATCTGCAAATTTACTGCTGATGGACTCAATGCCCTCATCCAGATCATCAATGAAGATGTTAAAGAGGCTGGGGCCCAGCACTGATCCCTGGGGCACACCACTGGTGCCTGGCTGCCAGCTGGCTGTGGCACCATTCACCACCACTCTCTAGGCTCAGCCTCCAGCCAGTTCCTAACCCAGCTCAGAGTGTTGCTGTCCAAGCCACGAGCTGACAGCTTAGCCAGCAGTTTGCTGTGGGGGACGGTGTCAAAGGCCTTGCTGCAGTCCAGGCAGACCACATCCACAGCCTGCCCCACGTCCACCAGGCAGTCACCTGATCATAGAAGGAGATCAGGTTGGAGAGGCAGGACCTGCCCTTCCTAAATCCATGCTGGCTGGACCTGAGCCCTTGGCCATCCTTCAGGTGTGCAGTTATTGCCCCCAGGATAATCTGCTCCAGCAGCCCCCAGCCAGGACAGATGATGGGCAGGGCAAGGGGAGAGGAGAATGGGTCTGGTTTAGCAAGTGAGGAGAGCCGGAGGCACGCAGCCCCTGTCTGTGTGTGCTCAGAGTGTTTGGATAAAGGCAGCTCCTAAAGGGGCAACTTGTTTGGTTTGGACTTCATTGAGTGAAAAGCTCTCAGCCCCACGAGTGCTTAAGTTATTCTCTTGTCTAGTGGCTCCTCAGCAGCCCCCACCCATCGGGAGGAGGCTTCCTATTTGGGAGGGTGGCCCCTGCTTGTCTGAGATTCTCCAGTGACTTAAACGTATTGGTTTTTCCTGAGGTCCGAGGCATTTGAATTGCAAACAATGCCCCATCCCTACCTCCTCCTCCCTCCCCCCTCCACCCACCCCCACCCCCCCAGCCTTTCCACCAGGCAGAACAATGTGGAGAGCTGAAATCAAGCCAGGCAAGGCGGATCTTGAAACGCAGGAGAGTTTCTTTCCGCATGAGCAGGGAGGTGGAAGTTTGCTGCCTTCCGGTGCCACTCATTGATGCTGAGGATGCCTGTGAAAGGGGAGGGAGGGAGGGATGTGGGGCATGGAAGAGAGAAGGAGGCGGCCAGCTCATGGATGGTGGTTGGAGGTCCTTTTTGCTTTATTCATTTACAGCCTCTCCTTGTTAAAAGGCCACGCCGAGAGGAGGTTAGTGCTGGCGGATCCACGCCTGTCTCCCTCACTGGAGAAGGATGCAGGGGGATGGAGAAAGGGGATGTGCAGGGGTGCTCCAAAATCACCCCATGGCTGGGAAAAACACTGTGGCCAGCTCTGGAGCCCTCAGCATGAGAAGCATGTGAGCTTGCTGGAGTGGATCTAAAGGAGGTCATGAAGGTGATCAGGGGGCTGGAGCTCTTCTCCTACAAGAAAGGCTGACAGAGTTGGGGTTGCTTAAACACCTCCAGGGCTGGGGCCTCAACCACCTCCCTGGACAACCCATTCCAGGGCTTCACCACTCTCATGGGGAAGAACTTCCTCCTCACCTCCAGCCTGAATCTCCCCACCTCCAGCTTCATTCCATTCCCCCTAGTCCTATCACTACCTATCTTTCCATCTTTAACAGAGAAGGAGGGGAAAAAACTGAAGTGAAGGTGACACTGTCAATGCAGAAGTCCATCAAGCAGCAGTGGAGAACCATAACAATTATTTAGTAGTCATGAGGTCTTGGGTGACAGGTTGGACTTGATGATCTTTGAGGTCTCTTCCAACCTTATTGATTCTGTTCTGTTCTGTTCTGTTCAGCCTGGAGAAAAGAAGGCTCCAGGGAGGCCTTATGGCAGCCTTCCAGTACCTGAAGGGTGCCTACAAGAAACATGGGGAGAGAGTGTTTACAAGGGCTTGTAGTGATAGGATGAAGGGCAATGGTTTTAAACTGCAGGAGGGTAGGTTTAGGTTAGACTTAGGGAGCAAGTTGTGCACAGTGAGGGTGGTGAAATAGTGGAAGAGGTTGCCCAGCAGTATGGTGGATGCCCCATCCTTGGAGACATTCAAGGTCAAACTTGATGAGGCCCTGAGCAGGAGAAGACTTGACGGGGTACTTGGTGCTGTGGGTTAGTTGCTTGGGCGGTGTTGGATTGGTTGATGGGTTGGACGCGATGATCTTGAAGGTCTCTTCCAACCTGGTTTATTCTATGTATTCTATGTATTCTATGTATCTAGTCGAGGATGCCCCTGCTGGCTGCAGAGGGGGTTGGGCAAGATGACCTTTGGAGGTCTCTTCCAACCCAATGCCTTCTGTGATTCTATGAGAAGGTGAATTTCAGTCACTCCCCTGGGAGTCACTCAGCAGCTTGGATCAGCTTGTGGGCTCAGTGAAACACAGGGAAAGCTGGGCTGCTGCTGCTGTGGGAGAGCTGGAGCACTGTGCAGTTAGGTGTACAGCAGGGAGGCACAGGAGCACAGCTGCAGAGGAACACAAATAGCCCTTGCCTAGGTCAATTTTAAGGCTTGATTTCTCCTCTCATGGTGGCGCAGTGAGCTTCAGTGTTGTTTCGCTCACTCGGGTGGAGCTTTCTTCTTATTTATGCTGCTGGGAGGGAAGGAGGGAGGCAGGGATGAAGGAGGAGGGAGAGAAGTTGTCCCCCTGAGGTGCTCTGGTACTGTGGATGGTAAAAAGCTGGAGGATAAACGACAGAAACAACACACAGCTTGTGTTTCACTGATGATGCTTTTAATTCTCAGGGTGGTGCTGAAGCTTTGCCTCTGCCTGGCTCTGCTCTCTTGGAAAAGCACAGAAATGTTGTCTGCTAGAGCAAGTCTTTGTGGTTAGCTAAGCACCCATCTGGGTGCCTCAGCAGTGCATCATTTGGGCAAAGGCATGCTGAGGCAGCAGCTACCCAGAGGCCAACTGCACACAGGAGATAGGGAACCCCAGAGGAGACAGCTAGGACACTGCCATGGCCTTCAACCCAGGCATCATCCAGATAACTGGTCAGGGAGCTCAGGGTGGGGGCAGGAAATGTGGTTTGTGTGCCCAAGAGGGCAAAGGCAAGGAGAGCAAGCTACATCCTAGCAGGGGACTTCACTCATCTGGGAGGGCCACTCAGCAGCACCCAGTGGCTGCAAGGTCTGCCCTGCAGAGACTGTGGTGATGATGGATTTCATATGGGAGTCCCACAGAGGGCTGTGAGGATGATTAAGGGACTTAGGAGGACAGGCTGAGAGCCCTGGGGCTGGTCAGGCTGCAGAAGAGAAGACTGAGAGGACATTTAATAAATGTCTAGAAATATCTGAGGGCTGGGGGTCAGGCTGGGGGTCTGCTCAGCTGCACCCTGGGATAGGACAAGGGGCAATGGATGGAAACTCCAGCACAGGAGGTTCCACCTCAACATGAGGAAAACCTCTTTACTGTGAGGCTCACAGAGCACTGGAGCAGGCTGCCCAGAGAGGTTGTGGAGTCTCCTTCTCTGGAGACTTCCAAGCCCCATCTGGATGTGTTCCTGTGTGCCCTGTGCTGGATTCCATGGTCCTGCTCTGGCAAGGGGGTTGGACTTGATGATCTTTGAAGGTCCCTTCCAGCCCCTCACATCCTGCAGCCCCGTGATCTGCTAAAACTCACCTCTCTGATACTCAGGTCAGAACCAGAAGGGTCCAGAGCCGGCAGTTTGTGCTGCGGAAGCCTCAGCTTTAGCTCCTCTGCCCGAGCTGTGATGTCACCGGCAGGCGAGGGTGCTTGGGCTGAACTCGTGGCCTTTGCCGAGGGGGAGCCCATGAGAATTCGGTGGCCCTGGCTGCAGAAAGGCCCTGGAGAAAGGGCACGGCAGGGTGTCAGAGGTGGAGGCTTCGGCAGCAGAGGGCAGTGGTGGAGCGCGGGGGTCCTGCCCTTTGCTGGGGTCACCACAGTGTTCTTTTCTTCTCCCAAGTGGGCATTTGGGCCATCCTTACAGCACATCCTCTTTGACTGATGGCTATTCATGTGCAGCGCTCTTTCTGTCACAGAATAGCACTTGTTTCACTTGGCTGTGAGAGGAAGGCTGGCAGAAGTCTGCTATCAAAGCACAAGGCAGAGAAGCTTGGGAGAGCTGCTCTCTCCCTGGCCCCTGCTCTGCTGAATGCCCTCAGTCAAATCTCTTTCTGTTCGACATTCCTCACGTAGAAAATGGCAATGGGGACCTTGTTCTTTGTGGCAGAGCTGTGTGACACCTGCTGATGAAAAGAGCTTTCTGCAGTGGCTACAGAGCAGTGGCAGGAAGGTTTTCTCAGTGCTGTGTGCTGCAGCAAGGTGCAAGGCAGAAGAAGAACAGAACCAGATACAGCTCACACGAGCATGGAGGAAAGGGCAGCCTTGAAGCGTTGCCAGCCCTCAGCCTGGAGGGGAATTACCTGGGGGAAACTGGAGGCCAGGAGCAGTCATCAGCCCAGAGGATGAGTAGAGAGTTAGATAATGGTTTGAGCTGATGATCTTAAAGGTCTTTCCCAGATGAAACTCTTCAATGCTTCTATGAAAGGAATCCTACTGGAGACCTGACAAAAACTCCGTTCCCTTCTTTGGGCAATCAGGTCTTGGCTCCATCCTCTAGGCAAATTTGAACCAACCAGCATCAAAACCTGGTGTCTAAATATCTGTGGGCCAATTTGTTGTTCCCCTGGGTTGGCTTTTCTTCACCAGACCAAGCTGTCCTGCGGACCATAGAGGCTTTACACAGCTCTCTGCTGCTGTTACTTGCTTCTCTTTCTGACCTGAACACGTCTGATCTCATTAAACTTTATCTTTTCCAGAAGGGTTGGCTGCTCTGAGGCATCTTGCTGGGCTTTGCTTAGCAGGTAACCTAAGCTGAGATCAGATATGCTAGCTGTCCACTGGTGAATTCCTCTTTATCTGATGCTGACACCTTCACCTCATGCACTACTGCAAACCCTGGGAAAGGCAGCTCGGAGCATTGCCCTAAGCCACAGATCTCTGATCCAGATCCTTCTCCCCTGGGAGGGGAGAAAATAGAGTAAGTTTCAGTGAGACAGAGAAGAGTGATGCTTTTGTTGGGCTGGGTTTTGTCTCTATAGGAGCCTGTGTGCTGCAGGAGGAAGCAAAAGGCAAAAACTTGCTCATGCAGGGTGATTGTTCATGATAAATGCTGTCCAGTTCTGCCTACGAGTCAAAAAGGGAGGCTGCTGACCTGTTTAGAGGGAGTTGTTCAGGCAGGAATTGTACCCTTTCCAAGGCTGAGGAACTGGGGGGATGGTGTGGGGTGGAGAGGAATCCAGCTTATTGACTTTAAGAATTGTTTTCCTAAGTAATTCTTAAAGTAATCTTCAGAAGCAGAATTCAATCCAATTTGCTGCTTTATCATAGAATCACCAAGCTTGGAAGAGACCTCAAAGATCACCAAGTCCAAGCTGTCACCACAGACCTCATGACTAAACCATGGCACCAAGTGCCACGTCCAATCCCCTCTTGAACACCTCCAGGGATGGGGACTCCACCACCTCCCTGGGCAGCACATCCCAAAGGCTTACAACTCTCTCTGTGAAGAGCTTTCTCCTCACCTCCAGCCTAAACCTCCCCTGGCACAGCTTGAGACTGTGTCCCCTTGTTCTGGTGCTGATTGCCTGAGAGAAGAGACCAACCCCCTCCTGGCTACAACCTCCCTTCAGGGAGTTGGAGAGAGCAAGAAGGTCTCCCCTGAGCCTCCTCTTCTCCAGGCTAAGCAACCCCAGCTCCCTCAGCCTCTCCTCACAGGGCTGTGCTCCAGACCCCTCCCCAGCCTTGTTGCCCTTCTCTGGACACATTCAAGTGTCTCAATGTCCTTCTTAAACTGAGGAGCCCAGAAATGGACACAGTATGCTCCAACCCACAAGTGCTCATGGGTACAAACAGGGGAGAAAAGAGACAAAGACACAGAGAATAGAATAGACTAGACTAGACTAGACTAGAATAGACTAGACTAGAATAGAATGGAATGGAATAGAATGGAATAGAATGGAATAGAATAAACCAGGTTGGAAGAGACCTTCAAGATCATCGAGTCCAACCCACCAACCAATCCAACCCACCTAAACAACTAACCCATGGCACCAAGCACCCCATCAAGTCTCCTCCTGAACACCTCCAGTGATGGTGACTCCACCACCTCCCCAGGCAGCCCATTCCAATGGGCAATCACTCTCTCTGTATAGAACTTCTTCCTAACCTCCAGCCTAAACCTCCCCTGGCGCAGCCTAAGACTGTGAGGGACCACATCCAAAACTACAGAGAGGTTTCAGAGTTATCAGGGACTACATAGTCCTGGAGATGTAATGTTCAGTGCACAAACATCCTATCCAAAATCTGCCTGCCTGCCTCCACACATTCCTGGAGCTGGCCAACAGACAGAGACAAGACTGAGCTAAGACTTTTGGGGCTTGGGGGACGTTTCAAGCCTTAAAGCTAGTGACATTTCCAGTCCTGGGGGCAGTTCTCACTCTGCTGGGATGCAGTTTCCCAGCTGCATCTGCTGATCATACTGAAATCATATTTTCTACTCCTTTTCATCTTTTCTTTAGAAGGCAGAGGCTTAGAAATACTCCTACGTGTGAGGTCCTGCCTCTGCTCCTCACTCCAGGACCTGTGGTGCTTTTAGGAGCCTCTGCCCTTGTCCTGTCCTTCAGCAGGGCTCTGTTCAGGCAAATGAGACTCTGCCTTGAGGTTCTGTAGGTACTTTTCCTCCTCCACTGCACCTTGGGGTGCCTTGGCCTCTGAGTTCAGCACCTGTTTCCCAGTGGTTTGGGCTGGTTATAGATGGGCTCAACACAAACCTCCTCCCATGGCCCAGGAAGTGGCAGTTCTTCCAAGGGAACCCCCTCCACACACACACTCTTTTAATTCAATTAATGTTGAAGCTAATTTCCACCCTGGGGCTGAGTCCCACTGCCTTTGAAGTCAATAATAGTTCTGTGCTTCCCTTCAAGTGGAGCAGGTTTGAGCATGTCCCTCGCAGGGGAAGACTTTGCCAAGCGTTTCAAAGAGCTGTGAGCATTCTTGTGCCAAAGGAGCTGCATCCTGCTCCAAAGGAAGGGTTGGATTTCAGCAGCATGAGGCCAGCTGTGTCCTAGGCTGCATCCCCAGCAGCGTGGGCAGCAGGGGCAGGGAGGGGATTCTGCCCCTCTGCTGTGCTCTGCTGAGACCCTCCCTGCAGTGCTGGGGCAGCGCTGGAGTGCTCAGCACAGGCAGGGACCTGCTGGAGCAGGGCCAGAGGAGGCCACAGCAATGCTGGCAGGGCTGGAAGCCCTCTGCTGTGAGGCCAGGCTGAGAGAGTTGGCCTTGGGCAGCCTGGAGAGGAGAAGGCTCCAGGGAGACCTTCTGGTGGCCTGTCAATGATGAAAGGGGCTGAGCAGAAAGCTGGGGACAGAGGTTATCAGGATAAGTAGGTAGCATAAGAGGTAAGAGTTGTAAACTGAAAGAGAAGAGATTTACATTAGTTAGAAAGAAGAAATTCTTCACTCTGAGACTGGTGAGAGCCTGGCCCAGGTTGCCCAGAGAGCTGGGAGCTGCCCCATGGCTGCAAGCACTGCAGGTCAGGTTGTGTGGGACTCTGAGCAACCTGCTCTGGTTGCAGACTTCCCTGTTGACTGCAGGGAAGGACCAGATGACCTTGAAAGGTTCCTTCCAAGCCAAACCAGTCTACATGGTTGTGTGTTTCTGTGGTTCTATAGGACTCAGAAATCTCTGCTGGTCAGGCCAGGCAGATGTTAGAAGATGGAATGCATTCAAGATCTCATGTGAAGGGTCCTTCATAAAACAGAAGAGTTACTAGTCTGTAAAGGCTCTGAGACTTGCAGTATTTGCAATGAATTTGCAGTGAAACACATATTTGCCCTCCTTGGGTTTATTTACTGCCTGAGCTTTTATGTCTGCCTTTAAAGTGGCATTTGGATCATCCTCTCCTGGTTTGATTTAAGGGTGTAAAAACCACAATCAGCTGGCAAAGAGGATTTTTTCCTACTCAGGGCAAAGTACAAAGAGCCAAATGGTGAGAAATGTTTGCTCCCTGTCAAGGTGGGAACTGCAACACTACCTTTAGACATCCAAAAGGTGATTTCTCCTGACCTAAAGTTGGCACATAGCTGGAACTCTGCAGGTGAGAATCCAGCTGGGTTTCACCACCTTTACTGCGGGTGACAAGCAGAGACATTCTCCAGGAGGTGTTCAGAGCTAAGGAGGATCTTTGTGCAGGAGCAAGAGAGGTTGGGCCTTAATTCATAGAATCACACAATCATAGACTCATAGAATCACACAATCATAGACTCATAGAATCACAAAGGTTGGAAAAGATCCCTGAGAACATCAAATCCAACCTTCAGCCCAACACCACCATGCCCATTAAACCATGTCCCCAAGTGCCATGGCCACACATTTCTTGAACACCTCCAGGGAAGGTGATTCCAGCGCCTCCCTGGGCAGCTTGTTCCAATCCCTGACCACTCTTTTAGGGAAGAGATCTTCCCTAATATCCAACCTAAACACCCTCTGCTGCAACTTGAGACTGTTTCTCTTGTGTCCAGAGAAGGGCAACAAAGCTGGTGAGAGGTCTGGAGCACAGCCCTGTGAGGAGAGGCTGAGGGAGCTGGGGTTGCTTAGCCTGGAGAAGAGGAGGCTCAGGGGAGATCTCATTGCTGTCTCCAACTCCCTGAAGGGAGGTTGTAGCCAGGAGGGGGTTGGTCTCTTCTCCCAGGCACCCAGCACCAGAACAAGAGGACACAGATTGAGGCTGGGAGGTTTAGGCTGGATGTTGGGAAGAAGTTCTTCCCAGAAAGAGAGATTGGCCATTGGAATGTGCTGTCCAGGGAGGTGGTGGAGTCACCATCACTGGAAGTGTTTAAGAAGAGCCTGGATGAGGCACTTGGAGCCATGGTTTAGTTGATTAGATGGTGTTGGGTGATAGGTTGGGCTCAATGACCTCGAAAGTCCTATTCTATTCTATTCTATTCTATTCTATTCTATTCTATTCTATTCCATTCCATTCCATTCCATTCCATTCTATTCTATTCTATTCTATTCTATTCTATTCTATTCTATTCTATTCTATTCTATTCTATTCTATTCTATTCTATTCTATTCTATTCTATTCTATTCTATTCTATTCTATTCCACTCCACTCTATTCTATCCTATTCTATTCCATTCTATCCTATCCTATCCTATCCTATCCTATCCTATCCTATCCTATCCTATCACTTGTTACTTGGAAGAAGAGACCGATCCCCATCCCATCCAACCTCCTTTCAGGGAGTTGTAGAGAGCAAAGCTGGTGGAGGCTAAAATGATTAAGCTTCAGAGGAAGCAGCATTGCTCCACGCGAGGGCTTTCTGTTATGCCTTAGTGGAGGCACTGAGCAACTTTGGGCTTTGTAGTGACTTTGGAATAAAGCTCCCTCAGCCTCCCCTCACAGGGCTGTGCTCCAGACCCCTCCCCAGCCTTGTTGCCCTTCTCTGGACACCTTCAAGTCCCTCAATGTCCTTCTTAAACTGAGGGGCCCAGAACTGGACACAGGACTCAAGGTGTGGCCTAACCAGTGCAGAGTACAGGGGCACAATGACCTCCCTGCTCCTGCTGGCCACACTATTCTTGATGCAGGCCAGGATGCCATTGGCCTTCTTGGCCACCTGGGCACACTGCTGGCTCATGTTCAGCCAGCACCCTCAGCACCCACCACCTTTAAACACATCCAGGCCTGGGGACTCCACCAGCTCCCTGGGCAGCACATTCCAATGCACATAGCTGCGGGAGAAGCCAGGAGCTGTCAGTGTGAAATTCCACCAAAGTGACTGGGTTAGATTTTTCTCTTACATCTCTGGTAATGCACTTCTCCACTTACCTAAAGTTTGGCCATGCAAAGGAAGGCAGCACAACACCCTGGTGTTGCCTCCAGCTGACTTCTCAGCTCCATACTGCTTATGAGCCCAAATTGCTGAGGACTGCCCGGTGTGAGGGGATGGCAGCTGCCTTCCCCTGATATGATAGGAAGTGATGGGTCCAACACCAGGAAATGAATATGCAAATCATCCCCTGATCCCCCAGGGATAATTGCTTTGTTGTAAAACAATCTCACCAGGAAAGCAGAGAAACATGACAAGTCTCATTGTGCTTTTGGGATAGACAAGCAGCCCCAGATAAACATCTGAACTGGTTGGGATGCTGCTGGGATTTGATTTGGCAAAGGCAGGCAGAACGAGCTCCCCTCTCACTACCATTATTTGGTGTGGCACTGCAGGGTTTCACACTGACTTGCTGGCAGAGTGAGAGGCATTCAGGTTTATCTGATTGGACAGGGAGAACTCTCAGCCTTAGCCTCCAGCCACAGCCCAGGGTTAACAAGCACCACGCTCCAAAGATAAACCCCATCCATAATCCTCCAGAGTCTGTGGTGCTGCAGCTTCTTCAAAGTGCATGATCCCTTCTTGCTGGGAGAGCCATCCTGATAAAAGGAGAGCATGGACCCATCTCACTGGGATGGACAAAGCCATCCTGATAAAAGGAGAGCATGGAGCCATCTCACTGGGATGGCAAAACCATCCTGATAAAAGGAGAGCATAGATCCATCTCACTGGGATGGACAAAGCCATCCTGATAAAATGAGAGCATGGATCCATCTCACTGGGATGGACAAAGCCATCCTGATAAAAGGAGAGCATGGATCCATCTCACTGGGATGGACAAAGCCATCCTGATAAAAGGAGAGCATGGACCCTTCTCACTGGGATGGACAAAGCTATCCTGATAAAATGAGAGCATGGAACCTTCTCACTGGGATGGACAAAGCTATCCTGATAAAATGAGAGCATGGACCCTTCTCACTGGGATGGACAAAGTCATCCTGATAAAATGAGAGCATGGTTCCTTTTCTCTGGCATGGATAAAACCATCCTGATAAAATGAGAGCAGGGACCCATCTCACTAGGATGGACAAAGCCATCCTGATAAAATGAGAGCATGGTTCCTTTTCTCTGGCATGGACAAAACCATCCTGATAAAATGAGAGCATGATCCCCTTTCTCTGGCATGGACAAAGCCATCCTGATAAAATGAAAGCTGATCCATGCCTTTGCCCAAAATCTGAAAAGGAATGGAGATCTAAGCTTTCCTTTGAGAGCTGAAAAACAGGCTAGAAACGAGGTTGCTCGGTCAGTTTGTTTCTCTTTCATGCTCACAGCCCCTGTGCCAAGGGCACCTCCTGATCACCCTGGCTGATTTGCTTATGAAAGGGCTGCATTAAAATGCAGTAAGGCAGCAGCTTTTACAGGTGCAGGTCTGGAGTTTAGGATAAACACCTACAAGTTTGGATTTCCTGCCTTCCACTTACCCCTAGCTGTCTAATCTAGCTACCCATTCACCTTTCCTTTCATCCCAGGATGTCTAGTCTGATCTAACTGTCTGTCCTTTCATCCCCGCTATCTTCCTCTTGATCTGTGTTTTGTAGAGCTCATTCATCACACCTTACAACTTCTGAAGCACCCACATAGGGCCACAAAGTTTCTCTTTACCTTTCAGCCAAAGTGCTTGAAGGGATGGAAGGCGCAGCAGCCTCTGCTGAGGAACCTGGGGAAGAGGAGCTGCTTCGTCTTGTTTGAATCACACCTGAAAGCACCTGAGTGAAGGCACCGAACAGAGGAGCGAATTGTTCACATCCTTGAGGCTTTTATTCCAACCTTTTGCCCACTGGAAAGGGGCAGGTTCTTTAGTGATGTGGCTTTCCTGCCTGTGCTTTCCTTTGTGGTGGGCAGGAGATGCAAGCACAGAGGGCTCCAGCATGCTCCCAGCAAAACGTGAAGACCCCGGGCAGGGCAAAAGGGGAGCCTGCAGCAGGGCTGTTACACTCACAGGCACGGGTTTGGGGGCTGTCACTTCATTTCCAACCCAGGTGGCAGCTTGAGTTTGATTTCTAAAGAGGGGTGGAAAGCACAGAGAGCATCTGAAGGGGAATGAAAACCTGAGCATGGGACAAAAGTGGCTCTTTGAAGATGGGACTGCATTTAGAGCTCTTTATTTCGAGGCCTGAAACCATGAAGGTCGGGGTGGAAGCGGTCAGTGGAGATGAGAGAAACGAATCCTAGGTCAACAAATGCTGTGGTGGGTTCCAGCCTCACCCAGCTTGAAAGAGGTGCACTGATTGCTTAAGCAAATTCTAACCAGTAACCAGCTCCAGACAATGATTTAGTGACAAAATTAGCTTTACAGGGAACACCTCTTTTGGAAGGTCTCTCTCTCTCTCTCATTCTCCTTTGCTCATTCCTTCTGTTCTTTTCTCTTTTCCCCCCTCCTCAAAAGGAGAGGTTGTTACTTGGGAGCCCTTTTGAGGGGAGAGAACCATGGTGAGATTCTTGTGTTGGCATGGCTGATGTTAATGGGTAACACAGGGGCCAAAGGTCCTTTAAAGCTCCCACATCTGCAGCTTTGTACAGACCTCACCTCCAAAATGCCTCAAAGTGTGTAGCCAGGCAGGGCTTAATGTGTATTAGCAAGACAAAGGCTCTGGGAGGGGAGGAAAGGGGGATGAGCTTTAATTTACTGAAGATTTATTAGGCCTCATGAAATCAGCCTGAACCACCCATTTTCTCTATCATCTGCCCACATCTAAAGGGGGTGGCTTTGTTGTGGGGAGATGGTCGTTGAGAATTATCCTGCAACAAATCTCAGCAGCCTGAAAGGGACACAGACAGGAGCAGGACAAGGAGGAGGCTTCACACTCTCCACACAGAGCCCCAGATCTGGAAATATGGAAATGTGGGAATGCCATTCAAGCTGAATCCTGCCCTCCCTGGACTTTTGTTTGTGGGGTGCATGTTCTCTTGCTTGCTCAAGTAGATGAGCGAGATAGCAGGAGGGTAGAGAGAGGCAGGAGGAGGTGCCAAGGTGCGGACATCACCTGAGGTTGTGGGAGCTGAAGGGATCTGGTTTGGGGAAGGGTTACTTAGTCATTACTCCTACAGAGGTGATGCTCTTTTGAAGTAGCTGTCATGTGTCTCCTGACCTAAGCTTACAAGGCTTTAATGTGGCTCACAGAGCTTTAGAGAATGACCCACCCTGGACCTCTCCAGACTGTAGCTTGACCACGAGTTTTACAGTGCTGGGGTTCCCCAAAAGGCCTCTAGGGCAAGGATTCAGATTGGATGTTAGGGTGAAATTGGATGCTAGTATGTGAGGAAGAAGTTGTTCCCCATGAGGGTGGTGAGAGACTGGCACAGGCTGCCCAGGGAGGTGGTGGAAGCCTCCTGCCTGGAGGTGTTTGCAGCCAGGCTGGAGGTGGCTGTGAGCAACCTGCTGTGGTGTGAGGTGTCCCTGCCCATGGCAGGGGGGTTGGAACTGGCTGAGCCTTGAGGTCCCTTCCAACCCTGACAATTCTATGATTATTACTCATACCTGTCTCCTTTCCTTCCCATGTCCCAGGGTCACTAGCAGTGCATATGATAATCTAATCTCTGCCACCAGCCTGCCCTGGAAAGGGAACTTGCAAGGTTTCCATAAGATGTGGTGGTGTGAATTGTCACCTCCAAGCTGACTGAGAGGATTTTAGGATAGAGTTACAGGGGTTAACTAGGGCTTCAAAGGAGCCTTTGGGATAATGGGTAGAAAGAATAAGGGTTCATTAACCAACCCCACCTAGAGCTGGGCCCATTGGTGATTCCAAGGGAGAGAAGGGACCATCTTTGAGCATGACACTAACCAAGACACCCTCCCACCTCATCCAGTACTTCTCCTTGCTCATAACAACAGCAGAGTGGAGGTGACCCTGGATGGTGAATTGTGTGTGTTTATCATGGCCCCAGGATGGAGAAATCTCAGCATGCAGAGAACTGTGGGCAGTTAAGCAAAGCATAAGGCAGCTCCTGCAGAGGAAGGTATCAAAGTCTCCTCCCTTACAGACCAACACAGCCAGCTCTCCTTCCTTGCTGAGTCACATCCATGCTCCTGTGGCCTTGCAGGCCAGGGACTGTAGTGCCTCATCTCTGTGCCTTTCATCCTTCCAGGCCAGCTGGGATCCTTTTTCTAGTGGAGAAGTAAAGGAGAACCAGGAGCTAGAACCATGAGACGTGCATTTAGGTGACCTCAAGTAAAACAGCTTCCTGGTACTGGTCCTCACATGCCAGTGTGAGAGCCAGGAAGTGTATCTTGCTCCTTTGCAGTGCCAGAAACACTTTTAAACCTGTCACCCATGTCATGGATAAAATGCAGGTGGAACAAAGGAAAATCCAGGGATTTATAGCAGTGGATGTTTGTATCAGACTGGCTGCGTGCCACAGCAGCCTGTGCCACCGAGTGACTCACTCATGGGTCTGATCCTGTCTTGAAGGATGCAGATGTGGGTTTGGGGCTGTCACACAGTGATGGACAACATATTGTGTTCTGATTAACTGGTGTCAGATGTGTGTGCTTAAGAGCCTGAGCCCTTCACTTACAAGCTCCAGCTGCACTAAGTGGAAACCTGCAGCCAGATCCAGCATTTGTTCCTGCACTCTGATAAAACTTGTGTACATACTTTTCCCTCACTTGAGTGATGGGGGTAGGTCACACCATCTCCTGCAACTATTTACATCTTCCTGCCCCAGAGGGTAGGAAACCTGGCCAAGTAATCCTTCTGGGAACAGATTCCTTGACTGAACCTGGAGTCATGCTTGCGGCTTATCTGTACCTTGAAACACCACCTCATGGTGCCTCTGAGCCTCCAGAGAATAAAAGAAACAACAGAGTTGGAAAGGAGAGAATCACAGAATCACCAAGGTTGGAAGAGACCTCAAATATCATCAAGTCCACCCTGTCATCACAGACCTCATGACTAAACCATGGTACCAAGTGCTGCGTCCAATCTCCTCTTGAACACCTCCAGGGATGGGGACTCCCTGGGCAGCACATCCCAATGGCTAACAACTCTCTCTGTGAAGAACTTTCTCCTCACCTCCAGCCTAAACCTCCCCTGGCACAGCTTGAGACTGTGTCCTCTTGTTCTGGTGCTGGTTGCCTGGGAGAAGAGACCAACACCTGCCTGGCTCCAACCTCCCTTCAGGGAGTTGTAGACAGCAAGAAGGTCTCCCCTGAGCCTCCTCTTCTCCAGGCTAAGCAACCCCAGCTCCCTCAGCCTCTCCTCACAGGGCTGTGCTCCAGACCCCTCCCCAGCCTTGTTGCCCTTCTCTGGACACCTTCAAGTCTCTCAATGTCCTTCTTAAATTGAAGGGCCCAGAACTGAACACAGGAGTCAAGGTGTGGCCCTCCAAGATCACAGGATCAGGATCAACCAGGTTGGAAAAGACCTCAGAGATCATCAAGACCAACTTATTACCTAACACCTCCTGGCAACTAAACCATGGCTCCAAGTGCCACAGCCAAGCCTTTTTTGAACACCTCCAGAAACATTGACTCCACCACCTCCCTGGGCAGCACATTCCAATGGCCAATTACTCTTTCTGTGAAGAACTTTCTCCTCACCTTGAGCCTAAACTTCCCCTGGGGCAGCTTGAGACTGTGTCATCATCCAGTCCAATCATCAACCCAACACCACCATGGCTATTAAACAACATCCTGAAGTGCCATGGCCACACATTCCTTGAACAACAGCAGGGATGGGGACACCACTACCTCCCTGGGCAGCCTGTTCCAATCCCTGACCAGTCCTTGTACCATCCTTCCCTGGGCATGCTGAGGATGGACACTGAGAGCATGAGGATAACTTGATTCCCCCATGTGAGCTCTTGCCACCCTGGAGGTTAAAAAGACATCCTTGGGAAACTGATTCCCAGGTGAAATGTCAGGCACACTATTGTAACCCCAGGAATTGTCACCCAGCAGTGGAATTTCAAGGAAGATTGGAAGCTCTCCATTAAAAGCAAAAGTTGTTACCTCAGGTAGTGGTTAGGGGTTTTGCAGCAGCTCCTGTCACAACCAGGTGGATTTGGCAGCAGGGCTGTTCATGGGTGGGTTTTTTATGGCCTGAAATTGTGCCAGGGGAGGGTTAGGTTGGAGAGCAGGAAAAAATTCTTTGCTGCAAGAGTGGTCAGGGGTTGGAAGAGGCTGCCCAGGGAGGTGGTGCAGTCACCATCCTTAGAGGTGTTCAAGAAATGTGTGGCCATGGCACCTGGGGACATGGTTTGATGGCCATGGTGGTGTTGGGTTGATGGCTGGACTCAAGGATCTTTAAGGTCTTTTCCAGCTGAAACAATTCTATGATGTAAGGGTCTTCTGTTGGAGAGAGGGTGGTGTGTGGATGGCAGCAGGAATCAGCAAACTCAAGGTCCCTGTGACACGTGTGCAGTTCTCCTCGATTTGGGTCTCAGAACCTGAACCCTCTGGGCAAGAGTCAGGATGGGGCACTGTGGGTGGGCACTCTCCAGCTGCAGAGCCTCATGGCACCAGGTACAAACAAAAGAGTGGCTGAAGAGGGTGCATTGGTGGGGGGGTTGCAGGTGTTTGGCTGAAAGACACCACAAGCAGGTCTAGAATCACTCCCAAGAGGCCTCTCCTCTGCTGTGCACTGATTTCCAATACCTAAAGGCATGCTCATGAGATGTGCCACAACAAAGTGCCAGAGACCTCCCTTGTGCTTCTGTCTGCCATGTGATCAGCTGCAGCTTCACAGCTAAGTGCCTTGCATTGAGGCTTTCCAAGCCAGCTCCCTGGGAGCTGCATGGGCTCGTCAAAGGGCTAAGGTTTGTCCCATTGATACAGAGATGCCTTTAGACATCCCCATTCTTGCAAAACACTGTCTGAACCATTGAACCCCTTTGGAGCTGGAAAGCTGTTCATCCACCCTCAGGAGAGGAGATGAATGGGGAACAGAGCAGTTACAGTCCATGGTCAGGCTGAGCAAACATGTAGCTGTTGGAAGGCGGTCAAAGGAAGCTGAAAAGCCATCTTAGATACGGAGCTGAGCATGAGTCACCCAGGGAAGTCAAAATAGACTGCTCAAGTACTTCAATTCAAAGCCTTCAACACCATCAACTCTCAAGCATCCCAGGAATGTCATTGCTCTTCAAAGGAGGCAGGGAGGGATCACTCTGTGTCCTGCATTCATCTCCTTTGTGAGGAGGAGATTTAACAAAGCCCTTTGCAGGACTTTCAGTGTGTGCTCCCTCCCGGGGAGGGAGGTGCAGGCTAACCCCACTTCACTCTGGGCTCTACTGGCCAAGTCCTGAGCTCGATCTCATGCCACATTTGCACCAGAGTCCTGCCACTTGGGATTCACTTCACCTTTACTTAACTGGGAGGAAAGTAATGCTCTGTTGACTTCCCAGGCACTGCAGGGACAGCAACATCCAACTTTTCTTGCAGCTGCAAGCTGTGGCCCCATCCCTGGAGACATTAAAGATCAGACCCCATGTGGTCCTTGGTGGCCTGATCTAGGTGGGGATCACAGCATCACAATACAGTAGAGGCTGGAAGGGACCTCAAGATTTCATCCATTCCAATCCCCCTGCCAAAGTAGGATCACCCAGGGTAGTCCACACAGGAATGCAGCCAGGTGGGTCTGGAAAGTCTCCAGAGGAGACTCCACAACCTCTCTGGGCAGCCTGCTCCAGTACTCCATCACACTCACTGTGAAGAAGCTTCTCCTCATGTTGAGGTGAAATCTATGTTCAAGCTTGAACCTGTTGTTCCTTGTCTTATTACTGAGCACCACTGAAAAGAGCTTGACCCCCTCCACCTACCCCTCAGATATTTACACACATTGATGAGATCCCCTGCTCACTGCAAGGGTGGGTTGAGCATGATGCACTTTGAGGGTCCCTTCCAACCTAATGCAATCTGTGAATCTGTGAGAGCAGTTTTCAGCAGCTGTGATGGAGCAAACCCTGCCCTGCCCTGGGGCCAACCTCTCAGGATGCTCCTCATGGACCCTACCAGCTGCAGAGAGAGCTGCAAGGTCTGCCAGTCCTGTTGGCAGCACAGATGTGATTTCATGCTGATGTCACCCAGAGAGCAAAGCTGAAGATCAATATTTGATTCTGTCAAGTGCTGCAAATGCAACAGCATCCCCATGTGAAATGTCTCTTTTGAAAGATTCAGTGTGGTCTACAGGAATATCTCAATTCTACTCCTAATTCTCCATTATTATTATTATTTTATCAGGGAAGGCTGAAGTGAGACATCTCCCTCCTGCCGTGGCAGAGGGCTTTTAGCAGAGCCTGAAACCACCAGCAGCCTTTTGGGTGACCAGGCCACATGCAGCACACTTCTTTTCCATTAGGTCTCTTCCTCTGAGCTTGTATTTTATTTTATTTCATTTTCATTTTATCTTATTAATTTAATTTAATTGTTATTATTTTATTTAATTATATATTTTTCTTTTTATCTTTTTTCTTTTTATTTTTTTTCTTTTTCTTTTCCTTTTTCTCTTTTTTTCTTTTTCTTTTTCTTTTTCTTTTTCGTTTCCTTTTTCTCTTTTTTCTTTTCCTTTGCCTTTTTTCTTTTTCTTTTTCTTTTTCTTTTTCTTTTTCTATTTCTATTTCTTTTTCTTTTTCTTTTTCTTTTCCTTTTCCTTTTTCTTTTCCTTTTTCTTTTTCTTTTTCTTGTTTTTTTCTTTTTTCTTGTTCTTTTTATTTTCATTTTCCTTTTTCTTTTTCTTTTTCTTTTCCTTTTTCTTTTTTCTTTTTTTTCTTGTTCTTTTTCTTTTCCTTTTCCTTTTCCTTTTTCTTTTTCTTTTTCTTTTTCTTTTTCTTTTTCTTTTTCTTTTTATTTTTATTTTTCTTTTTCTTTTTCTTTTTCTTTTTCTTTTTCTTTTTCTTTTTCTTTTTCTTTTTCTTTTTCTTTTCCTTTTCCTTTTTCTTTTCCTTTTCCTTTTTCTTTTTCTTGTTTTTTTTTCTTTTTTTTATTTTTATTTTCCTTTTCATTTTTCTTTTTTTCTTTTTATTTTTCTTTTCCTTTTACTTTTTCTTTTTCTTTTTCTTTTCTTTTTTTTTCTTGTTCTTTTTATTTTCATTTTCCTTTTTCTTTTTCTTTTTCTTTTCCTTTTTCTTTTTCTTGTTTTTTTTCCTTTTTCTCGTTTTTCTTTTTCGTTTTCTTTTCTTTTATTTATTTTATTTTTATTTCTATTTTTAGTCTTATTTTATTTTTATTTTATTTCAAACGATTTTCATTTTTATGACTTTATTTACTTCTATTTTTAGTTTATTTTCATTTGTATTTTAATTTAAAATATTTTTATTTTAAAATTTTTATTTAATTATATTTTTATTTTACTATTTTATTTTATTTCTTTTATTTTATTTGAATTTTATTTGAATTTTATTTTTATTTTAAAATTTTTTATTATTTTATTTTATTGCATTTTTATTACTTTATTTACTATATTTTTGAGTTTATTTTATTTTTGGTTTATTACTTTTTATTTTTTCATTTTTAATGTTTATTGTTCTTATTTTATTTGATGCTATTTCTTATTTGATTTAATTACTTAATTTTTATTTGTTATTTTTATTATTTATGTTATTTTAGTATTTGTTATTTTATTTATCTTATTTTGTATTTTAGTATTTTAGTATTATTTTTTGTGGTTTTATATATTTATTTTATTTTATTTTATTTTTTATTGGTTTTAGTTTTAATTTTATTTTCATCTATTTTTTGAGTTTGGGTTTTTTTGTTTGTTAGTTTGCTTGTTTGCTTGATAATATCTTAATCTCAATTCTCCTGTGAATGACAAAGTAAAACCTGGGCAGATCAAAGGGTCACATTCAGATGAAAATACCATCTTTTGGTCTTTATTTTCCTGGAGGAGGACAACTGGGGAGAGGCCTGGAGCACAGCCCTGTGAGGAGAGGCTGAGGGAGCTGGGGTTCCTTAGCCTGGAGAAGAGGAGGCTCAGAGGAGACCTTCTTGCTGTCTACCTGAAGGGCTGTTGTAGCCAGGAGGGGGTTGGTCTCTTCTCCCAGGCAACCAGCACCAGAACAAGAGGACACAGTCTCAAGCTGTGCCAGGGGAAGTTTAGGCTGGAGATGAGGAGAAAGTTCTTCACTGAGAGAGTCATTCGTCATTGGAATGTGCTGCCCAGGGAGGTGGTGGAGTCCCCATCCCTGGAGGTGTTCAAGAGGGGATTGGATGTGGCACTTGGTGCCATGGTTTAGTCATGAGGTCTGTGGTGCCAGGTTGGACTTGATGATCTTTGAGGTCTCTTCCAACCTTGGTGATTCTGTGATTCTGTGATTCTGTAACTCCAGTCCTGCCATTTCTGCCACTAGTGGAGCTGGGATAAGTTTATAAATGAATATAGGAAAATTAATAAAGTCACTGAGGTTAGTCATAGCAGAGAGGGATCCAACACAGTGAAACAGCAACTGGAGAGGGATTTGGAAGTGTTAGAAACTGAATACAATTGCTTGAGTTGGAGCCCAGCCAGGGTCCTGGGGCTAGCACCTCTCCTCCATGGAAAGTGCCATAAGAACTTTCAGATTAATAAAGTTCAGGATTCTGGGTTTGGGCCTTGTCCAAGCAATGGATTGTGAAAAATAAATGTTGATGCTGCTGAGGATTCACACGTGGAGGAGAATGTGTGGGCAGGCCACAAATCTGGTCGAGGTTAAACTCAAACCTGGTGGCTGGGTGACCTAGGTGCCAAAGCCTAAGATTCCTAAGTCATTTAGGTGCTTAGGCCTAGATCCAACCATGGGATTTGGGTCCTAGCTGGGAGACAGGAGCTCAGACTAACATTACCCATGACTACTTTGCTGGATCTGGGTGCTGCAGCCCAAATGTCAATGTAAGTCCATGAGCTATAAGCTGTGAAGTCACTAAGCACCTTTAGAAACCTTGCCTGGGTTTGTGGGAAATGGAGTTTCCAAGCAATTTAGCACTTGGGAGCTCAGAGTGGCAAACCCCAGAGGAGTGGTTAGCATTGCACTTTTTCCAAGCTGCATGTCTAGCTTAGTGGGGGGCATTAAGAGAAGTGTGGCCAGCAGATGGAGGGAGGTCCCCCTCCTCCCTCTACTCTGCCCTGGTGAGACCTCACCTGGAATATTGCATCCAGTTTTGGGCTCCCCAGTTCAAGAGGGACTGGGATCTGCTTGAGAGAGTCCAATGAAGGACTACAAGGATGATGAAGGGATTGGAGCACTGCCCTGTGAGGGGAGGCTGAGAGCCCTGGGGCTGCTTAGTGTGGAGAAGACTGAGAGGGGACTTTTGAGGGTGTCAGGTAGTGGTAGGACTGGGGGGAATGGAGCAAAACTAGAAGTGGATGGATGTTAGGAAGAAGTTCTTCCCCATGAGGGTGGTGAAACACTGGAACAGGTTGCCCAGGGAGGTGGCAGGAGCCTCATCCCTGGAGATTTTTAAGGCCAGGTTGTGAGCAACCTGCTGTAGTGTGAGGTGTCCCTGCCCATGGCAGCGGGGTTGGAACTGGCTGAGCCTTGAGGTCCCTCCCAACCCTAACAATTCTGTGACTCTATGGTCAAAAAACTGTGTACAGTTTGATGCTAGGTTATGGTAGGACTCAATGACCTTAAGGTCCTTTCCAACCAGGCAATTCTATGATCCTATGGTCACAATGTCTTCTGTCTGGACATCCAGGCCAGTCTACACAAAGGGAGTCATCCCAAACATCCCTCCAGTGGCTTCAGATCAAGCCAGCATTTTGGGGCTCTGCTGGAGCTGCCACTTGTAAGTGACAAAGAAAGAAGCAATAGTAGAGAGTCTGGCTGGAGACAAGCACAGTGCCTGTGTGCTGTGCCCATTCCAGATCAGGATTAAGGCAGCTGCCCTTGGCTGGGGAGAATTTTTCCATGATAAGGCCTTGCTGTTGTTTAGGCTGGAGTGGGTGCAGTTAATGTGTGATGTGTGCATGGCGCTGCCACGCTGCCTGCCTGGCAGGGGAGATTTACTGGCTCTGGAGAGAAGCCCAAACTCAAAAGCCTGTAATTGTTTTAATAACAAATTAAAGCAATGTAGGATGATATTGTGCTAAGGCCTCTTGTGTTAAATGCCATGGGCAGCAGTGCAGGAAGGGCTGAGATATCACTACCTGCGATGGCCCTGGAGCTGTACTTCTGCATGACTCATTAGTCACATCTAAAGACACCACCAGGAGAAATGTCTTCTAGGGTTAAACAAGCCCAGAGATGTGGTTGAGGTACCATCCCTGGAGACATTTAAGCTCAAACTTGATGGGTCCCTGAGCAACCTGATGTAGTTGGAGACGTCCGTGCTTACTACAGGGGGTTGGACAAGATGACCTTTAGGGTCCCTTCCAACCAGATGCATTCTGTGTTCTGTGATTCTGTGATTCCCTGACCTACAGCTATCTGTTTAGCTGCGAGATTGGTGCTAGACAGTGGAATTTGGTGTCTGCATCATGCTGGAGTCAATAATCTTGGGTCTTCTCCATGAATAACTTCAGGATTTGACACATCTCTTCTTCTGAAGCCTGTGGGAGCTGTGTGTACTCAAGCCCTTCCTAAACAGAGCCCATTGCTTTTCTTCTCAAATGTGAATTTAGATACTTTCATTTCCACCAGCAAATCTGAAAGTACAAGACTCTGAGACTCAGATCTGCAGAAACCTGCCCTGGAGAGGGCAGGGACTGAAGAGGGCTCTGAGCGTGAGGACAAGACACCAAGTGAGGCACTTCCAAACGATCCAGAGGCAGGGAGTAGAAAGGAGTTCACTCCCTTTGATCTATCAGCTTTTATCACTTGTAAACATCTATTAATTGGCTGTGTCAGGCCCAGATCCTTATCGTCTCCCAGCCTAATTTCCCCTGTTCAATACATTTCCTCCACTATAAAAATACCCATCACCCAGCCCTGTCAGCACAGATTACATCTAACGCTCATTCTTTCAGCTCCTCTCCCCAGCGAGGCTGTAAAGCTGTCAGCTCCACACTTGACAAGAGCCAGGCTGCCCTCCTTCCCTTTGTCTCCTGAAGAAGCAAAATATTTAGGTGTCACTGGCTGGGTGGCAGCAGTGGAAGTCAACAGGCCCCTACCCAGCCAGTTGATCCGAGCTGTGAGAGGAGCTTCCATCTCTAGCAGCTGTGATGGTGGAGTCATGGAATCACAGAATGGTTTGGGTTGGAAGGGACCTCCAAAGGCCATCCAGTCCAACCCCCTCTGCAGTCAGCAGGGACATCCTCCACTAGAATAGAATAGAATTAAACAGGTTGCAAAAGACAAGTCCAACCTATCACCCAACACCATCCAATCAACTAAACCATGGCACCAAGTGCCACGTCCAATCCCCTCTTGAACACCTCCGGTAATGGTGACTCCGCCACCTCCCTGGGCAGCACCTTCCAATGGCCAATCCCTCTTTCTGTGAAGAACTACTTCCTAACATCCAGCCTGAACCTCTCCTGGAGCAGCTTGAGACTAGATCAGGTTGCCCAGAGCCCTGTCAAGCCTCACCTTGAATACCTCCAGGGATGGGGCCTCAACTACCTCCCTGGGCAACCTGTTCCAGTGTTCCACTATCCTCATATTACCAGTGGTCAGGACCAGAGAACATCTTTGGGGTGCACTGCTCCCTGAAGCCACCTCCTCAGCTTCCCAAGAGCTTTTGCCTGCTGGCATTCAGCCCCTCAGGGCCTTCAGTAGGACACTTGTCCCTTGGAAGTCCCCCAGCTGCTGGCATTCATACAACATCTAAATAGCTTCCCAGGCAGCAAGGTGCTGGCTCCTTGGGTAAGAGGTTGATAAAGGGTGTGATGTGCCCCCAGGGATGTGCCCCCAGGCCAGGTCTCCAAAGCACAGCTTGCAATAGTGTTGGCTGAGTGCTAACATACTGTCCTGTCCTTGAGTTTATATCGAGAGTCAAGGAGGTGGCTGCAGATGGCAGATGTCTGCCTACTTGCAGTAAAATAGGTGATGCAAGATCCCTGAAATCCCCTCTTGTGTCTGCCCTGCAAATGGAACTTCCTCAGCCAGCAGGTCTCTGAGCAGCCCTGCAGGCAGCCCTAAGGCTGAACTGCTGTCTTCCCTGCTCAGGAAACAGAGAAGACTTCATGGGGCAAGGAGAAAATTCCTAAGCAAAGCAGAGCAGGGAGGATGTGCATCAGCTGTGGCATAGCAGGAAGCAACCAGAGAAGGAAACAGCTCCTTGGGGCAGAGTCTGAGCAGAGTGGAAATGAGTGGTCCCAGGAAACTGGGTGTGGAGGACACAAGCCCTATGAGGAGAGGCTGAGGGAGCTGGGGTTGCTTAGCCTGGAGAAGAGGAGGCTCATGGGTGACCTTCTTGCTCTCTTCAACTCCCTGAAGGGAGGTTGTAGCCAGGTGGGGGTTGGTCTCTTCTCCCAGGCAACCAGCAGCAGAACAAGAGGACACAGTCTCAAGCTGTGCCAGGGGAGGTTTAGGCTGGAGGTGAGGAGAAAGTTCTTCACAGAGAACCATTGGGATGTGCTGCCCAGGGAGGTGGGGGAGTTGCCATCACTGGAGGTGTTTAAGAAGAGACTGGATGGGGTGCTTGGTTTAGTTGATCAGATGGTGTTGGGTGATAGGTTGGACTCGATGATCTCAAAGGTCTCTTCCAACCTGGTTAATTCTATTCTATTCTATTCTATTCTATTCTATTCTATTCTATTCTATTCTATTCTATTCTATTCTATTCTATTAAGATGGGCAGGCTAAATGGTGCTGGAAGATGTTGAGCTGCAGCAGTTTGTCACCAGCCCGTGGCAAACAGAGTGGATTTCATAGACTCATAGAATGGTTCAGGTTGGAAGGGACTTCCAAAGGTCATCTAGGCCAACATCCCCTGCAGTCAGCAGGGACATCCTCCACTACATCAGTTTGCTCAGAGTCCCATCAAGCCTGACCTTGAATATCTCCAGAGATGGGGGCCTCAACTACAGAAATCACAGAATGCCTAATCCTCCTTGACTGCTGGCTCGAAAGCTTACAGGTGGTCAAGGCAAGGGCTTAAAAAAAGTCCCCTCCTGTCCCTCCTCACCTAATACAACTCAGTAAATCTTATGAAGAGTGACTGAAGGAGCTGGGGCTGGTTAGTGTGAAACAGAGGAGGCTGAGGGGAGACCTCATTGCTGTCTACGGCTACCTGAAAGGAGGTTGTGGAGAGGTTGGTGCTGGTCTCTTCTCACAGGTAATTAGTGACAGAACCAGAGGGAACAGCCTCAAGCTGCAATAGGGCAGGCTTAGGCTGGACATTAGGAAGAATTTTTTCCCTGCAAGAGTGGTCAGGGGTTGGAATGTGCTGCCCAGGGAAGTGGTGGAGTCCCCAACACTGGAGGTGGTTTGGATGTGCTGCTTGGGGCTATGGCTTAGGGGTGACCCTTGCAGAGTAGGGTTCTGGGTTGGACTTGGTGATCCTGAGGGGCTTTGCCAACCTGAATGCTTCTGTGATTCTGTGACTTTGAAGCCAGAACAGTTTCAGGGTCAAAAAGCCCCAGGCCAGGGTGAGCAGGAGCTCTCAGGAGCAGGGTTTCCTTGAGCTGATGTCACTGTTGAAGCACTGTGGGCATCAGAGAGGTGTTATCTCCTCTGTGCTGTGAGCTGGAGGCTCTCACATCCCTGGGCGCTGCAGCTCAGCTGGCACCTTCACTGCTTGCCAAGATCTGTGTGTCTGAGCCCCAAGAGTCTGCCTTTGAGATAAAAAGTGTTTCAGGACAGAGCTAAGCAACATCCCAAGTGGAGCAGAGCAGAGTTGACGTAGCTCCTGCTCCGGATTACTGCAAAGCCGTTCTTGCCGCTGTACAACTCAGGACACCAGGCCAAGAGGGCTCACAATGCATTTAATGTGCATGTTAGCACTCCATTAAATATTGACTATGCTTAAATAAATGATGCAGCCAACTTTCAAGGAAGAAAGTGCTTATTTTGTCAACACAAAATATCCCTCTGTGCCTTTATCCTCGTTAGTCAGGCTGCGGCCAGAAAGTTCTCTGAACGAGGTCTTTGTGACTGGTTTCACACAGCCTCACTTGTCCAAAGGAGGCTCTGTTAGAGCTGAAAAACTTGGTTTGGCCTTAAAAAGCAAAGTGTTTTAACCTGGGCACGCCAGAGAGATGACTTCAAAACCTCCTTTCAAAAAGAGCTTGCAAAGAAGAGGTTTCACAGAACGTTAGAGGCTGGAAGGGACCTCGAAAGCTCATCCAGCCCAACCCCCCCTGCCAGAGCAGGAGCACCTAGGGCAGATCACACAGGAACACATCCAGGCAGGTCTTGAGTATCTCCCAAGGAGGAGACTCCACACCCCCCTCTGGGCAGCCTGTTCCAGGGTTCTGTGACCCTCACAGTGAAAAGGTTTTTCCTCCTGTTCTGCCTCAACTTCCACCATTGTCCCTTGTGCTGGCATCACTGAGCGGAGCCTGGCTGCATCCTCCTATGAGGACAGACTGAAGGAGTTGGGGCTGTTCAGTCTGGAGAAGAGAAGGCTCTGAGGTGACCTCATTGTGGCCTTCCAGTATCTGAAGGGGGCTCCAAGAAGGCTAGGGAGGGACTGCTCAGGATCTCAGGTAGTGATAGGACTGGGGGGAATGGAATGAAGCTGGAGGTGGGGAGATTCAGGCTGGAGGTGAGGAGGAAGTTCTTCCCCATGAGAGTGGTGAAGCCCTGGAATGGGTTGTCCAGGGAGGTGGTTGGGGCCCCGTCCCTGGAGGTGTTTAAGACCAGGCTGAATGAGGCTCTGGCCAGCCTGATCTAGTGTGGGGTGTCCCTGCCCATGGCAGGGGGGCTGGAACTAGATGATCCTCGTGGTCCCTTCCAACCCTGACTCATACTATGATACTATGATCCTCTGGGCACTCACCCTGCACATCTTTATCAACAGCAATAAGGTCACCCCTTAGTCTCATTTTCTCCAAGCTACAGAGCCCTCAGCTCCCCCAGTCTCTCTTCATAAGGAAGATGTTCCACTCCCTTCATCATTTCTGTGGCTCTGAGCTGGACTCTCTCAAGCAGTTCCCTGTCCTTCCTGAACTGAAATTTGTCCAAACCAACACTTTCCCTCAAGCTGTTTTGACAGAAGTGAATCTGCATTTTGACAGAGATGTCCTTCAACTGAAAAATACCTGAAGTACCTCCAACATTCCTGGCTCACTGCATCACAGTCCTCTGTGTGTGTGTGTCCTCCAGCTGTCCCCAGCATCCTAATGTCTCAGTAGACCTTGTGTAGGGACTGGGCTAATTTAGGGGCTTAGGAAGTAAAGCCATCCAAAAAGGTGGAGCAGAAATCTGGATTGAGCCTACCTAAACTACAAATCATAGCTGAGAGTGAAATAGGACCCAGGTTCCCCTCAACAGCTCGTAGGGAGGAACAAACCAGACTCCTTCTCTCCAGAGGATGTAGGAAGGTTCTGTTCATTTAGCTGAGTCAAGACAGAGATTTTCACAGAACCACAGAATGGGGATGTCTAAAGGCATCTCTGTAGCAATGGGGCAAACCTTAGCCCTTTGACGAGCCCATGCAGCTCCCAGGGAGCTGGCTTGGAAAGCCTCAATGCAAGGCACTTAGCTGTGAAGCTGCAGCTGATCACATGGCAGACAGAAGCACAAGGGAGGTCTCTGGCACTTTGTTGTGGCACATCTCAGGAGGATGCCTTTAGGTATTGGAAATAAGTGCACAGCAGAGGAGAGGCCTCCTGGGAGTGATTCTAGACCTGCTTGTGGTGTCTTTCAGCCAAACACCTGCAACCCCCCCACCAATGCACCCTCTTCAGCCACTCTTTTGTTTGCACCTGGTGCCATGAGGCTCTGCAGCTAGAGAGTGCCCACCCACAGTGCCCCATCCTGACTCTTGCCCAGAGGGTTCAGGTTCTGAGACCCAAATCGAGGAGAACTGCACACGTGTCACAGGGACCTTGAGTTTGCTGATTCCTGCTGCCATCCACACACCACCCTCTCTCCAACAGAAGACCCTTACATCATAGAATTGTTTCAGCTGGAAAAGACCTTAAAGATCCTTGAGTCCAGCCATCAACCCAACACCACCATGGCCATCAAACCATGTCCCCAGGTGCCATGGCCACACATTTCTTGAACACCTCTAAGGATGGTGACTGCACCACCTCCCTGGGCAGCCTCTTCCAACCCCTGACCGCTCTTGCAGCAAAGAATTTTTTCCTGCTCTCCAACCTAATCCTCCCCTGGCACAATTTCAGGCCATTTCTTCTCATTCTATCACCTGGTACTAGAGAGAAGGGACCAAGCTCCACCTCACTGCAACCTCTTTTCAGGGAGTTGCAGAAAGCAATGAGGTCTCCCCTCAGCCTCCTCTTCTTCAGACTGAACACCCCCAGTTCCCTCAGCTGCTCCAGACAGGCTCTCCAGACCCTTCCCCACTTTCATTGCCCTTCTCTGCACCTGCTCCAGCAAATTTGCTCCAGCAGTTTTGCTTCTGTCATGTTGAAGGACCACCACCACATTGACCCCAGATATCATTTGGGCTGCCATTCAGGTCAGAATCCAGGCTGGGCTCAGGGCTCTGGGACAGGCTGCACCACCTCTGGTGCCTTTCTTTTTCTCTCCTGGCTTCACCATTGTGCTTTCCTCAGGCTCCCTCTCACTGCCTCTCTCTACATTTGTTTTCACAACACCTTACAAATAGCTGCTTTTAATAATGTATCAATTGGAAGCTCCTTTATGTGCTTTTGGTGCATCAATTATTGAAGCTCAGCACTGGTGTTCTCTCCTAATAATGTGTGTGTGGGGGGTTTGTTTGTTTATTTCTCTTGGTTAAATTTTCCATGGCATTGCTGTCACAGTGGATGGTTGCCTGCCCTGGCTGCTACAGGACATAGCCACAAGAATCCTTTCAGTTGCAAAAGACCTTTAGGGTCATCAAGTCCAACCCTTACCCCAGCACTGCCAGGGCACCTCCAAGCCATGGCCTTCAGCACCATATCTCCAGGGCTTTGAAACCCCTCCAGGGATAGGGACTCTACCACTGCCCTGGGCAGCCTGGGCCAGGCCTTGACAACCCTTTTGGGGAAGAAATTGTTCCTCATGTCCAACCTAAACATGCAAATCTTTGTAGCACTTTCTTCAGTGACCTAGCTCTGAGCTGAGCCTCCATGGGCTGGGCAGGTTTTGATGTCTTCTGGACTACTGGCAGCCACGATGCACAAATGTCCCCACTACAAACCAGTACTCAGGAGGGTCACAGCTCCCAGGGAATCAGAAGGGATTCTACAGGAAGGCTGGAGAGGGACTTCTCACAAGGGTGTCTAGCAACAGAAGAAGGGGGAATGGTTTTAAGCTGAGGGAGAGTAATACATCTAAGTGCCAGCTTCTACCTGCTGGCCACAACAACCCCAGGCAGAGCTACAGGCTGGGGTAGAGAGGGACCTGGGGGTACTGGTTGACAGCAGCAGAACAGGAGCCAGCAGTGTGCCCAGGTGCTCAAGAAGGCCAATGGCATCCTGGCCTGCATCAGGAACAGTGTGGCCAGCAGGAGCAGGGAAGTCATTCTGCCCTGTACTCAGCACTGCTGAGGCCACACTTTGAGTCCTGTGTCCAGTTCTGGGCTCCTCAGTTTAGGAAAGATGTTGAGATGCTGGAAGGTGTCCAGAGAACGGCAACAAAGCTGGGGAGGGGTCTGGAGCACAGCCCTGTGAGGAGAGGCTGAGGGAGCTGGGGTTGCTTAGCCTGGAGAAGAGGAGGCTCAGGGGAGACCTTCTTGCTCTCCACAACTCCCTGAAGGGAGGTTGTGGCCAGGTGGGGATTGGTCTCTTCTCCCAGGCACCCAGCAGGAAAACAAGAGGACACAGTCTCAAGCTGTGCCAGGGGAGGTTTAGGCTGGATGTTAGGAAGAAATTCTTCCCAGAAAGAGAGATATTGGCCATTGGGATGTGCTGCCCAGAGAGGTGGTGGAGTCACCATGCCTGGAAGTGTTTATAAGGAGCCTGGATGAGGCACTTGGAGCCATGGTTTAGTTGATGAGGTGGTGTTGGGTGACAGGTTGGACTTGATGACCTCTGAGGTCTTTCCCAACCTGGTGTATTCTGTATTCTGAGAGTAGGCTCAGACTGGATCTTAGGAAGAAGTTCTTCAGCACGAGGGCGGTGAGACTCTGGAATAGGCTGCCCAGGGAGGCTGTGGATGCCTCCTCCATGGGGGTGTTCAAGGCCTGGTAGGATGAGACCTTGAGCAGCCAAGTCTAGTCGAGAGGCATCCCTGCCCCTGGTGAGGAGGTTGGAGCAGGTGATGCCTAGCATCCTTTCCAACCTAAACCACTTTATGATTCTGTGACTTCTGAGAAAGGCTGGAGCTGGGCAGCTGGGATTTGAAACAGGCTCTCCCCAGCTGCCACTGTGGAAGCAGTGTGCTGCCTGAGCATCCTGCCAGCGCTGCTCGTGGCCACGGCCAATTAAAGTGTCCAAATCGATGTTGACAGAGAGAGCTAAGTGTGATGCTCAGTGCTGCTGTCCCTGAGCCAGGAAGCACCACAGGGACCCACCAGCCAGATTTTTTTCCTAGGGCAGTAATAGTCATCACTGGGCACCTTCCCCATGAATATTTCCACTCTTTCATCTTGAGAAGTATCAGGATGGCCAATGTCCTTCTGTCTCAACTGCTTCCCTTCACTTTGCAGAGGCCAGGGCTGCTCTCTGAGCTGCTGGGACGTGTGGGACTTGGGGAAATGTTGACATTAGGGTCATAGGATAATTCAGGCTGAAAGGGATCTTAGGAAGTCTCCTGTCCAACATCTGCTCAAAGCAGGGACAGCTCTGAGGTCAGACCAGATTACTGAGCCAGTAGTTAGTCTAGGCTTTAAAATCTCTGAGGGTGGAGACTGAGCAGCCTCTGCCCAGGAGATGTGGACTTTTCATCGGTTCCAACTGGAGTCCAACCTGTCACGCAACACCTCATGACTACTAAACCATGTCCACATCCAATCCCCCCTTGAACACCTCCAGGGATGGGGATTCCACCACCTCCCTGGGCAGCACATCCCAAGGGCCAATCTCTCTTGCTGGGAAGAACTTTCTCCTCACCTCCAGCCTAAACCTCCCCTGGTGCAGCTTGAGACTGTGTCCTCTTGTTCTGGTGCTGGGTGCCTGGGAGAAGAGACCAACCCCCACCTGGCTACAACCTCCCTTCAGGGAGTTGTAGAGAGCAAGACCTCAAGTCTTTTCCAACCTTGTCCATTCTCTGATTCTATTCTATTCCCTGTCCTGGTTTGAGCTAGAATGGAACCAATTCTGTCCAGTGACCTGATTTCAATTTCCAGGCAATCCACTCCCGTGCTGCACCAACCTCATGGCAAAGAACTTTATGCTCCCTTCTCTTTTCAAAGTGCAAAGGAACTGGATTCACTGTTTTGTTGGGGTTTTAGTTGTTTGTTTGTTTGTCTGGGGGTTTTTGGTTTGGTTTGGTTTGGGCTTTTTTTGCTTCCCATGCAACAGCAACCTGACTGCCACCTGGACTTTCCCCCTTCATTCTTTGGATTGTTATTGTTTTCCCCTCCTACATGGTCAGCAGTGCCCAGCTGCTGCTGCTGAGCAGAGGCCAGGGACCCCAGCTGAGTGCACTCCCCACTGCCTTTAATAAAAACCTGCTGGCAGAGCAGGGGCTGGGGACTGAGTTTGCTTTGTAAGCCTAATCCACACTCCCTCACGGTCTCACACCCTGGGGATTGAAGAGATGCCCCTGCTCGTGCTGCCAATCTGGTGACACCAAGCTGGGGAAGCTGCTGTAGTTTGCAGAGGGCACAGCACAGCCACAGCTGGACAGATGTTTGCCTGCCTGAGACACCTTATTTAAACAGCACTCCTGGCTTCAGCTTTGCATGCTGGTGAGTACAGCAAGCCCTGCAAGCTGCATGCAGCAGCTGAGCACTTTGTTGTTGACACATCATGCTCAGCCATCTGGTGGCATGGGGTGCCAGCCAGCTGCAATAACACAGGTTGGGATTTGGTGGCTCTTTTGGAGGGCATCTCCAAGTGGCCCATTTCAGAGCTCCAGCACAGCAGTGCAAGTGGTTCCACAGCCATGGAAAGATGTGGAAATGGAAGAGAGAGAGGAGGGAATCCAGGCTCAGCTCCTGGATTTTCCATTCTGATCCTCCCTGTGAGTTCCGGTGACAATCCTGTGCCTCAGTTTCCCCACTGTGAAATGCAGTGATCCTCTCCTACAGCTCCAGCATGACACAAGGAGGAGCTCATGCTTTTCAAGCTGCTCCTTACCATTGTGTTACAGGTGACACAAAGACATTTTTCTCTTCCTTCCCCTGAGGGATGGTCCTTGCAATCCTATGGAAAGGGACAGGGTGCCCCTCTTTAACCCAGTGAGTGTTACCCTCTCTCTGCCTTCTTTGGTGCTCTGGCTGCTCCCAGCCTATGGCTGCAACTCAGATGATCCCAGACACAGGATCACAGGATGGCAGGGGTTGGAAGAGACCCAAAGAGATCTTCAAGTCCAACCCCCTCGCTGCCAGAGCAGGACTATACAATCTGGCTCAGGTCACAGAGGAACACATCCAGACAGGCCTTGAAAGTCTCCAGAGAAGGAGACTCCACAACTTCTCTGGGCAGCCTGCTCCAGTGCTCCCTTGCAGTAAAGAATTTCCCCCTGGTGTTGAGGTGGAACCTCCTGTGCTGCAGCTTACAGAAATTGTTCATATTGATCAGCCTCTGCAAGACAGTAAAGAAGAGGCAGGTGGGAGCCCTGAGTGCTTTTTGCTCTCTGTGGGTGTGGAGCCCCGATTACAAGAGGGGTATGGACATGCTGGGAGATGTCCAGAGAAGGGCCACAAGGATGAGCAGAGGGCTGGAACTGCTCTGCTATGAGGACAGACTGAAGGAGTTGGGGCTGTTCAGTCTGGAGACGAGAAGGCTCCCAGGTGACCTCATTGTGGCCTTCCAGTATCTGAAGGGGGCTCCAAGAAGGTTGGGGAGGAACTGCTCAGGATCTCAGGCAGTGATAGGACTAGGGGGAATGGAATGAAGCTGGAGGTGGGGAGATTCAGGCTGGAGGTGAGGAGGAAGTTCTTCCCCATGAGAGTGGTGAAGCCCTGGGATGGGTTGTCCAGGGAGGTGGTTGGGGCGCCATCCATGGAGGTGTTTAAGCCCAGGCTGGATGAGGCTCTGGCCAGCCTGATCTAGTGTGGGGTGTCCCTGCCCATGGCAGGGGGGTTGGAACTGGATGATCCTTGTGCTCCCTTCCAACCCTGACTGATACTATGACCCTATGACCCAGGACTAAAGGGCTGTTATGTCGTTCCAGAGCAGGAATCCAGGAGCGGAGATTTCCTCACAACAGCCTCCAGAGAGGCGTGGGGAGAAGATCATCTTTGCTGCAATCCATCCTCCTACAGAGCAAAACTGCCAGGGTGGAAAGGGGGAAATGCAATAAAAAAACAACCACATCAAACAAACAGAAGACAAAAGAAAAAAACCCCACAGATTTTACTTGTATAGAACTTTTCTGTCCCCTCCCATGGATTTCTGCAGCTGTTGGCTGGTTGGTCCTGGTTGGTTGGTCCTGCTCCTTTTCTCTCTGGGTCTGGGTAGAATGGTCTGGGTTGGAAGGGACCTCCAAAGGTCATCTACTCAACCCCTCTGCAGTCAGCAGGGACATCCTTCACCAGATCAGGTTGCTCAGAGCCCTGTCAAGCTTCACTTTGAATATTTCCAGGGTTGGGGCCCCCACCTCCTCCCCAGGCAATCCACTCCAGTGCTCCACCAACCTCATGGCAAAGCACTTTATGCTTCCTTCTCTTTTCCACCCTGCCCCAGCTCTGCTTCACCTTTCTCTCAGTGCATCTCAATTGCAACCCCCTTCCCAAAAACCAGGGGAGTGAGGGATCTTACTGGACATGGGTACTCCCTGGGGTAGGACAAGGAGCCATGGATGTAAGCTGCAGCACAGGAGGTTCCACCTCAACACAAGGGGGAACTTCTTTACCCTAAGGGTCCCAGAGCACTGAAACAGGCTCCCTAGAGAAGTGGTGGAGTCTCCTTCTCTGGAGACTTTCAAAGCCTGTCTGGATGTGTTCCTCTGTGACCTGAGCTAGATTGTATGGTCCTGCTCTGGCAGGGGGGGTTGGACTTTATCTCTTTGGGTCCCTTCCATCCCTGACATCCTGTGAGCCTGTGATCCTATGGGGTACCACGGGTACTCCATGAGTACCCCAAAGCCACAGCCTCTGGCCATGCCAGGAGAGCCCTGAACATCACTCCCCTGCCTCCTCTCCCCCCACCCCAACACCTTACCACTCCTCCCAGCCCCAGCTCATCCCCCTCACTGCTGTGCAAGACTCTGCAGGCTTCAGCAGGTTTCAGGTGAGTTCCTGTGTGCTGGTCACTCCTGGGTGTCTAAACAGCTCCATTAATTGTGCCTATGGCTTAAACGATTGACGGATGAGAAAGGGACAGCTCTCCCCCTGCCCACAATTAGTACTTCATCAAACACAGGACATGCCCCTCAGGACACTGAAAATGGCAGTGGGCTGGACAAGGCTATCTTGGAACAGGGAGGTAATGGAGTGAAATTATCAGTCAATATTTAAATACAGACAAGATGTAAGCCCTTTCTGAATGGAGAGTTGCTCTATTGTGGCCACGACTCCCCGTGCCCTGGATCCCTCATTTTTTATCATGCTACATTACCCACAGGGCTTTCCCATTCCCACACCACTTGACCTCCTGACTCAGTTATCTCCAGCTTGGAACACACAAGAAACATTTTATTCCCACCAGCAAGCTGTCATTCACATCAGCAGCTTCTGCTCCAAGTCCTCGCCTTGCTCCACTCCATCCTCTCTCCTGTCCCACTGGGAGCTCTGCCTTCTTGAGGTGGAAAATGCAGGCTGAATAAATCCACTCTCTAGACACTTTAGGACCATTTACTCCTTCTTAAAGTGGCAGAGCAGATTTATAGCAATTTTTCTTCTTCCTCCCACCCCCCCCCCCCCCCTTCCTCATTGATTTATTCTTTTCTCTTCCTGGGTGTATTTCAATCAGTCATAAAGACAAACAGAAGGGTCTGGCTGAAAAAAACCCCTCCAGGTAGCAGTCAGATTGGTCTGATTGGTAGTCAGCAGTCAGATTGCAATTGAGCTAACTCCTTCTAGTAACCTTCTTTGCACTAATGCTTTCCTCCATTGAGGAGCTGTGGTTGGAGAATTCAACCCTGACTTGACCAAGACACCTTAAGGGTGCCAGAGCCCTGGGGCAGGCTGCCCAGGGAGGCTGTGGAGTCTCTTTCTGTGGAGAGATTTCAAACCCCCCTGGCCATTGTGCTCCTGGGCAGGCTGCTGTGGGTGCCCTGCTTGAGCAGGGGGTTGGACTGGATGAGCTCCAGAGGTCCCTTTCAACTCCCACCATCCTATTACTCTTTTGGTACTAGTTCCTGCTACCCATCCTGTGTAATTCTGTAATTGATGGCTTCCCCTCTGATTTTAGTAAAGAACTGGACACCTTAAGCATTTCAAGCAACTCTCCAGGTAAGTTAGATCTAAGTCTTATAATGAAGGCTTTGGAAAGGTGTCACTTAATGTGAACTGACTCTGAACTGTTCAACCTGGAGAAGAGAAGGCTGAGAGGGCACCTGATCAGTGTTTCCTTTAAGGGTGGGAGCCAGCAGTGCGCCCAGGCGGCCAAGAAGGCCAATGGCATCCTGGCCTGCATCAGGAAGAGCGTGGCCAGCAGGAGCAGGGAAGTCATTCTGCCCTGTGCTCAGCACTGGTTAGGCCATACCTTGAGTCCTGTGTCTAGTTCTGGGCCCCTCAATTTAAGAAGGACATTGAGACACTTGAATGCGTCCAGAGAAGGGCAACAAAGCTGGGAAGGGGTCTGGAGCACAGCCCTGTGAGGAGAGGCTGAGGGAGCTGGGGTTGCTTAGCCTGGAGAAGAGGAGGCTCAGGGGAGACCTTGCTCTCTACAACTCCCTGAAGGGAGGTTGTAGCCAGGAGGGGGTTGGTCTCTTCTCCCAGGCAAGCAGCACCAGAACAAGAGGACACAGTCTCAAGCTGTGCCAGGGGAGGTTTAGGCTGGAGGTGAGGAGAAAGTTCTTCCCAGAGAGAGTTGTTAGCCATTGGGATGTGCTGCCCAGGGAGGTGGTGGAGTCACTGTCTCTGGAGATATTCAAGAGGGGATTGGAGGTGCTGGTTGACAGGTTGGACTTGATGATCTCCGAGGTCTTTTCCAATCTTATTGATTCTATGATTCTATTCTATGAAGAAGAGGGGGCCAGTCTCTTTTCACTGGTGTCCAGTGATAAAGCACGGGTCAGTTGATACAGACTGGACCCCAGTAGCTTCTGCCACAACATGACAAAAAACTTCTTTACTGTGATGTTGCTGGAGCCCTGGAGCAGGCTGCCCAGAGAAGTTGTGGAGTCTCCTTCTCTGGAGACTTTCAAGACCCCTCTGGATGTGTTGCTGTGTGACCTGTCCTAGGTGATCCTGCTCTGCCAGGGGGATTGGACTGGATGATCTCCAGAGGTTCCTTCCAACCCCTAATGTCATTCCCAGTGGGATTTTGGTCTCAGATCCCTCTTCAACCCCTTCCCCACTTCCCACCTGGACCCCTTACCCATCAGCCTGTGGCCAGAGGAGGTTGGGTCCCAGCACGATGGCCACGTTGCTTGGAGTCATTTTGTTCATGTCCTGGTACTCGGTCAGCTTGGCCAGGAATTTGATCAGGTACCTGCAGAGTGGAGCTGTGCTGAGGCCCCCAGAGCCATGTCAAACCATGAGCAGATGTGGCACTTGGGGACATTGATCTGGTGGTCATGGTGGTATTGGGTAGAAGGTTGGACTTGATGACCTTAGAAGTCTTTTCCAACCTTAATGATTGTATGACTCTGTGTTGGGGTATCCAGAGCCATGTTAGGGTTGTGCCCAGAGAGGTTGTGAACTCTCCTTCTCTGGAGACTTTCAAGCCCCATCTGGATGTGTTCCTGTGTGACCTGCCCTAGGTCTGCCAGAGGGGGTTGGACTGGGTGTTCTCCAGAGGTCCCTTCCAAATGCATGAGGACAATGGCTTGTTCCAGAGGAGCATGAGCCCCTTTCCCAGGTGTCCATGTGGGACATGGCTGCTGAGGCAAAGGGAGGGGAGGGGAGGGGAGGGGAGGGGAGGGGAGGGGTGGGGAGGGAAGGGAAGGGAAGGGAAGGGAAGGGAAGGGAAGGGAAGGGAAGGGAAGGGAAGGGAAGGGAAGGGAAGGGAAGGGAAGGGAAGGGAAGGGAAGGGAAGGGAAGGGAAGGGGAGGGGAAGGGGAGGGGAAGGGGAGAGGAGAGGAGAGGAGAGGAGAGGAGAGAAGAGAAGAGGAGAGGAGAGGAGAGGAGAGGAGAGGAGAGGAGAGGAGAGGAGAGGAGAGGAGTGGAGAGGAGAGGAGAGGAGAGAGGAGAGGAGAGGAGAGGAGAGGAGAGGAGAGGAGAGGAGAGGAGAGGAGAGGAGAGGAGAGGAGAGGAAGAGGAGAGGAGAGGAGAGGAGAGGAGAGGAGAGGAGAGGAGAGGAGAGGAGAGGAGAGGAGAGGAGAGGAGAGGAGAGGAGAGGAGAGGAGAGGAGAGGAGAGGAGAGGAGAGGAGAGGAGAGGAGAGGAGAGGAGAGGAGAGGAGAGGAGAGGAGAGGAGAGGAGAGGAGAGGAGAGGAGAGGAGAGGAGAGGAGAGGAGAGGAGAGGAGAGGAGAGGAGAGGAGAGGAGAGGAGAGGAGAGGAGAGGAGAGGAGAGGAGAGGAGAGGAGAGGAGAGGAGAGGAGAGGAGAGGAGAGGAGAGGAGAGGAGAATTAACCAGGTTGGAAAACACCTTTGAGATCCTCAAGTCCAACCTATCACCCAACACCATCTGATCAACTAAACCATGGCACCAAGTGCCTCACCCAGGCTCTTCCTGAACACTTCCAGTGACGGTGAATGGCATCGAGGCCTGCAGATAAATGACTGCCCCCATTGTAAGGGCTTGGTAAAGCCCCCATTGAAGTAAATGGCAAAACTCCCAGAGATTTCAAAGGGATCAGTGCTGAATGTTTGCAATTCTCTCCTAGACTTATCATATATCCTCAGCGCTGTGTGCTATTTCCATAACAAGAGGTACGGCATTCCCTTACTTCCATGTTTGTTAAGCAACAAAGAGAGATTTCAACGCCTGTAGCCTTCCCAAATTTGTCAGGCACCGAGCAGTCTCCCCCTGGCTCCTCGTGAGCAGTGTTCCCAAGCACAGTGCCCTCGTTAGCAGCCCGGTGGGACCTCGCAGGGCTGCCATGAATATGCATCAGGGCTGGGGCTGGGGTTTTGTTGGCACACACAGCGACTTTGTCATTTAATGGTCTCCAGGGCTCCTGTAATCGACGTGCACGTTTCGTGTGTCAGCCCTCTTTCTCTCCACTTGGTTATCATTGTATTTACAAATATTCTGGCAATTGCTTGGATTTATTCTCTCCCCTGTGCCTGGAACTTTCCTCCTCTCTGCTCTGCTTCCTTCTCAAGCCCAGCATGGTGGTTTCCCTTTCTTTGTCACTGGGAGGGCGCGAATCTGCCCTCAGCCAAGCTTCGCTTTGCCCTCCTTACCCATTCCCAAACGCGGATCTAACTGGGGAGGGGGAAGGAAGGAAGGAAGGAGGGAGGTGTTGCTCAAATGAGATATAGAACTGCATGTGGAGTCCTAGGCACTGGTGTTCAAATGGTCCTGACAGATATGCAGTGATGCCAAGGCCACCGGGGATGCTCCTCAAGTTTTCCAACAGGAGCTCTGAGTCCATCTTGGAGACGGAGGATTTATTGTATCTGGTCAGGGGGAGGACAGGAATTAGCTCAGTGCTGTGGAGGCTAACGAGATGTGCTGCTGGGGGAGATGCTCCTGAGGCCCTGGGTGAGACAGCTGCTGAGAAACCCGAAGGAGAAAGGATTGATGAGATGTAGGTCAGGAGAGGTAGACAGAACAAGCTGGGGAGGAGATGCTGTGGAGCTGAGCTGCCAGCGCTCAGGAAGGATCCGGCCAGCGGGGCAGGAGCGGCTGCCGTGTGTGCGAGCGTGGGAGGAAGATGAATTTTGCAGTGACAACTTGGACAAGGCTGAAGTGGAGAGCGGGGAGAAGAGCCTATAATGCTTCAGCTACAGCCTCACCCCCCTGCATACACCCCCCCCATCACCTCCAGCCCTCCGCTGCACGCTTAGGGAGGACGGAGGAGATATCTTTTCCGGTCCTAGAGCGAGTCCTTTTCCTCCCGACACTCAGCAGAGCCGGTGTTTGCAAGGAAAGGTGCCTGCCAGGAATGCAGAACCAAGCCTTCAAGCCCTGCTTCATGTGCCTTGGCACCTTTCCCATCACCACTGCCAAGATGTCCAAACCTGAAGCGAGCAGCACAGCATCTTTAA